>NC_056735.1:953241293-953441293 GCF_019279795.1 Protopterus annectens | reverse complement strand
TATCCCCCTATGTTCTTTCATTACAATACATTCTTTTGTGGCTATGCTGTATGGGACCCTTGTGTTTATATGGGGGTTTCACACCTGTACTATACTGACACCTCACATTTGGACCTGCTACACTACCCTGGTTAACAAATATATACATTATTCACTACCTACTAATAAAAAATATATTTTTGTACTTTTTTACCAGATAAAAATGAATGGTCTGAATGGGGACTAAAACTGCAAATGTCTGTTTGTTAAGTGAAAGCTCTAACGACTACGCTATTTCACTTTACACTGTTTTGGCCATATATTTCTATTTAGTTCATTGGGATATGTAAGCTAAGCTGAGCATAGCTGCATGATGCACACTCCCGCTCAGCTACGCTTAAACTTTATTGCAGACAGAAAAAAAATATTGCATATGTGTTTTATTTTTATTTACTGTGGGAGTTTGCGCATTGCTTTCTGCACAATTATCATTTTGGCCTGTTCCTCTTTTTTCCTGGAGTCACTGGGATGATCTCAGGATTGAAGTCCCTAAATAATGACATAACATTTGAGTTTTAGACTTCAAATCCTTCAGTATGTTAAAACAAACCCTGTTATTCTCTAGCAACTTAGTTTATGAGGGCAATATTTAAGATATGTCCCTATTTGGCCCCCCATTTGTTAAGCTTTGTCCAGATTTCTGGCATTAAGAGGTTGAGCGGTATGCAGATCTGGACATTCTGCAAAAATCTGTCTGGTTGACAGGTATAGTGAACATCTGCACACATTTCCTGCTTCTGCAGGATGCCGATGTGCCATACGGCACTTTAGCAATACAGGGGGTGTGTTACAGAAGCTGGACACACCTCCTATATTGCTTTCCTGTTTGCCAGTTTTATTTCAGTGTCCGCAGACACTGAAATTATTTTACTTTCACGAGGAAAGTTATTTTTTCAATCCTGGGAAATTATTTATTTTACATTTTGGTGTCCACGGACACTGAAATACTGGCATAATATTAGAGCTACACTCTAATATTATGCCACTATGGCTTAGAAAGTGCCATATGGCACTTTCTGAGTGCAGGTGGCATGCTTAGTGTCCCTGTACTGCACGGACATGCCCCCTGCACTCGTGCATACATTGTGTCCGTGTAGAGCATACAGCAGTGCACCTTCATTAATATGCAAAGCACACTGCTACTCTACACGGCCATGATTCGCTCCGTGCAGGAATAACACTATTACCGCATGGAGCTTAATGAATCCTGGGAATAATGTAGACAGAAGGCAAAAAAACATCACCATCATGCCAGGTTACATTTGAGATTTTTATCAAACAGATAAAAGCAACTAAGGGAAAGTAGGATATGATAAGAAGAAATGTTTACTTGTGTTAAAGTTAAAATATGAACAGGTAAAGTACAATGTTTTTTAGCATCTGCATTAAAGGCTAAGTACTGAATCATGATTAGGCTAGTCAGAAGACTCTAGGTTTGATTCTTGTTTAACCAGCAATTGCTAATCTGATATATAAAGAATGTGATATTTTATAATGTATAGTGAAATTCAAACAGAAGCATTTTATTTAAAAGTTGATGTGTCTTAAAAACTACAGATAATATTTTAATGTTGTTTCTAAGGAACAGTTAACTTGAAAAAATTATGGGTGAATGTACAGAAGCCTTCATTCATACAGAGGGTGATAACCAACAGGAATTGGCAATATTTTCAAACTACTGATAACAAGAATATTATGATTGCTGCCCAATTATTTACACACACACACACACACACACACACACATATATATATATATATATATATATAATATAAATATATATATATATATATATATATATATATATACATGGATTCCTCTTACAAGAACGAAAGTTCACTACTTCAAACTTGTAATAGTAAGCCTTGTTCTGCGAAAGTTCACTTTAATGAAAGTGTACTTTTGCGTAAGTGCACTTCACCGAAAACACTGCAGCACAGTAGAGGACATAAAAAAGAAGCTATGTCCTCCACTATGGTGCGATAGTCACGGACCTTAGGGTTAGGGCACAGGTTAGGGTAAGGGGATAGTTAGTAAAGCTATCCCCTTACCTTAAACCATGCCCTAACCCTAAGGTTCGTGACTATCGCACCGTAGTGGAGAACATTGCTATGTCCTTCACTGCGCTGCAGTCATCACAGGCCTTAGGGTTAGGGCACGGGTCATGGTAAGGGGATAGCTCGCTTACTATGACCCATGCCCTAACCCTAAGGTCCATGAGTAGTGCTTGGAAGTTCAGTACAGCACCTGTTCGTTGTACTGAACTTCGCTTAGGTGCACTTTCGCTGCAGTGAGCATTCCATGCACTATTTCGAATTAGTGAAAATTTGATCTAGTGTATGGAACCTATATATATATATATATATATATATATATATATATATATATATATATATATATATATATATATATATATATATATAGATTCCGTTTACTTTCACGAGGAAAGTTATTTTTTCAAAATTACAAGAGGATGAAAAAAATTATTTTCAGAAGCAATTTTGTATTAAAATTTTATACACAAGTTGAGTAATATGTTAGCAATTTTTAAAACCTTCTTAATATTGTTCATCCTCAAAATGTAGACAAACCAGTTTCTTTTTCTATTGTCAGAAGGGACATAAATGTTTTATTAAAACTGTGTGTCTAATCCAAAGCAGACTTTTAAAAAAAAGTAAAAAAGCAGTTTCTTCTAAATATTCTAAAAGAAGTTCCAGCACTAAGATGTTAAAAAATATAGCAATAGCTGAAGCTTGTCAAAGAAACAATGAGCTGAAGGTAGAGCATGCAGTTAACTAATCATGAGTTTCAGAAGTGGTTATTACCTTAACTTGGAAGGTACTCCAGAGTCTGTCTGTATGATAAGTATCGCTGGTAGCATTATATTATATAGTGAGAAGGAATAACTACAATTAAAACAAGTGAGATACAGCCCTCAGCCAGAGATACTACTGACTACTGTAAAGTAGATAAACCTGATAAAATTACTCTACAGAGAAGATGCAAGCATCATGTGCACAATGAATAATGGTGGTGCTAATGAACCATCTGTCAGTTCCTTGTCTGCAAAACTCCACATTATTTTAATAAAATGGATAATTTGTAAATGAAAATCAGTAATAACTCACAACTGCAATATACCATCAGAGATCAGAGATGTTGAAGGGAGAGAGAGAGAGAAGGAGACAATGTGACAAAGTCACTCAGTTAACAGAACTTCAGGATTAGGTTTCATCTTCAGAGCTTGATGTGGAGATATTAGACTTTTTTGAAAAAGAGCAAATTTTACTACAAAATAAGTTGATTGATTTTGAAGCTAGAATGTATAAGAAAAACTTAAAAATATTTAGTGTACCTAAAGTATAAAGATAAAAAGAAAGGAATGGAGGACAAGTCATTTATAATTCAGTGTTAAATGAAGATTATATAAAAAATTGAGCTTAACCACTACCACAGAACATCATTCCTTAATAGCCTGAACACCGCAAAAAAAAAAGATCCCAGACGTTTTATAATGAAATTTATAAAGAATAATGTCAAAGAATGAATACTTTATGCCAAAGTAAGAAAAATGAGACTTCATCTAGAAAGTGATTCATTTTCAATCTTTGATGACTTGCCCTACAATATTTTACAACATCATTGTGCAGTTACAGACATAAGACAAGCAAACTATCATAAAAGCAGATCATGCCAACTTTTATTTATCCTGTGAAATTAAAGGAGAAAACAGTTCCTTTGATCTTTACCATGGAATCTGAAGCCAGGCATGGACTTTCTGTCCTTGGAATAATATAGCTCTGATTCCCTGGATATTTCTGCATGGCTTATGTAATTCATTATTACCTCATGAGCATTGAACATTGCAGTGGTTTTCTATCTGAAGCATTTCTGTTTTCTTTTTCCTCGTAGTTTTTTTTTTTCAAATTCTCAGCAGTGAATGCATTGAGTGGTGCCTATTATCTTTTGTGAGCTACTCGTTTCCCCTGTGAATGAAGGTATGTGATTTTTATATGAATAAGTACATATGCAAATTAAATTAATGTCTGTTAACATGGGTCTATATTAGAACATCGAATATTTAACAGTTCGAATCACTAAAGGTTGATCTTTAGTGATCGAACTGTTAAAACATCGAATGTTCAGAAAAAAAAAAAAAAACTAAATGGTGTAGGCAGGGGGGCAAGCCCACCTGTGCCCCCCACACCCCCGCTACTTAAATATACCAACTCCAAGACCGCACTACATTGAAGTAAACGGAAATCTCCCCTTACCGAGATTTCCATTTTCTTGTTCAATATTCGGCACTTTCACTATTCTCATGTCAACAATGTCAGATTCAACATTGTCGGCTTTCGAGAATCTAATATAGAACCTGTTAACATCAGTGTTCCACATACCTTTTCATATCAGTGATAACTTAAGTAGTGTTCTTATATGTGTAAAAAGCATAAATGGATGAAAGCAGTGTATAACACCATGGTATATCTAAGACTGCTTATGTTATGATTATTACTAAAAAAAGTCATGGGTGGCGTAATAGCAGTTTCATTGAAAACTGATACTATGTATATGACAGTAGGGTCAGTTTATGGATATTCTTTGAGTTTCAGATGTTTTTAGATAGCATCAGTGAAGGTTTGCAAGATTAACTGTAACAATTATTGGAGGAGACGAGAATTCTATATTAAACTTGGTTAGATCATTCCATTCCTCCAAAAAATTGTATCATGTGACTCATAGGAAGTTGCTGCAACCTGTTTAATCCGAGAAGATTTATACAACAGTTGCTGAGTTAAATTTCCTAATATAAGGGAATATGCCCATATTTCCCGTGTAGCTAAATTATGTTTAAGAATTTACAATCTGATTCAAAAGGGGCACATTAATACACAAACATTTTGTCCATTTTAAGATCACATGGCTTTAGTTATACTATTCTAGTCTATTAAATCAAAAGAAGAAGAATTGCGAGAAAAGAATGTATGGCAGATGATGTAACTCTGTACTGATTCTTGTGAAAAGATCAGAGATAATATAAACAAATGTGGTAAAAGTTATCTTTTTTGCAGCAACTTCTTTTAATTATAAGTAGGATGCATTTAAGGCTGTAATTTATGGTCATGTGATAACCTGGCAGATAAGAAAATGAGCAGACTACATCAAAAAGCAAAATACTTAGACAAACAGATTTGTATTTTTGAATAAATTACTATCAGTGAGTTATAATACATACATTGCAGACTGGAAAAGGTTTCAAATGAGAAAATAAGATGTGAAGTTTATTCAAAAGACACAAAAGGTAATGCTTAATTTAAACATAGTTATTTATATAGTAATAAATTACTTAATGTATTAGCTTACCAATGTAGGAAAGACACCATAAGAATATAATTATGAAAATTAAAAGTATATATGGGATGGAATATTCTTCACAAGATTAATAATGTATTGGTTAGCTATTTCAAAACTATATGTAATATGAATTCATCACATGATGAAAAAATAGGACTGGTTTAATGAGATCTCACAAAAATTATTTAAGGACTTTAAATATATCTCACAATTGTGACATACCATCAGAGTATATCCTCTTTAAATAATTAAAGGTCCAGGTCCTAATGGATTAATTGCAGAACTTTATATGCCATTTAAAGATGAACTGTCGTCTTATTTACTTTAGCTAATAAATTATATGACCATTCCTAATTGAATAATCCTAGCAACTATGCAGGAAGTAGAAATAATATTGATTAAAAAGGAAAGAAAAGCTGTCATACTACCAGAAGGTTTATAGGCCCATATGTATTCTGAATTTAGGCTATCATATTATTGCAAGAGCCATAACGAAAACAAAATGCATGCCAGTGTGATAATATATTGCACAGATCTTAATTTATTTTTTGTCCTTGAAGATTCATGCAAGAAGGCAAAAAATACCTTTAAGCTATTATATTCAGTTCAGTAGATTTTACCCCCAGTAAGTGATTTATTAAAAGTGAACACTTGAAAAATGTTTGATCTTGTAAATAGAGCACATATTTGGAAGGTCTTAGAATATTATGCCCTTCCACAAAAAAATAATAATAATGATATTAATTCAAAATGTTTATATATGAAGACACATACATATATCAAAATTAATGGGAAACACTCTGAAAAAATTGCTTTAATAACCAATCTAAGACAAAGTTATCCCCTTTCAGCATTACTTTTATACCAAGTTCATAATATAGTCACTGGAATCCTAACTTACAATGATGTACTTACACATATTTCTTATGCAATGATACTTTGATTAAAGCATTTAATGAGTATATGAATAAATTAAAATATTTTTTGCATCTGCCAATGATAGTGTTGGATATTAACCAACTATGAGAAGTTGGAAAGAATGATGTTGTATACTACAATGACTACAAGACAGATGACCAGACAAGAAGTAGTTTCTTCATAGATAAATTTATATTTTAGGTGTAGTGTACACCACTGATTATGATAAAATAGTTTTTGTAACTTAAAGTAAATGCTATAATAAAATTAAACCTAGATTAAATTCCATCAATGTAAAATATTTTCCCTTTTGGGTCAGGTTAATAGAGTGAAAATGTTTATTCTCCCAATGTTTTTGTTTCTCTTACAAAATTTACTAGTATCACCCAATGTCTATGGTATAACAGAATGTGACCCACCTCTAAGTTTTTATGGAGAGGAAGAGCTCCTCAAATACATGTATTTTGTGCTCCTATAGATCAATACGACTTGGCAGTGTGGGGTATCTTTAAATATATTTTAACTTGTGCATTCATTAATTCATTAATATACTTAGTCAATATTATGATAACCATGCATTTACTAATATTAAAACATGATAGAGGTCTACTTGGGATTGTATGCTACCAAGTTGATATAATTCTGCCATCTAATATCTTAACCTTTATGCTCTGGACATAGATGCTTTTGCCCAGAGAGTTGTGGCTCCTTGGGAAACACATACAGATTTTTCTCCTCAAATCAATTTTTTCTAACCAGTTTAAACATCACTACCTGGCAGGAATATAAAACCAGAAAAGCAAATATTTTGGATGTTATGGACATATTATACACAAAAGCGTTGCTTTTTAAATGAGTCCTCAAATACAGTGAAGAAATGCTGGGGAAAATGAAACAGGTCTGTAGCTTAAGAATCCTTTCGACCTTCACATAAAGTATCATTTTTTTTCTAGGAAAATGAAACAGGAATTATTAAAACTAATTATAACATAGAAGTTTGGAGAAGTAGCTTAGTGAAGGTGAAGACAACCCTACTTTATGGCTCAGTATGGAATGTATCAATTCAGTATAAAGTTTTGTATAGTATCCACTATACTTCACCTTGATTGTGTCTTATGAACTACATGAGAGACTCAGATTGTTAGCACTGTAATTCATGTGATTCAGATTTGTTATATTATTGTTGGGCCTGTCATTCAAAATGAGATTGCTGGAGACACATGCAAATGTGGATTAATGTATTATTGAATATGATGTGCCTTTAATAACAGAGACATTTTTGTTTTATATGTTAGAAGGGTTCCTAAACAGATTTAGACTAAGATTTTTTTAGCAACTTTGGTATTTAAAAGATTCATATTAGATAACTGTGGTCTGTACCATTACCCAAGTTATCATTAAATGCTTGTTTTTCATTTCTTATAATTTATATTTATTCTCATGAGATGTTGGATTAATTCCCTCTGTCTCTCTCCTTTATACTGCCTGTCTCTGTTATACATTTCAGGTCTTTTCTTTGCCTTTCCTTTTTGTCTAACTTTTGTACTCTTTTTTATTTTATGTACTACTTTTTTTTATGTAACATGCATTTGTGGTTGTAGCAATATAATAATAATAATATTACAGATGAATGGTGCATTAAAAATTGCTTTGCCTTCAATGTTGAAAAATTGCAACATCCTCAGAATTGGCAAAAAATCTCTCACAAGCACTAAACACTGTTGATAGGCAACATTAAAAAGCTAACAGAGTAGTGAAGACATTGGTATCCTTGGATGATGACTTTTTATTTGATACTAATATAAACTGTGCCACTGCAAAGCATATGGAGTTGTCTGCTTGATCCTCTGTGGGATTGAGAATTGTGCCAAGGAGATAACTGCCCTGCTTTACACAGCACAACACATATCAAACCAGTTCTACAGTATAATATCCTGTTCTGTAACCAGTTAACATAACATCTTTTGGATTTCAAAAAGATACAAAACCCCCTGACAAAGAGAATCAGATGGCTTTGAGACTTCTTTTATAGCCAAAGACTACAACAACTCTACTTCTCTTCCATGTATCTTATCACCTTCATAGTGGAGACCTATGCCTTTTGCTTAGGATATCCCCCTGCTGACATGAACATAAGAGAACACACATCCTCAGTATTTATGTATTTGTCTTTGTTGACCAGGAAAGTCCAACTGAGCAGAACCCATGTTCAACAGAGGCTTGGGGAGAAAAGCTCCATCACAGTACACTCATATTAACAAGTGAGTTTTGAACAGTTCTCAGAAAGTGACAGTTACATTTCACAGGAGAAAAAAAAAACAGTTACAAGACAGTTATATACAGTAAAGTATTTATATCAATATGTAAAAGTCTATATCGTTCTGGTAGCTCTAAATTCTTGCAGGATGTAAATGGATTTATACTGTAGAAGGGAAAATGTTGTAAAGAAGTTTAATGTTCTTATATTTCAGTACAAAAAGGTTTGTAAAGAGTTCAAGTGCGATATAATGAAGGGTATAGTTGAGAAGTAAGTTACAAAATTATGTAGGAGGCAAAATATTAGTATTGTGTAGGAGGATGGTGGTAATAACACTGAGTGAGAAAATGGTATAGGATTAGTTCTATCTAGGCTGCCTATTCCTTATTAGTGTATCTAGAAGGTTTATAACCTACACACATAGTGAATGCACAAGAGTGGTATGGCAGTTAAAAGTAAGATAAAGATGAGAAGTAGTGTTTAAGAGTGGTGTATTGATTAAATTGCAAGAGGGCAAAAAGTTAGCGATAGATAATAAGACGTTTGTGCTTTCACTAGAGGACTTAACCTGGTGATATAAGAATTAATATCAACCATGATCCAAAATGGCCGCCAAACTATAAATACTGCAGTTACCTAGCTCTCCAAATACCAATATAAAAAACTAATTTTTCTGACAAAAATCTCAGTCCAGGGAAAAAATAAAACTTGATAGTCATCAAGACTAACTGCTACAACTTGGAAAAACTACCAAAAAACAGAGGAGAATACTGAAAAAAGGAAGATTAGCTTTGATACTGCCAGGATTCCTTCACATGTGCTCTGCTTGCTGGCTGACTGAAACACCTGAAGGCCAAATACCTTCTTGCATCTTCTAAAACAACAAAAGAGAAATAATACCATTTGACTCAGATACCATGGACTCACAAACTGCTAAAACTACATTTTCAGCACTTATATCTCCAGAAAAAGACATTAATACTAAAAGGCCTAGAACTGGAAAACAACAAGAAACCACTAAATCATCCAGTAAAAATAAAACTGAATCTACAAACCTTGATAACCTAAAACTTGCTCTACAGCCTCTACAATTAGCCATACAAAATTTCTCAGACCAGCTAAAATCTTTTGGGGATTCCATTAACCACATTCCAACCAGAATGGAAAAATCAGAAGCCAGAATCTTTGAAAATGAAACTAAAATCGAAGAACTCCAGAAGGAATCTAAAGCTTACAATAAATCTATACAAGAAATGCAGCAAAAAATCCTGGACCTAGAAACAAGATCCAGACGTAATAATATCATCTTGAGAGGTATACCAGAAAGTATTGAGCAAAACAAACTACTGGAAACAATTCTGGCTATATTTGGGGCTCTACTTGAAAACACCACTGAAGCAAGCCAAATAACAATAAAAAGACCACACTGAGCCTTATGCCCATCATTAGACTCCACTAAACCACAACTAGTATATGTAAAATTGCTTAATTTCCAACATGCAACCAGAATCCTTACATCTGCAAAAAAAAAAAAAAAAAAAAAAGAAAGAAACGTAATCTGGAATGGAAATAAAATACTTTTTGCCCAATATCTTCCTCTACAAATTAAAATGGAACGTCAAAATATATCTCCATTTTGTAGCTTTTTGATACAAAAGCAAATCAGATTCCAAATGAAATACCCGCACACACTTCACTTTTAGCATCAGGGGATCAAATACAATGTCAGCAACACCTCAGAAGCAAAGAAATCATTCTTAAATTCACTCAGTTCCTGAACCACCTACTACCAAAAATAGTAAATAAAATGAAAAAAAGCAACATTGTGGCATAAATAAGATGATTGCTAATTGCAGACGAGTGAATGCAACTGAAATAAGGTAAAAATAAGCTGCTCACCATTTTGGTACTGTTTGTAATCCAAGAGAAATAATCTGCAGATTTCTCGGCTGAAAATTACTCTCTGGTTCCATTAATACAGTGTAAGGGGATCCAGCCATCTCAATCTGCCAGTCACTTCCTGTTTAACCCCTGAACCTAACTTCCCAGAAGCATATTTTTCTTAAAGTGCTACTACCAAATTATAGACGTTTTCATGCAAGCAAGAAAAGGAAATCTGCAAGAACTGCATTATTAACGTTGGATTTACAATACAGCTATTGTTTTCGATCTAGAATAACACAAGTTAACCAGGAAATCATCAGTTTTGATTTACTTCAGTTTGTAGTCATTCTCCAGCACATTTGCCTTGGCTTCACAAGCTAGTCTTGCCATCTAATAACAGATTACACTCCCATCTAGTGGTCAGTACAGCAATCTTTTCATTCTCAATATTCTCTGCCCTGGTATTCTACTCAACCACACATGGAACAATGCGAATACCTACAAACTGTATATTGCAATACAAAGTAAGGCATGACATTTCTTTCTTTTGATAATTAAAACTGCTGGAACCTATTTTTATATGCTATTTTTGCCTATACTTCTATAAATAACTCCACATACAAGTTTTATCAGACTTGGACAACAACTATGAATACTAGACTGTGTGCGTGTTTTTTTTTTTTCTCTTCCCTTCTTATATAGCAATGCATTACAAGCTTCATGAATGAAGAAAGAAAAGGGAAGATGAGGAAAGGGCAATGAAAAAGGGAAGTAAAGAATTAAAAAAAAAAACAAATGAAAATGTGTATACTATTACTTTCATGTCTATCTATCCAAATAACTAGCATACCTAAGATATTCATTCTAAACTTGTTAATGTGATGTTTCTAATTATAATAATACCCTCGCCTTAGTTGGCAGATACATGATGTTAAAAATAGTAAATGGAACAAATTGTGATGTTAAATGCTTTATAAGTTTGATAAATGATATAGAATGCATAAGTATTATATATGCTCTGATTTTCTTATTGTTTTATGACTAACCACCTCTTTGAAAAAAAATTTCTCAATATGTTCTTGAGTGTACTAGACTTTAACAACAGTATATTATTAATATAGTAATACCTCATTTGATATACAACTAACAACATATAAATCTGTGGTTTTATTACCCTGAAACATCTAGACCAGAGACGAGAAATATACCTGGAAGCACTAACATTTAACCTGACACATTTTGTTATACATTAATACCACCAGTGACAATTATTTAAATGACTGGTATTAGCTTTCTAATTAATAACACAGCTTAATACCCCAATCAAGACGCACTAGTCAACAAGATCTCAGGGTTATGTAAATGTTTACACTACCTTAACCAACTCTAAGAACCCTCTCACCTTACACCAATTTTTGGGGATATTCTATTTCACTACAGCAAACTATACTTCCCCCTATTACTTTCCCACATAATTCAAAAACTACAGAAAGCTAGAAGACTAGAAGAAGTTAAAATAGGAAGACATGCTGTCATACCTCTCAACAGTACAGATTTTCGCAGAATGTCCAGATTTTTGCCTTATATTTTTGGTCGATTCTTCATAACATTTGTGGTTTTCTGGCAAATCACTGGGATGATCTGAAGACAAAAGTCACTAAATAATGACATTTGAGTTTCAGACTTCAAATCCTCAGAAAATGTATGTTAAAACAGACCCTGCTACCTTAACAACTTTCTAAGTTTAAAAGAGCAATATTTAAAATATGTCCCTATTTTTGTGCCTTTGTCCCCCAATTTGTTAGGCGTTTTCCAGATTTCTTGCACTAAGAGGTTTAGAGGTATGCATGCTGTTTGTTATCTGTACTATATATGTTTTAATATAGGTCTAAAAGTTATCAAAGCACTAGTAACAAGAAGATTTCCACCTAACCATTTCTGCTTTAACTCCTGTTATAACTCTTTGTCATCCAATTACCCCATCTCTTCCAGGCATAGTAGTTTAGTGAATAGGCACAACTTTGATGCAGGAATAGTTATATGTCAGTGTTCTACCGCTTACATTTACTGTACCAACTATGCCCATCACACTCATCCTTTACTGACACAGAGTTGTAATAGTAGGTATGTGGTTATTTGATTCTTGGAATTTGAAAGGGATCCAACTCGAAAAAAAAAAAAAAGAAAACTACTTCTACAGTTGATATTCAAATCCAAATCTAATTTAATCCTCCTACAAGAAACCCACATACTACCAGAGCAATAGAAACCCTCCCTAAAGAAAAAATGGATTAAGAATATCATTTCCTCTGGCAAATCCCAAAATAATTCAGGAGTAGCAGTTATTATTAAAACTGATTTCCAATGTGAAATGATAAAACATGATATGGGCATGAATGGAAGGTGGTGCTATATAACAATTAAACCAGCATGTTTAGACAAATCTAGTCTAATATTAAACCTATACATGTCTTGTGTAAATCAACACAAATTTATAATGTCTATTTGTAAAATACTGCTTGACTTCCCCAATCATTATTATATACTAGGAGGGGACTGGAACTCAGTCCAAGACCCTGATATTGACAGATCCAACACCAATTCCAAACACAATACCCATGCCTTATCAGCATTCAAGGAACTTAAAAATGACTTTAATCAATTTGACCCCCATATATTCCAATCCAGTAAATCCCTTAAAAATAAATATACCTTCTACTCCATGTGTCATAAGTCTTGGTCCAGGCTGGATTTCTTTCTCATTTCCAACATATTTACCAAATACAAAAATTCCTTTCATTAGAACCCAGATACCTATCAGACCATTCTAAGATTAACCTAACTATTGATTAGGATGACAATCAAACTAACAGTAACCGAGGGTATAACTGGGTCCTTAACTCTAACCTATTAAGGAAAAAAGAAATTCTTCAAGAAATAGATCCCATCCTGGACCAAGGTTTGGACAATTTACTCTATAATCATTTACCTATGGACATTTACTGGGCCTGTATTAAATCCATATTAGAGGTACCTTTATAAGTAAAGCTTCATGTTATAAAAAAAAAAAAAAAACTTCTCCAGGAGGAGGCCAATCTTAAAAATCAAATGATTAAGCTTGAATACTAACTCCAGTCATCCTTTAATCAAGAAACTGAAAGTCAAACAACACAACTCAAACAAAAGCTATATGATTTCACTGCCGAAAACCTAACATACCAAGAAATTAAAACTTTAGCGAATTCCACTGAATGGGCTCACATGTCATCTAAATTCCTGGCGAGTCTTATTAATCGAAACAAACCCTCCCTGAACATAACAGAACTTATCTACCAAGATAAACTATATCACACTACTCAAGATATCATACGTATCTTTGAAGGTATATATACAAAATCCTACAGTCCACCAAACCTCTCTCATAATAAACAGGACCTACATGCCTTCTTAAACCAATTAATTTTTCCCAAAATCAGTCCAGATCAACAAAAAAATGTATCCTTCCTGATCTCTCAGCAAAAAATTATTATGACAATCAACAAACTCAAACCCAACAAATTACCAGGTCCAGATGGTCTTACGGCCGAATTCTACAAAGCTTTCCCACAAAAATCATCTCTCTTTCTTCTCCATCTATTCAATCACATTACTTCCAATGGTGTAAGTGATATACATCTAAATGCATCCAAAATGATTCTCATACCTAAACCAAATTCCACCCTCAAAACCCCCTGAATCCTCCTACAAGAAACCCACATACTACCAGAGCAATAGAAACCCTCCCTAAAGAAAAAATGGATTAAGAATATCATTGCCTCTGGCAAATCCCAAAATAACTCAGGAGTAGCGGTTATTACTAAAACTGACTTCCAATGTGAAATGATAAAACATGATATGGGCATGAATGGAAGGTGGTGCTATATAACAATTAAACCAGCATGTTTAGACAAATCTAGTTTAATATTAAACCTATACACGTCTTGTGTAAATCAACACAAATTTATAATGTCTATTTATAAAATACTGCTTGACTTCCCCAATCATTATTATATACTAGGAGGGGACTGGAACTCAGTCCAAGACCCTGATATTGACAGATCCAACACCAATTCCAAACACAATACCCATGCCTTATCAGCATTCAAGGAACTTAAAAATGACTTTAATCAATTTGACCCCCATATATTCCAATCCAGTAAATCCCTTAAAAATAAATATACCTTCTACTCCATGTGTCATAAGTCTTGGTCCAGGCTGGATTTCTTTCTCATTTCCAACATATTTACCAAATACAAAAATTCCTTTCATTAGAACCCAGATACCTATCAGATCATTCTAAGATTAACCTAACTATTGATTAGGATGACAATCAAACTAACAGTAACCGAGGGTATAACTGGGTCCTTAACTCTAACCTATTAAGGAAAAAAGAAATTCTTCAAGAAATAGATCCCATCCTGGACCAAGGTTTGGACAATTTACTCTATAATCATTTACCTATGGACATTTACTGGGCCTGTATTAAATCCATATTAGAGGTACCTTTATAAGTAAAGCTTCATGTTATAAAAAAAAAAAAAAAACTTCTCCAGGAGGAGGCCAATCTTAAAAATCAAATGATTAAGCTTGAATACTAACTCCAGTCATCCTTTAATCAAGAAACTGAAAGTCAAACAACACAACTCAAACAAAAGCTATATGATTTCACTGCCGAAAACCTAACATACCAAGAAATTAAAACTTTAGCGAATTACACTGAATGGGCTCACATGTCATCTAAATTCCTGGCGAGTCTTATTAATCAAAACAAACCCTCCCTGAACATAACAGAACTTATCTACCAAGATAAACTATATCACACTACTCAAGATATCATACGTATCTTTGAAGGTATATATACAAAATCCTACAGTCCACCAAACCTCTCTCATAATAAACAGGACCTACATGCCTTCTTAAACCAATTAATTTTTCCCAAAATCAGTCCAGATCAACAAAAAAATGTATCCTTCCTGATCTCTCAGCAAGAAATTATTATGACAATCAACAAACTCAAACCCAACAAATTACCAGGTCCAGATGGTCTTACGGCCGAATTCTACAAAGCTTTCCCACAAAAATCATCTCTCTTTCTTCTCCATCTATTCAATCACATTACTTCCAATGGTGTAAGTGATATACATCTAAATGCATCCAAAATGATTCTCATACCTAAACCAAATTCCACCCTCAAAAACCCCCTGAATCCTCCTACAAGAAACCCACATACTACCAGAGCAATAGAAACCCTCCCTAAAGAAAAAATGGATTAAGAATATCATTGCCTCTGGCAAATCCCAAAATAACTCAGGAGTAGCGGTTATTATTAAAACTGACTTCCAATGTGAAATGATAAAACATGATATGGGCATGAATGGAAGGTGGTGCTATATAACAATTAAACCAGCATGTTTAGACAAATCTAGT
This sequence comes from Protopterus annectens, assembly GCF_019279795.1. Lineage (NCBI taxonomy): Eukaryota > Metazoa > Chordata > Ceratodontiformes > Protopteridae > Protopterus > Protopterus annectens. The sequence continues at coordinate 953,425,374 of NC_056735.1, read as the reverse complement.
TTAATATTAAACCTATACACGTCTTGTGTAAATCAACACAAATTTATAATGTCTATTTATAAAATACTGCTTGACTTCCCCAATCATTATTATATACTAGGAGGGGACTGGAACTCAGTCCAAGACCCTGATATTGACAGATCCAACACAAATTCCAAACACAATACCCATGCCTTATCAGCATTCAAGGAACTTAAAAATGGCTTTAATCTATTTGACCCCCATATATTCCAATCCAGTAAATCCCTTAAAAATAAATATACCTTCTACTCCATGTGTCATAAGTCTTGGTCCAGGCTGGATTTCTTTCTCATTTCCAACATATTTACCAAATTCAAAAATTCCTTTCATTAGAACCCAGATACCTATCAGATCATTTTAAGATTAACCTAACTATTGATTAGGATGACAATCAAACTAACAGTAACCGAGGGTATAACTGGGTCCTTAACTCTAACCTATTAAGGAAAAAAGAAATTCTACAAGAAATAGATCCCATCCTGGACCAAGGTTTGGACAATTTACTCTATAATCATTTACCTATGGACATTTACTGGGCCTGTATTAAATCCATATTAGAGGTACCTTTATAAGTAAAGCTTCATGTTATAAAAAAAAAAAAAAAACTTCTCCAGGAGGAAGCCAATCTTAAAAATCAAATGATTAAGCTTGAATACTAACTCCAGTCATCCTTTAATCAAGAAACTGAAAGTCAAACAACACAACTCAAACAAAAGCTATATGATTTCACTGCCGAAAACCTAACATACCAAGAAATTAAAACTTTAGCGAATTACACTGAATGGGCTCACATGTCATCTAAATTCCTGGCGAGGCTTATTAATCAAAACAAACCCTCCCTGAACATAACAGAACTTATCTACCAAGATAAACTATATCACACTACTCAAGATATCATACGTATCTTTGAAGGTATATATACAAAATCCTACAGTCCACCAAACCTCTCTCATAATAAACAGGACCTACATGCCTTCTTAAACCAATTAATTTTTCCCAAAATCAGTCCAGATCAACAAAAAAATGTATCCTTCCCGATCTCTCAGCAAGAAATTATTATGACAATCATCAAACTCAAACCCAACAAATTACCAGGTCCAGATGGTCTTACGGCCGAATTCTACAAAGCTTTCCCACAAAAATCATCTCTCTTTCTTCTCCATCTATTCAATCACATTACTTCCAATGGTGTAAGTGATATACATCTAAATGCATCCAAAATGATTCTCATACCTAAACCAAATTCCTCTCTCAAAACCCCCCTGAATTATAGACCTTTAGTCCTAATAAATCTTGATATGAAAATATATGCATCAATACCAGCAAATACAATTAAACCAATAATTCCAAATATTGTTTCTCCTGAATAATCAGGTTTCATAATACACATACAAACCTTTGATCATACCCTTACCCTGGACACCATGATCAATCTCTCTCTACCCATACACGTACTCCAATCTACATCTTAGCTATTGATGCATCAAAAGCATTTGATAGACTCAGAGTAAACGTTTTGCTTAATATCTTGCCTCTCATTTAACATACCCAATAACTACATACAAGCTATCAAAACACTATACTCCAAGGCTCATACTTACCCACAAATTCATAAACACCCATCTTCATGAATTGACATTGAGAATGGTGCCAGATAAGGATGTCCTATGTCCCCCTATTTTTTTTAATTTATACATTGAACCCCTGTTTCTCCTCATTTCTCAGAAAACTTTTCACCATAGCCCCAGTATCTTTAACACTAAAATTACCCTAGTGGCTTTTGCTGATGATCAAAATCTTTACTACTCACTACCTAATTCTGACCTCCAGAAAATACTATCTGCTACAGACACCTTTTCAACTTTCTCAAATTACAAACTAAATCTAAAGAAAACAAATATCTTCCCTATTAACTCCCTCTGACAGCTTCCCACATACCCTTAGCAGCTAGTATTAAAACTAAACATTCATTAAAATATCTAGGAATATCCTTCCACCAAGATCCTAAACAATCATATACAAACAACATTATTACTCTCTGGTCAAACATACAAAATGATATTGGCAGATGGACAAAACTTCAACTTGCATTCCTTTCTTAAACAGTAACAATCAAAACAAATCTTCTACCCAGAATTCTATATACATGTAATGCCTCCAATACCATTATCAACCTAAAACTCTTCAAAACCATTCCCTCCACAATTTCCATATTTATTTGGGTCCCCAAATCAGTCAGAATCAGTTATAATAAACTGACCTACCATAAAGACTATGGAGGGTTAGGGCTGTCGGACTTTAAACTCTACTATGATATCATAAACGGTAATAGACTAATAAAAATAGCCGACCATACCCCTTCACCACAACAGTGGTCTCATGCAACTATATCAAAACACTATCCATAAACCCCAGAGCCCTCTCTTTCATTTACAACGAACATTTAAAAAAAATCTTAAAATACACCCAATCATTAAACATAAACTCACTATCATTTAACCCCAATCTCAAAATGAATAACAACATGATTAATCAAAACAATTATCCGCTCCTCAAGAAACTAACCATCTGTGATATATTTCCCTTCAAGAACAATACTATCACTGAAATGAGAACACAATTAAAGCTCCCTAAAAGCTATACAATCATTTTAAGGCAAATCCGACACCTTAGCCGATACATCAGAGACAATCCTGATATCAATGCAAATGACATTCAAACCTGTAAAACCATATGGAATATCTTATCCTCAAACAAAAAATGCTATCTAACTCCTATAAACTTATTCTATCAATCAAAATGCAAAAAGAAGTTACTTATTCTAGTTGCTGGAAGGAAATTGATCCTTCAATCACAAACAAATATCTCAAACGATCCAGCTTACCTCCAAACTTATTCCCCATAAAAAAACTTAAATATACACAGATCATAATACTTCATAACGGCTGTATCACTTCAGTCATTATAAATAAAATATACCCAACCACCTCTCCATTCTGTTCCTATTGTGATAATCACAAGGCTGATCTACTCCACATCTTCTGGCGCTGAAAGTGCACCTACAAGCTATGGTGCTCACTTAGAGCCCAACTAGAAAAAAATGGGCTATGAAAAGTCCACCTTATCTTGGCAACTAGCTCTCCTACATATCATCCCTGCAGGCCTGCCTAAACTACAAACAAGAATATTAATAACTCTAGTTTCTTTACTTAAATACTACGTTACATTACATTGGAAGGCTAGAACATCTCTCACATAGGAGGGTTTCAAACAATTAGCTACCAAACGCCTACTAGCTCACAAATATTTAACTTACACTCAGAAATCCCACACTCACTTTACAGAATTTTGGAAATCCCTCTTTGAACATATAGCTTGAAGTTGGTATATATAATCAATGATGGAATTTTGGCATAAGTGTAAATAGTTCTTACTGTTTTGCATTTATGTTTTATTATTCAGCAATGTATTCTCTGGTCATATTACTACCTGTCTATTAATATTGTTATGTTTCACTGTATCTGTTTTCAAAAAAAAAAAAAAAAAAAAAGAATTATTATCAACCATACCATGAAATGTGACAGCATTACTTCTAAAGACTCCCATGCATAAGAAATACACTCCCCTTTACAGTCATACTCAGTTCTACAAATCATGCCTTCAGGATGAAACTAAATGATTATATTGACACCTCCAAGTTCCAACAGGTGATCCAAGACATCAAGCTCCTCAATAACCAGTAGCCTTTTGCGTGTTCACCCAGCCCTATGACCCTATAAACCCACAAACATCTTAGTATAATTGGTTATCCATTTGTCTGCAAGACAGAACCATGCTTCATTGGACTTTGTAAAGAGTTTGGATAGTGTCATGCTTGTGTTAGAGTAAAATTAAGGGCATTTCAACTAGCTCAAAAAAGATTAAGGTCATTTATGACATTGTCCTTGTACATGCTGGAGTAAACAACATAAAAATATCCCCCCTCTGTCTGTCTCCTGGATATGCAATAGAATATGGTGGGATTATTGAACATCCATGCAGGCTATGGAAAATGCATCAGCTTAGCAAAATACTCTAGTTGCCTTATATGGCATTTAAATATCATGACAACATTTTGGCATTAATTAGTAGCTAAGGACATATTTTATATATATATATATTTATATATGTATATATATATATATATATATAGAGAGAGAGAGAGAGAGGGAAAGGGGAAGAGAAAGTGAGTGCCTGTCAGCCTGGAGCTTTAGATGTACTGTCAGCTGCACTGATTTATCAGAGATGGGCTTCACTTCTCTCTGCAGGAAGTACAAGTACCAAACAAAAAGTTTTCCATCCCCATAGTGTTTTTTCAGACCTCTTCAAATTCTAAGACAAAAAAGAAATGACAAGCCCATATTATTAAAAAAAAAAATCTAAGTGGAGATGGCGTCGGAAAACTTGAAGCTTCAATATCAAAATGGGATAGTTACACACTTTTCTCTAACTGGTGGACTTTGGTGTCTGTACCATTATGGAAAAAAATGTTTAAAATGCAAGATGTATATCAGATATTTAAGAGCATACATTTCTTCACTGTTACAGGTCTGTTGTAATAGATGGTGGTATTTCATTCTTTGTAAAAGAACATAGAAGCCAGAAGCCAAGAACTGAGCTCAGGTCTAGAAATTATTCATACAATAATTAATATCAGTAGTAGTGAGTATAATGTTTTATTTTTGTATTCTGTGCTGTTTTTGTCTACTAAAGAGCATGAGGAGATCCTGATACAAAAAGAAGGAATATGCAATCCATGTGGGTGCTTTTAATTACTATAACACCAACCTATGCAACATTAATCTTTACAAATATCGCTTGAGTATACTAATCAAAAGAGTCTGCAACAAATGGTACAAATTTGAGTAGGGATGGCAGTGTTTTACTTATACTAACAAATCCAAGCTCTTTCTGCTCCCCACCTATGGTTTTACCCTTGTAATTAACACAGATCATGATGCAATCACCTTAGCCTAAGAGTAAAATGAAGCACATTCATAAATAAATTCTTCTTTATACATATTCCTAATGGCAACTATGTTGCAATTAATGACACTTATGAAAACAGACTGTAATACTATTCTCAGTGACCCAAGTAAATTTGCTCAGGATATTCTTAGTGAGTTCTATGATATTAACACATACAGTAAATACACTGATACAATCATAAAATTAGTAACATTCACAATAGAAAAAATACTGCTTAGTTTTCAAAATTATACCAGTCATAAAAGCAAGTCCATATTAAATAAAGTATAGAAACTACTTAACGTTTCTTATCAACTCTTCTCTTCGGGATCTGTGAATTCAGCTTGATCATAAACATTGAAAGCAATAATAAGACATGTTTAATACTAACCATACTGCTCAAATGTGCAGATTTTCACAGAACGTCCAGATTTTTATCTAATATTTTTAGTGTATTCCTGATAAAATTAGCATTTTTCTGGCAAGTCCCTGGGGTTTGAAGTCATTAAATAATGACACACATTTGAGTTTCAGACTTTATATTCTTCAGAAAATGCAAGCCAATACAAAATCTGTTATTCTAGCAACTTATGTAGTTTATAAGAGCAATATCTAAAATGTGTCCCTATTTTTGGGCCTTTGTTCCCCCATTATTTTAGGCTTTTTCTAGACTTTTTGAGCTGAGAGGCTGAGAGGTATGATACTAAAGAAAAAACCTGAAAAGCAAATCTTGTGAGCATAACGTTATTAATCAACAATGAGATGATCATGCCACCACAGGGCATAGCAAATGTAACTGCAAAAAATTTGTACAGATTTCACAGTAAGTAAAGAACTATGAACTATGTCAGAGTGCCAAAGAGACAAGGGGAGACATTGTTTATAGAATTATAGGTATGATAACTGATGCTACAAGTAAAAACTCAAGTTTCAGAGGACTGGACAAAGTACCCTGTGGTTTACTACAAACAAATCAAGGAAAATCTGATTAAACTCCTATCAGTCATGTTAAATAAAAGGTATACAGCAAGAGGTTCTCCGGTTCGATTCTCGGCTGGAGTGCCTTCTGTGCAGAGTCTGCATGTCCTCACTGTGGTCGCGTGGGTTTCCTCCTGGTGCTCCGGTTTCCTCCCAAAGACATGCAGTAGGTGGATTGGACACTCTAAATTGGCCCTAGGTGTGAGTGTGTGGGTGTGTGTGTATCTTCTGTGGAAGGTTGGGTGCCAGGCTGGCAACTTGACATCGTAAAACTCCACTGCCAATCATGAGCAGACAGATGATCCACTGTGGCGACCCCTAACCGGGAAAAGCCGAAAGAAGAAGAAGATGTGTCCCTGACCTACTGTAACATGCTATAGTGTTAACAGACCAGAAAGGGTTGTTCACTTGAGGCAATTTTTAACCCATCAGTATTCCACATAAGTTCATTGAGCCAGTCATAATGGAGTTTATCCAAAATGTATATGGTGGCTATTTTATTAGCTTTGGCACAGTATGAGTTTGTTGAGGTTTGTTAAGGTTAAGAGGAGATCTTGTGTTTTGAATACAGAGGCATTAATTGAAAAGATAACAGCAGCCTTTCATGAAAGTCTAACAGTGCATGCTACTTTTCTTGACCTTATTAGTGCATTTGTCACTATCCCAAAATTAGGAATAATTGACAGAAGCATAGTACTAAATGTCAATTTATGCATAATTCATTGGGTAAAACAATAGTTAAGCAACAGAACACAGCAAGTCAAGGTTGGGGTCATTTACTTATTTATTCAAACAGTGCCTCACAAGGCTGTATATTGGGGCAATGTCTTTTTTGATTTATTCTACCCAGATATGAAAGAATAAAATGGTTATGAACAGCCAGATATGTTGATGATTGCAAATTGGGTAATATGATTACTTCAGTAAAAGATATTGAACTTCTCAAGATGATCACTTGGTACAAAGGTAAAGACCTCATCATCACTGATATCAGTAAATGTTGCATTTTGACATTTGACAGAAAATACATAAATTGTAATTACAAAACAAATGGTCAGCTCATAAAAAATGATGCCATCATTAAAGCATAAAAAATAACGGTAGAGTACAATTTAAACTTTGGTTTATGTTTATACCAAAGTCAGGAAAGCATATTCTGTCCCATATCTAATTCTAAACAGCATGTTTAATCACTCCTTTGAGACTGGTGTATTTCCTTAAACCATACAGATTTGACCCATAATGGAGTATAATGCTGCATTTTGACTTTAAACACACCACCTGAAATAAATCCTTATGATAAAATTATAGGTTTGCAATACCTGAACTATTCAGAATTCTTCAGAAACTATCATTAAATTCTGTTTCTTATACATTATTTAGTGGTGAACTCTGCCTATAATATATGGCAATGTTTGATTCAGATTTGTACTGAGGAAGGCATGGTTTACAGTAAAATCAGTCTATGGGACCTCTTTGCAGTGACCAAGTGTTTTGCTAAACACCTTTTTGCAATTTAACTTTTGGTAGTGGAGTTCTTGTTTGTGAGAGGGAGTATCCCATGCAAAGAGCTTCACTTCTTGCAACTTCTTATTAAATATAACCTTTTCCATGGTCACTGAACCTCAGGGTAGGTCCATCATTGAATCAGAACTTATAGAACTATAAAGTTACTGTGGAAGTAAGCAAGAAACTCAAATGGAGGAAGATCTCTACTCTGTAATGTCATAAAGAGATGGAAGTCAGACTGAACCTCAATGGCACTCATAGGAGAAGCTGCTACTCAAATGGTAAACTTCAGTAGAAGTGTCTTCTTTCTTTTTTTTCTCATTACTGAGGGAAAATAACTCCTGCACTGAAGTTTTGATTCAAAGAGATGGTGTAAATGACCTTTACATCCAGATGCAGTGGTAGAAGCATCTCTCTCTGTTTTTATGATCTATCCCACAATAAAGTTAAAGTTTTATGTATATAACAACTAATATTATTTGGTAACTGTAGTGATTTTGACAATTCAGAACAAGCTGAGAGACTGTTTACTATAACAGATTGTTCTGAATACCATCAAAAGGTAAGCCCCCCCCCCCGCCCAAAAAAAAAATAAAGCTTTGCTTTGTCACCAACTGCTTCTTGTGGACCTATTTTGCAAAAAAAAATATATATATATATATATATTTCCTCAGTGAATGAGGACTTCAGAAATGTATTGCCAGGTACAGATGACCTCAGTGTACATCATCTATCTGCTTTCTTGGCAGTGATAATGACAAAAGTTACAAAGCTAAATTCTAAATTGATTGACATTATGGGGAAATCCACAGGGAAATTGCAGGAAATGGCAAATGAAATCTTTATAGGATACATAATACGAAATGCTCACTCAACAAAATGGGGCAGCGAAGTGGGTAGATAAGGTTTGGCTTATTAGTCAATCTGACCTAAGGAATGAAGGGTACCTGTTGATTCATCAAAGGTAGTTTCAGCAAACATAAAAAGATTGATGACATTCACTGAAACTGCTTTCTTTGACAGTGGAGCTTGCCTCTTTCTCTACTGTTGTGTGAATTTTTGGGTTGGTATACATAACATCAGGGCTGTCCCTCCACTTGGAGGTTGCAGGGTAGCTTGGCACCTTGCAAAAATATTTTCTTTGACACTTTGATATCTGGCAAAGGTAGTTCTGGCAAACATTTTTTAGATATTTTACATTTGTCAAATCTACCGTCAGCAAATCAACATAAATCCAGGATGAATGGGAATCTGATTTGAAAAGTTGACTAGCTAGAAACATTGACTTTTTTTCTTGATCAGTCATTGAGTATAAATATTCCTCTGCGCTAGTTTTGGGTTGCCCCAAGGGCATTTTATTAAATATCGTCAACTAAGAGACATGGTGATGCAGCTGAACTAATGACCCATTCAGACTCCCATTTGTCTTTTTTTGCCAGAGGTGCATGAAGATATCCCTCTAACAGAATATTAAGTCAGCAACCTTTAAAGATTGTTAGTATCTATGTGGTTAGAGTTTGTGATTCAGTTAGGCCTAGGAAAGAGCTTTTGCATAAAACTTGCCTGTTTAAACATTCGGCACTTCTAAGATTTTGGGTTATATCTTAGAAGTGGCATATTTTTGTTTATAAGTGTTTTAATAAATATTTTTACTGCCAACAGGCCATCAAATATTACTTTCCAGGCTGGATCCACCTCACTGTAAATGCTCTAAAGATAACTTAGATAATTGCATGCATATATTCTGGAAATGAAGAGATTTACAATTGTTCATATCTGATCACCAGGTAATTTATGACAGGATCTAAGGATTACGTCAACCAAATTTTATTTTTATTCCCATTTGCCCAATAGAAAAATTGTGCATAAATAAAAAGACTTCCTTAGGCCTGCTAAATTTGGCAGCCAAGAAATCTAAAATAAGGAAACAGAAACTGAGACACTGTCTTCTGGTAACGATAGAATAGGTATAATGTAATAAATCTTCACCAATGAGATAATGGGAAGGAATAGGTGAGATGATGGCATAAGAACACCCCTGGGGTTTTACTGGTAATTCAATTAGTAGTCTGCTATGCAGATTGAGGTTTTCCTGTGAAGGTAGAGAGTGGATTCCCTCTGTAGATGTTGTAAAACAACTTGTTTGAGTATTTTAAAATTTACAGTATTTAGTAGGCAAACAGAAGCAGTCACTGCAGATGATTAAGGGTTTGCCCTGTTATTGAACTGTTTCCTGTAGACCAGGGTTTGTTTCCCTTAGCCTCCATTTATGTACTGTGTGATTGTGAGCAAGTCACTTAAACATACTGTGTTCTCAGGTCACCCCTGAAAAGGTACACTTGTGTGCAGTGGACTTAGTCAATTAATAAATAAAAATAAATATGTAAAAGATATGTGTTATACTTATATACTTCATTAAATGCTTTGAACCTTTGAGTTTCACCTTGTCATTTAAGCAGGTTGATATTAATATTATCAGCAGTGGAAATTGAAAACAGAGGTAACCCAGAGGGCTCTAGTGAAGTCTGGTATCCCACCAGTGGCCAAGAGGGTGACAGGACTAACAAGAAACATAGTATAAAGGATAAGTCCAGATAAAATCACTTTAGCTAGCAGATCTAGGAGACTCTCTCTGATACACTCCCTGTGGGAGGAATAAAGACACCTTGTTGAAGTTTCCAGTAGTTTATTCAGTTAAGCAGGTAGATGGATGAGTGTTCTTTTCCAAAAACGTTAAATTCAACAGGTCAGTTATTTAAAGGCAGTTACAGACCATGGTGGAAAGGTCCATGGGAGCTGATTGGAGGAAGATCTGGAAGATGGAAAAATAAGGAGACAATTCCAAAGCTTTTGCCTAAAGCTTACACAGCATTGTTCCAATTTGTAAGTAAACATGTAAGTATTACAAACATTATGACACTGTTGTTGAAGTGTTTTTTGTTTTTTTTTTGCTGTGTCATTTTGCAATGTTACATGTTATCTGTTGTTTATTGTATTAATAAACAGTTTAAGAATAGAGAAAGTGCAAATAATAAAGATATTAATCAAATGCCTTATTAAGAGCCACAATGAACAGTGACGGTATAGGTAACTCAGAAAAGAAGAGAACAGAACTAATCAAGCATAAAATGTAAAAAATAAGCATCAGAGGTTGTCCCATTCGATTCTTGGCTGGAGTGCGGGGAGTACCTTCTGTGTGGAGTCTGCATGTCCTCCCTCGCGGTTGGGTGGGCATTCGAAAGACATGCGTAAATGGGCGTGCCTTCGTTGAAGGTTGAACATCGAGCTGGCACCTCGGCGTTTGTGAAAAATCTACTGCCAATCATTAGCAGACTGGAGTCCCTCTGTGGCGACCCCTAACTGGGAAAAGACAAAAGACAAACAACAACAACAATATAGAGGTGATAAAAACTTGTTTACAGTCAAGACGTGATCGGACTAAATACTTCATAAAGCAAAGAATGCAACTTCAATTTCTGTCTTGAGTAAACATTTTGTCATCTCATTTAAATTCACATTTATTGCCCCACAGTCCTAGAAATTATCACAGCCAAACTTCCTATTCAGATACCACAACCAGAGTAGCCACTTACTACCTATGCACTTTTCCTTTTGGATTTCTAATTCCTTATAATAGCCTTCCTTGCAGCTATCATTAAGTATGCCAATAGAGCCATCCCATAGGTGGCCCACCCTATTTTCTCCCTTTCATCTATCAATAACAGCAAAGTACTCAGCTCTGCAATGTCTAACTAAATAAATACTCACTAACATTTATCTCAATTTCAAAAGCCTGGGACAGTCCCCAGACCCAAAATAAATGCCATCAGCCATCTTTACTTCCTTCCCACATTTCTAGTGTTCTATAGAAAGGGGAAGGAACATCTTACTAATTGCATTAAAATACAGAAGTATTTGTGCAAACTTCTGTAGCTGAATATTCTCATTTGGGAACAGCACAATATATAACATATGTTTCGTATGCTCAATACCCAGATGTCAGTTCCATCTCTAAGAATGTCACATGCCTTTTCCTTGTTTCATATTTAGATTCCATTAATCTTGTTTACCTACTGAAAGGTCACAGAGTCTTCTTGCCTGACAGAACTCAGAAATATGTTCCAGCCTGACTTTCCACCACTTGGGACAGTTATCCATTTCATACGACACCAAATATTTATCATTTGTCTTTACCTCAAATAATGCTGTCACCTAAATCAAAATTTATTTGAGCTCTGACTTAAGGAATTATTCTGCACTAGAAACTAACTGTTCCCAGTGCCTGTATCATGTGAAATCTCTCAAGCACCACCAAGTTTCACCCCACTTCTAGCTTAAAGTCTGTCTTACCCTTATTGTGGTCTGTAGGTGTTTTACCTCAACTACTGGTTGTCCAACAGACGGTAATTGCAATAGCTGCTACAAATGAGAAAGGCTGCTGAGATTGCTCCTCTCTGAAGGAAGTAAGAAACTGAATCACTACTTATCAGTACCACCCATTTTCTGGCTCAGAACTTTCTATAATACCTTGCAAGAGCCCAGAAGCTACAAATAAAAGAATCTTATTTGTGTAAAAATGTTCCCTAGTTGTTATGGCTTTCTTTCACTCTGAAAAGACATGGAATCTGGGGGAAAGGTTTTGTCCCCTTGTAAATGTCTACCAAAATCATCAACTCACAAGTAGTAAACTAAATAAAAGAAAGAGAAACCACACCAAGTAAAATAAGGTTAGCACTTTCGTTTACTGTTTCAGCAAACTTCTTCAGACCAAGTAGTATTTTCCTAAATAGAAACCCTAAATATTTTAGTTTCTCAATGGATCTCATTAGCATCACTAACAAAGTACCAGTCACTAAGTGTTAATGTAATTCCCCTTATAAAAAATAGCCTTCAGGTCACTTTATAATGAACCAGGAGGAATATATACTATAACCAGTAAAACAAGTTTGTGATTTCAGTGCTGTTTCACTGTGATATATCATATGCATCGAATCTGTACTATTATATATGCAGGGATCACCAGTAGGATTGATTGTTCCCTATGTCAATCACCCTTGTATTAGGAAAATATCCTTCACAGTAAGCTCACAACTTCAAATGCTTGCATTCAAGTAATGGGGGTATCTTGAAGACATAAAATCCGGGGTCATTTAATCCTTGCATAGGCTCTTTTCACATGGTTATCCAAGCTCTCAACATTTCAAAATATTGTTTCAACACCATAGTAACAAGTTTACTTTACACAGCTGCATACAATCAATGTGGTTAACAGCTCAGGGAGACATGCATCTCCAACATGATCCTCTGATAACACTGAGCATTTAAGAGTCTGCTTTCTATGTAAAGTAATACAAGAACTTTAAAATATATAGACACTAACTTTGAAATATTATAATCAACATGGTTCATTTCCAAGGTGGAACTGAACTCCTTTTATTACAATAGGACACCTTGGCACTACTATAATTCACATTAAGAGACAACCAATGGGGATGCAGATATGTGCCCATGTATGTGGCACCATATTAGCTCCAAACCCCATGTTTTATATAACCTGACTTTAATTATGCCAGCACTTATTGAAGAAGAACACCACAATTATGTATTAGACCAAGACATAACTTTGAGAACTTCATGTGTGAGATGTATTTAGTTTGAGCCCAAACCCTCACTAACAGAGGCTACTTCAGCTAAAACACTGAAGTCCAACTCTTATTCCCCTCCCTGCATTACAAAAGTAATATAACTAGTCCAAATACATAGAAAGGAAGGGAAGAGCATCATCCCAGGAGCTTTAACTTGTCTATATCGGGTGTACAAATATGGGTTCAAGCTCAAGGCCAAAAAGTACAACATTGTACCATTTGTTAAGCACTCCATAGCTCCTATGTACAGCATAGATAACACATCACTTCAAACTGAAAATGTTATGACAGACATGGGTACACAAGTGGACATCTCACTTACAAATACTACTATATTCCAATACTGGTTAGGAAATCCTTTTACTCGCACAGCTTACAGTTAAAGGTATATCTTCCAGGTCTAAAGCAGTCCTTTGCTAAACATGTCAAGCAGCTGGAGAGATCCCTGAGGCTTATAACTAAAAGATCAGGGGCCTAAAAGACATTAACTACCTGGAAAGACTGAAGGTTTTGGTTACTGTACTTGGTTTCATACAGACTCCTTAGGAGCAACTTTTGCCTTGCTTATAGGGCTGCAAGGGGTCTAGTAGTCCAAGGACTCTTACACCAATATAAATCAAGCAGTCCATCCAACACTATGGCCAGAGAACTAAATCTACTCTAACAAAAGAATAAGACTAGGAAAAGAGAGATAGATTTGTCACACAATGCATACCTCTTTTCTGGAGCAAACTCCTTCTCCACATTAAGCAGTGTGGCACACTGTCTACCTTTAAAAAAGAACTGGACAACTGGATGGGTATTCATGAGTTTGACCCTTGCATAAGTGGGTAGCCCTCCTTGAAAACAGAGGCAAGGCCTAAAGGTGGGTATTGGCATGGTAGAAATGGCTTTGTGGCTCAGTCATCTTGCAACTCCTATGATCCTATAATCTCTTTTAGGGATAGTTGTAGGTGATTTCAGTGCTGTCTGTTTTTCACCTGTCTTCCAAGCAAAAGTGGCTATCTACATGGCAGTTGAAAACAAAACAGAATAAATTGCATGTCATAGGTTCATAGATAAGTACCAGGCTAGCTACCCTTGTGGAGCATTTTAAGCCTATCCAGTTTCCCTTTTTGTGATCAAATTAACCTATTCCATTTGGTTAGAGATTGGCCTTACCCATCCCATGATTGATAATTGTATATTACACCTAATGAGAATAACTGGGATCATACCATAGATTGTTTAAGAGGACCCATACATGGGATAAAGAATTTAGGAGCTACCTCTGTCCATTAGTAGTACAGAGGGCAGTCCTGGGGTACATTTACTGTTTCCCATCTATAGATCCAAGTTGTGCTTGAATATAGACAGGGATGAACTTTGTTTTATGTGGATAGGGAATCTGTTCCAGAGCAGCGGTATCCCCTGCAAGATATACCTGTCCCTCCAAACTGTTTTGTTAATGTTGCAGAAGAGGTTTAGATCCCAGACTGAGTATTTTTTATGCTATTCGACTTGCTGATATACAGTAAATCCATCAGTATTTTATTTGGTCAGAGGATGCCTTGTATACTAGACACAGGTCACCTCTTAGCAGTCTGAAGGATATTAAGTATAGTGGCAGGGCTTTGAGTCAGTCCATGTAGGACATGTTGTCTAGCCCTTGTATCCTTTAGTAAGACATCTCTGTGGGATTTCCAGGTGTTGCATGTGTCTGGACAGATACATATCAAAGGGGGCATTATATTCAATGGCTGGCCTAATGAGGGCTGAGTATACGAGGACAATGACATCCTTTATGTATAACCTGTGCTGAATAGAAGGACTTTCTTACAACAATGGACACATGTTGGTCAAGCATTAATTCACTCTCTGTATAAGCTTCCAGATCCCAAACAAATGGGTCAACTTTTAGGAGTGTATTATGAATGTGACATTTCCCTGGTGTAGATAACTTCCCAATGGATATGATAATGCATGTGGCATTTAGTTTCAGTCCATGATTGTGGCACCACTTATTTATTTGGACAAACCTTCCTGCAGGATGGCTAGGTCATTTCAGTATTCAATGACTGCTTCTAGATTGCAGTCTTCTGCAAACTTAGTAAATGTAAATCTGCATGTGTCATCTGCAAACATAGTCATACTGGGGATACACCAGTCACAGTGTTTGAAAACATAGGGGCACTGTGAACTAACATCAGGTGGCATGGTGCCTGGGCATTTTTTTTGGGCTTGGCTTGTAAAGGCCCCGGGGCCATTAGCCTAGTACACACCTATGAACCTATAAGCAGAACAAAGAATATTCATAATTTCAAAGTATTTACTTCATTATACTAGCAAGATAACATTGAAAGCTTTATCAAGATAGTTAGTAGGAGGTATCCTTCCCCCTCTGCTCCTCATCTAAATATTCAACAGGGTCCTGTATGACCCTTAGCACTGCAAGCCAGAAGGACTACCAGTGCCCCAAAATAATTAGGGAAGAAAAAGAAGAGAAAGAAACTGTCAACTCCATCAAATTCAAGCCTAAACTTGAAATATAACCCATTGAACTCTAAATCGTATGCATTTAACAATAGTATCACTCACTGGCAAGGACATCACACATTAAGGCAATAAACCATGCCCCTATTCTCCATTTGCCCCAGTATTAAAGGATAGTGTCACTGATTCAACAACTTAAGATCTTAACAACTTAACATCTAAATACCAGGCCTGCTTACCAAATTGGTTTTAGCCCCCCATACTATTTTCAGCTCCAAAATACCAATAACACAGGATAAGCATATACAGCATATAGCAATTAAGATGTTGGTGGCTTTTAAAGCAAAGATTTAATTACAGTCATCCAAACATTATGTTGTCTTCCTTTGCAACAGCACTTCCTTCTGTTTTCACCAGAGCTGTCTCCTAAGTATCTTAGATCAAGATATTCCCCCAGCACCATTTATTGACATGTTGCAGCCAAACAACCTATGTGATATAACAGATGCTCTGTGATATACCAAAAGGGTCATGCAAGATTTCATAAAAATTCAAAAAGGTATGCAGAAAAAAAAAAAACAGGTTCAGTAAGGAAACTGAGACATTCATCCATTCATCATTCATTCATTCATTCTGTGTTACCTGCATTATCCACTAAAGTGTTCTGGGGTGGACACACACAAGCAAGCACAAATGTGCACACACACACACACACACGCACACACACACACACACACACACACACACACACACACACACACACACACACACACACACACGTGTGCATACTTATGCCACCCACACCTCCACGCAGTTTGGAGAACTACTAATTCACCTTCAACACATGACTGGGATGTGGAAAGAAATTGAAACAAAAACCTATGCAGACACAGGGAGGAATTGCAGACTCAGCAAAAAGGCAGCACAGCCAAGAATCAAAGTACAAATAAGCACTGCTAGGCAGTAACTCTGAAAGCTGCAGAATTGTGCAATTAAATAGAGACTAATGCTGATACAGTGTGTGTGTGTGTGTGTGTGTGTGTGTGTGTGTGTGCGTGTGTGTGTGTGTGTATGTGTATATGGGTGAGGTCTTTAACTATGCATAACATTAACTTACTCTGAACATGATTTTATCAGCACTGTGAAACTGGTATTATTTTCATCCCATTTCTTTTCTGTGCATCTGATAAGATAGTATTCATAGAAGCAGTGGAGGTACATGTGTCTTCAAAGAGCTGTCTTTGCTACAGTGAAGGGAAAGCTAACAAAGATGATAAATACTTTGGGTTTCATTTCAGATTTTTCAGGCAAAATTCAGTATAAAGCAGTGCATTTTCCAGCTGGTCCTGGTTCATTTTGTAGGAGTTACTGTTATTACCATCAGTTTCCTCATCTGTATTGGTTAAACAGGGAAATATTATTAGTAGTTATGTAAATTTTGTGCAGGAAAGTCTTACAATTGTGACATATTGTACAATGGGTAAGTGTCACATGCTCCTCACATTGCTATAGTGCTGTTTAAATATTCTTTACTCAAAATATTATATACAGTCTTCAGCATTTGATTAGAGGTTTTTTGCATTCTACTACTAAACCTCAATACAGTAGAACTAGAGGAACGACAGAGCCAAAAAACAAATGTCTGAAGCACAAAATAAGAAAAACTAAAACAATAAGCACTTCTTGCAGGGAATCATGCCTCCCCTCCTCCCGAGAACCCCTTGCCCTACTCACTCCCCAAACTTATATATACTAAAGCATCAAAACTGTTTGATTTTAAGACAAATCAAACATAGCTTGGAGAAGCACCAAATAAAGTACAGAAAAGTTAAATGCTTCGAAAACAAAAAATCCACCGTAGTCAGTTTCTAGCAGTATTACAATGAGGCATTGTTCTTTATCCTTCGAAGATTCTTTATTCATGCAAACAACTCAGCAGATGAGCACTAAAATTATACATGCAATGCATTTAGGTCTCTTGTATTTGTACAAAACTTCATTACAATGTAAATTTGCTGATTTGCATATTGAAATTTTCATTGGTTAACAGGTTCAGGCAAGAATGGGGATAGGTTAGTATATGTAATGCCTATAATTGGTGATGATTATAGGCTTCCACCAATCAAATTAAGTATGTTAGTTCTCAATAGAATGTAAAACCAAAAATGTTTACAAATCTCATTAGGACAGAGAACTTGTTTATCCGCCCCTTATCTACCTTAAATTTCACTAATATTAAGGCAGAATAAAAAGAAAAACTTCAGATAAATTCCTTTATGCCTTTCAAACCGTGGGTGTGTGAAGTGGCGGTTAAGAATCCCCACTGCCTGCTGAGTGAAAATCAAAAAAGGTTTCAAAAATAAAATACCATGAAGAAGATTAAATCAAATGGAAGCACTGAAATTATACATTCAAAGCATTTAGGTCTCTTGTATTTATATATGTATATAATATATATATATATATATATATATATATATATATATATATATATATATATATAGTCTATATTATAAAGATGAAATGTCAAAAGAGCAAACGCTCTTACATTGACCACAAATAATCGAAGCTGCAAAACCTCAAAAGGCAGCAACCGCCATTGTCCAGGCTTTGCTGTTTCTTCCACTGTAGTGCAATCTCGGAATTGGTATATTTAAGTAGGGGTGGTGTGGTGGCGAAGCCCACAATTTATTTTGTGTTTAGATCTGTTTTTTTTTTGTTGGCCCAGCGATTGTTTTCTCAAAAATTGCTGTTGCAGCCATTCGAGGATTTGCAGCTTTGATTATTTCTGGTTGATGTAAATATAGGTCTAGGACATTTCACTGAATGCACATTTCACTGAAACTCAAATGACTGAACACAGATCACTCATCATCATCATCATCATCTTCTTTTGGCTGTTCCTGTTAGGGGTCGCGACAGCGGATCATCTGTTTCCATTTCTTCCTGTGCTCTGCGTCTTGCTCTGTCACACCAACCACCTGCATGTCCTCTCTCACCACATCCATAAACCTTATCTTAGGCCTTCCTCTTCTCCTGTTACCTGGTAGCTTCATCCTTAGCATCTTTTTCCCAATATACTCATCATCCCTCCTCAGCACATGTCCAGACCAACGTAATCTTGCTTCTCTGTCTTTGTCTCCAAACCTTCCAACCAGGGCTGACCCACTGATATACTTGTTCCTAATCCTGTCCACCTTCATCACACCCAGTGCAAATCTTAACATCTCTAACTCTGCCACATCCAGCCCAAACTCCTGCCTTTTTGTCAATGCCACTGTCTCCAACCCATATAACATAGCTGGTCTCACTACCCTCTTGTAGACCTTCCCTTTCACTCTTACTGGTACTTGTCTGTCACAAATCATTCCTGACACTCTTCTCCACCAACTTCATCTGGCATGTACTCTCTTCTTCACCTCTCTTCCACACTCACCATTACTTTGAACTATTGATCCCAAGTATTTAAACTCATCCACCTTCGCCACCTCTACTCCTTGCATCCTCACCATTCCTCTATCCTCCCTCTCATTCACACACATATATTCTGTCTTAGTCCTGCTGACCTTCATTCCTCTTATCTCTAGAGCATATCTCCATCTCTCCAGGGTCTCCTCCACCTGTTCCCTACTCTCACTAATCATAATGTCATCTGCAAACATCATAGTCCACGTGGACTCCTATCTGATCTCGTCTGTCAACCTGCCCATTACCATTGCAAATATGAAAGGGCTCAGAGCTGATCCATGATATAATCCCACCTCCACCTTAAATGCATCCATCACTCCCACCGCAGACCTCACCGCTATTACACTACCCTCGTACATATCCTGTACCACTCTTACATACTTCTCTGATGCTCCCGACTTCCTCATGCAATACCAGGACTCCTCTCTAGGCACCCAGTCATATGCTTTCTCTAAGTCTACAAAAACACAATGCAACTCTTTCTGACCTTCTCTGTACTTCTCCATTAACACTCTCAGAGCAAACATCACATCTGTAGTGCTCTTTCCCAGCATGAAACCATATTGCTGATCAATAATTATCACATCCCTTCTTAACCTAGCTTCCACTACTCTTTCCCATAACCTCATGCTGTGACTGATCAATTTAATCCCTCTGTAGTTACTACAGCTCTGCACATCACCCTTATTCTTAAAAATCAGTACCAAAACACTTTTTCTACATTCCTCAGGCACCCTCTCACTTTCCAAGATTTCATTAAACAATCTGGTTAAAAACTCCACTGCTATTTCACCTAAACACCTCCATGCTTCCACAGGTATGTCATCTGGACCAACAGCCTTTCCATTCTTCATCCTCTTCATAGTTATCCTGATTTCCTCCTTGCAAATCCATTGTACTTCATGATTCACTATCCCCACATCATCCAACCTTCTCTCCCTCTCATTCTCTTCATTCACCAACCCCTCAAAGTACTCTTTCCATCTCCTCAACACACTCTCCTCGCTTGTGAGTATGTTTCCCTCATTATCCTTTATCACCTTTACCTGCTGCACATCTTTCCTAGCTTGATCCCTCTGTCTAGCCAATTGGTACAATTCCTTTTCTCCCTCCTTAGTGTCCAACCTTTCACACAACTCTTCATATGCCTTATCCTTAGCCTATGCCACCTCTCTCTTTGCCATGCAATTCATCTCCTTATACTCCTGTCTACTTTCTTCATCTCTCTGACAATCCCACTTCTTTTTTGCCAACCTCTTTCTCTGTATACTCTCATGTACTTCCTCATTCCACCACCATGTCTCTTTGTCGTCCTTCCTTTGTCCAGATGTCATACCAAGTAACTTTCTAGCCATGTCCCTTACTAGCTCTGCTGTAGTTACCCAGCTATTTGGTAACTCTTCACTGCCATCCAGTGCCTGTCTTAACTCATCCCTGAACTCCACCTCACAATTACCCTTTTTTTCAATTTCCACCATTTGATCCTTGGTTCATAGGTTCATAGGTTCATAGGTTCATACTAGGCTATCTGCCAGAGGGCATTTACAAGCCTAGCCCATAGTTTTGTGGCTTACGCCACCCCTTTAGTATGGGGAACTATACCCATTATTTTGCTGTGCCTCTGTTGAGCAGTGACACTGAGGTAATCCCTGGGGTATATCTGCGATCTCCCATCCATTGGTCAAGATTTCTCTTGAACAAGGCCAGCGAGGTGCTCTGCCTCACATATACCGGGATTTTATTCCACAGCATAGGGAGTCTTTGGGTGATGAATCTATCCCTCCAGCACGTCCTATTAATAGCTGTGTCGAGGTTTAAGTCTCCGCCCTTGTGGCTCTGACGGATCTAGATTTTTGAGGTGAAGCATATTCATCAAATCTGGGTTTGACATGGCCTTGTATGTTAGGCAAAGGTCACCTCTCAGCAAGCCGTAGGGGACTGAATAGAGCTGGAGTTCTTTCAGTCGGGCAGCATAGGACAGATGTTTGAGACCCTTTATCCTTTTGGTGAGGAACTTTTGTGGCCTCTCCAGCTGCTGCAAGTGTCAGGTCAGATACATTCCGAATGGGGCATTGTACTCAATCATTGGTCTGATGAGTGATGAGTATAGGGAGACTATGACCTCCCTTGATCTAGATGAGAATCCCTTCATGATAAGGTGGGCAATGTAGAAGGTCTTCCTAACTACTTTAGCTACATGGGTGTCGAATGACAGACTACTATCAACCTGGGTCCCCAGGTCCCTGATAACTTCTTCTGTACTCAGTGGATTGCCACCTATTTGGTAGCTAGGGGTAACCTTGTTTTCCCGAAGGGTATGACTATGCATTTTTGGCATTTAACTTTAGGCCATGGCTCTGGCACCAGTTATCCGTTTCTGTGAGACCCTTCTGAAGGATATCTGTGTCAGATGTGTTTTCTACTATGGCCCAGTTTGCAGTCATCTGCAAACTTTGTCAGCCATAACCCTCCTGTGTTTGCTTGTACTTCGGAAAAGTAGATGCCAAACAAGAGTGGGCCCAGGACTGAGCCCTGTGGTACACCACTTGTGACAGGCTTTGAGTCTGACATGGCGCCAGCAACTCTGACCCTGTGGGTTCTGTCACTCAGCCAGTTTGCAACCCATCTTGTGATGTATGGGTTAACATTTAAGCTGATGAGTTTTTCAATGATACCCGAGTGGGGTATTGTATCAAAGGCCTTCGCCAGATCGAGGTAGGCTGTATGGACTGCCTTTCCCTCATCAATGGCTTGTCTGCCCTCACACTCGTCCTCCTCTTCTTGATCATCAACGTCATTCTACAAACCACCATCCTATGTTGCCTAACTATACTTTCCCCAGATACCACTTTACAGTCTCCAATCTCCTTCAAACTGGCCCTCCTACATAAGATATAATCCACCTGTGTGCATCTTCTTCCACTCTTGTATGTCACCCTATGCTCCTTCCTCTTGTTAAACAACGTATTCACCACAGCCATGTCCATCCTTTTCACAAAATCCACTACCATCTGACCTTCTGCATTCCTTTGTTTAACACCATACTTCCTCATCCCCTCTGTTCACTTCACCAACATGCCCATTGAAATCTGCTCCAATCACCACTCTCTCACCCTTGGGTACAGTCATCACCACTTCATCCAACTCACTCCAGAATTTTTCTTTCTCATCCATCGCACACCCAACTTGTGGAGCATATGCACTAACAACATTCATCATTACATCATCAATTTCCAGCTTCATAAACATCACTCTATCGGACACTCTTTTTACCTCCAAAATACTCTTAGCATACTGTTCCTTCAGGATAACTCCTACGCCATTTCTCCTCCCAACCACACCATGATAAAACAATTTGAACCCACCTCCGATACACCTAGCCTTACTCCCCTTCCATCTGGCCTCTTGCACACACAATATACCAACCTTCCTTCTGTCCATCATATCGGCTAGCTCTCTCCCTATACCAGTCATACTGCCAACATTCAAAGTTCTGACCCTCACTACCACAGTCCTAGCCTTTCTTCGGCCATGCCTTCCGCCTCTTCTCCTCCTTCAGCCAACAGTAGCCCAATTTCTGCCAGCACCCTGTTGGCTAACAGTACTGGTGGAGGTAGTTGTTAACCCAGGCCTCAACCGATCTGGTATATAAATATTTACTGGTGTCCACATGAATTATTTGGCGAAGTTTTATGCAGGATGCCCTTCCTGACGCAACCCTCCCCATTTATCCGGGCTTGGGACCGGCACAAAGAAATGCACTGGCTTGTGCATCTCCAGTGGCTGGGTTACTGAACACAAATCACTGAAAGCACAATTCATTGAAAACTCAATTCACTGAAACACATTTCACTGAAAGTTATATATCGCCTTTTCCCCACTGTAGTGCAACCTTGGAGTTAGTATATATAGTAAGGGGGGTTGTGGGGTGCACTGTCACCATATTGGGGGTGTGGAGGTGTAACCTTCACATATTTTAAGTATATATTATGTTCGGAAAACAGTAATATATTGGAATTGCAAGTATCCATGCATATAGTTCAAAATATTTAAAATATGTGGGAGGCTATGCCCCCACAACCCCCAAATGTGGGGGGCAGTGCCCCCACACTCCCCTTACTATATATACTAACTCCAGGGTCACACTACAGTGGGGAAAAGGCAATATATAATTTCAGTGAAATGTGTTTCAGTGAATTGAGTTTTCAGTGAATTGAGCTTTCAGTGAAAAGTGCACACTAATTTGACTTTCAGTGAAATGTGCATTCAGTGAAATGTCCCAGACCCATATATCTATATATATAAATATATATATATATATATATATATATATATATATATATATATATATATATATATATATATAGATATATATATATATATATATATATATATATATATATATATATATATATATATAGATATATATATATGTGTGTGTGTGTGTATACACATACACACATACATATACACAAAACTTCATTACCATCATAAACTTGCTGTTTTGCATATTGAAATTTTAATTGGCTACCGGGTTCAGGCAAGTATGAGGATAGGCCAGCAAAACTAATGCCTATCGCTGGTAGTGATTGTGGGCTTCCACCAATCAAAGTAAGTATGTTTGTTCTCAATTGGTTGTATGGGACTAAGAGCAAAAACAAAAAAGTTAAAAAAATTAATAAATCTCTTTCTGGTAGAACCCTTGTTTGTCCACCCTGTGTCCAGCTTAAATTTCGCTAATATTAAGGTGGAATAACAAAAGAGAAAAACTTCGGATAATTTCCCATATGTCATTAAAATCCTGTTGCTAAGCCAGGGTGTGTGAAATGGCAGGAAGAAATCCTCACTACCTATCAAATGAGGATCAAAAATATTGAAAAGTAAAACAAAAAAACCTTTAAGTAGTTCAAACGAATGGCCAGGATTTATAACGAGGCATAGAATAAGATAACTATTGTTCAAAATGTAGCTAATTGGTGTTGGTAGATCCAATAAAATGTAGTGGTTTAACTAATATTACGGTTTGGAGTTTAATATAAGGCGAATCTGATCAAGTAATTAATAAAATGGGCCCAAAACGTTCCAACTGGCAATTTAATATTAAAGAGCTTAAGGATATAAATGGAACAAGGCTTTACCAAAGGGGTTATTTCAAAAACAACTGTCACCGCCATACCTGATCACTTAATAAAACAGAGCCATATCGTTACACTGGCCAGTAAAATAATAAAGCCTAGGAAATAGTAGAAATAGGGCTCCACAGCAGTTTTTTTTTTTAAAACTTAAAAAGTATCATCGTGGATATGAAAGAGAGCTGGGGTGGGGGTTACGGTAGTGGGACTGGGGCCATTGCAAAAAAAATCTGTAGTGCAACCTGAAGAGGGCTGTGCACAAGAGATGCCCTCGCAATCTGACAGATTTGGAGCACTTTTGCAAGGAAACGTGTACAAATATTGCCAAGTCAAGATGTGCCATACTGATAGACTCCTATCCAAGAAGAGTGAATGCTGTAATTAAATCAAAAGTTGTATTAGTTTAAGGGTATGCACACTTATGAAACCAGCTTATTGTATGTTTTTTTTTTTTTCATATTTTTTCCCCTAACAGATTTGTTTGTTTTTCAATTGAATTGTACAGGTTATAGGTCATATTAAAGGTGGGAAAAGTTTTGAAATGAGTTATTGTGGTCTCATTTTTTTATATCACAAAAACCTAGCATTTTAACAGGGGTGTAAAGACTTTTTATATCCACTATAGATATATATATATATATATATATATATATATATATATATATATATATATATATATATATATATATATATATATATAGTGTATATTATGTATATTATATATATATATATATATATATATATATATATATATATATATGGATCTAGGACTTTTGATCAAAAGTCCAAATCCATTATCACCGAACACACTTTAGCGAAAGTGCTTTTCACCGAAAATCCCCCACACTCCCCTACTTTATTATTCTCACTCCGAGATCACACTACAGTGGGGAAAATGGGAAAATTCCCTTAACCGCACCATAGTACAATCTCCGCAACAGTCACCCCCCCTCAACTCCCTCTACTTCCAGGCATACTTCTGCGGAAGTGCTTCTTCATTGAAAAGCACTTTCGCGTAAGTATGCCCTGCCATTTCAGATTCGGTTAAATGGCCGTTGGCTCATTAGTCCTAGACCCATATATATATATATATATATATATATGTATATATATATATATATATATATATATATATATATATATATATATATATACACACACACACACACACACACACACACACACACACACACACACACATATGTTGGTAAGACGAACAGGAGCTTAAAAGAAAGAATTAGTGACCATGTGTATTGCATGAAGAATCAATATGATTTTAGTGCCTTAACGAAACATGTTTTGTCTAGTGGCCCTGAACACAACTTTGTCTTCCAGGTATTATGTGTGATGAGCCCAGGTCTGCGAGGTGGTGATATAGTGACTCGTACTGAGGTGGTCGTGTTGGATTGGATCTTGAGGTTGGGGGCGCACCTAGCTATGGGGTTGAATGATCATGTCCCCATTAAGCCTGTATTAAGGAATAAACAGCTGTAGGGTGTTTATTGTTATTTGTTTATATATTTATGAATATTTTTCATATTTTATTTATTTGTGTTAATGTTTTCATTATTATTTTTTTATCAGATTTTATGCTAGTAAATATTATCTAGTTCATATGCCTTTAAGCTGAGAATGTGGCTGCATGAATGTTTGTTTTATTGGCTGTTAAGCTGTTTAAGATGATGTCATTTGTATACAAGTTATTCTGTCTCCATTTATGTTTGACTGAAGAAGCGGTATGGTATTACCGTGAAAGTGCTAACTTTCTTTCTCTGCAATAAAGTTTTTTGGTACGATTACTTGCTGGTTCATCAAGTTTTTGGATCTAGCTGCATATTGAGCTGTCTTCTGCCTGCTTTGGGGAATTTTACAGTTTTACAGTTTCATTTGGTTGCTGCAGTTGAGTTTGTTTTTGTTGTTCATACTGTTTGCAGCTATGGCGGGAGACGCTTCAGATTTGGGAAATCTGCCTGTAATGAACAGACTACATCATTTTTTGAATATTCAACAAAATCCTCTGTGCATGGGGAATTTGTGACTGGAAACGGATCAGAATGCTGTGTGTACCATGGACAATAAGGCTCGTGAGGTGAGAAAAAATCTTGGGAATAATTTATACAAGTTTAAAAGGTTACAATGCCAATGATTCCACCTTGAGGCTTGTTTGAAACATCATGTTATACCCAGAGGCCTGCGTGTCTTGAACATGCCGACCTATGGGAACATGTATCCAGAACCTTTGGCCAGTTGGCAGAAGATCAATTTGGACACAGGTTGTGCCTGTTTGAAACTTTTGATTGAGTACGTCTCACCTGTTGAGGCTGAATTAGCCAAACAGGTTAGAGAAGAGCAGTGTGAGCTGACACAATGTTTGGGACTGGATGCTTCAGACATTTTTCTTAATGACATCATAGAAAAAGTGAATCCATATGAACAACATCTCCTAAATGTGAAGAAGAAAAAGCTGGTTCGGGACAACAATGATTTTCATAACCAGCACGTCTTTGCATGGCCTATATCACAGCATACTGCTAATCATACTGACAATAGAGATTCTTCTGTTCCTAGTGAGGGGGCAAAGAAGCGGATTTTGGCATCATCCACTTCAGTTTCAGCCCCTGTGCAGGGGGCTGTTGTTGAGCCCCCGGATACCATGAACATGAGTGGGAATTTATGCACTGAAGTGACTTCACTGGAGCCTCAGAGTTTGGTGTATTCCACACCAATGATGGACTGTCCTGGTGTTACCAAAAGTACTGAGCCAGCTATCCAATGACTTGGGTCCAGTGGTTAGAAGGAAGATACTGCCCTCACAGGCTCAGCTGGATTTTCCGATTCTGCCCCTCCCTATTCGTACAGGGAGGAAATACTTTTTCGGCAACGAAACACAGAAAGGACAGAAATGCAAAGAACCCCCTTCTGTCCAACAGAACCATTCCTTGAAAAAGATGTGGGGGATGGGAGTCACAACTTAGTCTGGAATATTTCCAGACATGTTTTAACACAGCATGAATTGTCAGCATTGTCAAAAGGGTTATCTTTTATACCCACAGCTAAAGTGGATTTTGTTGACTGTATGATTAATGTACGGTTGTTTGCACGTAATTTGTCTTTACGTATGTTTTTTTGATTATGGACCTAATATTTCTGAGAGGCAGGATACTGAATTTAAGGTTTTTAGGAAACCCAGTGTTTTTACACCAGCTTTTACACCAGCACTTAATGTCTTCCTCACAGTTTGTGAGAAAGAAATATATCAAGTCATTAACAGAATACAGATGACAAGTTGTAATAATATGACTAGATTTGAACAACAAGCCTTGAATGATTTGATTAAGAATGAAAATATAGCTATCCGCCCAGCAGACAAAGGCGGCTGTGTAGTGATTTTAGATTCTGGATATTATTATGTTATAATGAATCAGATGCCTGATACTAATACATATATTAGTGTGGAAGCTGATATTGTGAGTGTGATGAAGAACAGAATAGATAATTGTTTACTTGAATGCTTTAATCTAGGTCTACTTACCAAGTAACTATTTGATTATTTTATTACTGAATTTCCTGTTGTTTCTCGGATTCATGGCTTACCCAAGATCCACAAACACCCTACACTCCCACAGTTTAGACCGAATGTAGCTGGGAGTGGTTGGTTGACTCAGGCTATGTCCATTTATTTGGACAAACAACTTTGAATAGCTCTTGATATGAGTGAAGTTGTATTGAAAGATAATGAAAACTTTTTGAGAGATTTATATAATGTGACCAGTGAGGGGGATATTTCGGATATTCAGTTTTTAGTGACGATAGATGTTGTATCCCTGTTTACGTGCATTCCTAACCAGGAAGGCATTAGTATGGTCAGGGAAGTTTTGGCTAGGAGTAATAATTTGACATGAAGCATATTGACTTCCTGTGCATGCTTCTAGAGCTGGTCCTTGAACACAATATCTTTAGGTTTCAGGATACATGTTACTAGCAACAATCTGGTATAGCTATGGGGACCAGCTGCACCAATTCTTACGCCAGTTCGGTGATGTCAGAATGGGAATTCCATCATGTATTGGGACAACATAGAGGTCATATTGCCATATATAGACGTTTTGTTGATGACATGTTTATTGGTTGGAAAGGCAACAAGCAAGAGCTTGACTTGTTTTTTCGTTGTTTAAATAATAGTAGTCATTTTTTGAAATTTACCCTCACTTGTTCCCAAGTCACTGTTGATTTCTTGGATGTGAACATCTGGCCGGAGAATGGCAAAATGCTGACTAGGATGGATAGGAAGGACTGTTATAGACCGTCATATCTTCATAGGCGGAGTATGCATCCACAACATATATTTGGGAACATTGTGAGAGGTCAAGCCTTCAGGGTCTCAAGGTTGTCATGTACTACTTCTGACATTGAAGGAAGTTTGTCAGATTTGAAGAAACAGTTTGCCACCAGGGGTTAAACCCAAGTTGTAGATGATCAAGCTTGTGCCAGAATAACCAATAAGCATGATAGTAGAGCATGTCCATATTTTTCTTCTCTGTATGGACAATCAATTAGATCACCTCATAGGTATTGTTGTCCTCCCATTGTTTTGAAATTCCCCCACGGTGTAAATATGGTGAAAGATATAGTTACCAGGAACTGGCATATTTTACAGACTGACAGCAGATGTTCCGATATATTAGAAGATGGCCCTAGATTTGTATATAAGAACCACAGTAATTTAAGGCAACAGTTATGTTTTCCTGGACATGTCATGTCTAGATCCCAAGTTTTGATGGGTACATCTAAATGTCATAAATGCAATTTTTGTCAGTTAATAGATGAGTCTAGGTTCTTTAGGCACCCTGTCACGGGCTACTTGTGAAAGTTGAGGGCATCTGCTGATTGTTCCACCAGGAATGTGGTTTATTTAGCACATTGTCAGTGCTGTTATAAATTCTATGTTGGTAAGATGAACAGGAGCTTAAAAGAAAGAATTAGGGACCATGTGTATTGCATGAAGAAGCAATATGATTTTAGTGCCTTATCGAAACATGTTTTGTCTACTGGATCTGAATACAACTTTGTCTTCCAGGTATTATGTGTGATCAGCCCAGGTCTGCGAGGTGGTGATACAGTGACTCGTACTGAGGTGGTCGAGTTGGAGTGGATCTTGAGGTTGGGGGCACACCTAGCTATGGGGTTGAATGATCATGTCCCCATTAAGCCTGTATTAAAGAATAAATGGCTATAGGGCGTTTATTGTTGTTTGTTTATATATTTATGAATATTTTTCATATTTTATTTATTTGTGTTAATGTTTTCATTATTATTTTTTATTTTTTGTCAGATTTTATGCTAGCAAATATTATCTAGTTCAAATGCCTTTAAGCTGAAAATGTGGCTGCATGAATGTTTGTTTTATTGGCTGTTAAGCTGTTTGAGATGATGTCATTTGTATATAAGTTATTCTGTCCCCATTCATGTTTGTCTGAAGAAGTGGTATGGTATTACCGTGAAAGCGCTAACTTTCTTTCTCTGCTATAAAGTTTTTTGGTACGATTACTTGCTGGTTCATCAAGTTTTTGGATCTAGCTGCATATCGAGCTGTCTTCTGCCTGCTTTGGGGAATTTTACAGTTTTACAGTTTCGTTTGGTTGCTGCAGTTGGGTTTGTTTTTTTTATATACATATATATATATATATATATATATATATATATATATATATGTGTGTATATATATATATGTGTATATATATATATATATATATATATATATATATATACACACACACATACCCACACACACAGATATATATATATGATAGATAAATGCAGCACAGAAAACCAAACTCTCTTCCTGGTGCAACAAAGTAGCTACGTTTGCTTTACCATAGATTACATCATTGTGAGGTCCTAAATATGCAAATTGGATTAAACTACCAAACTTACATACATTTAATTATTACATATACTTTTATTCAGTATCCAGATAAATGTTCAGCACAAAAAGCTATCCTACAACCCTACTCTGCTACTAGGGGCCTATGTTCAAGTGAAACATTCTTTCTTAACATAAGTCAAACAACTCATCCAGTAGCTCAATGTACTCTCAGTCTATCTCTAAACTCTGCAATGCCCACAGAACTGAATTAAAAATGACTGGAAAACTCTCCATTTTTAAGCCTTTGCTTAAACGATCTCTCAACCAGTGCTGGTTATTCTCACACGTCTGTCCTAGGTGAGACTTCCTGCAACTTCAGCTCTTCCTATTCTGCCCATCTAGTCTTCACGTTCTCTTCTTTTCCTAAAATACCTCTATCGGTTCTCCACATTAACACTTCAGTTTAACAATATACTATTTTTTTTTACTTCCCTCCTTCTTCACCATCAGTAGCTAGCTTTTTATCTGCACAATATCTACAAGTCTTCCTCTATAATGAAGCTGCAAGATTGCGGGTTACCAGAGCAAGGACATTTTCCTTATCCCTGTCACTGTGTGATCTCAGAGTTAATGTAAGTATGACTGCAGGAGTGGGGGACACTGCATATTTTTTCTAGTTGCTTTCTCTGAGGAGGTAATGCCATGGTTATTATTAAAACTTAAAATACTGAAAAAAAATACTTTTATTCAAAGTATTTTTACAGTGGCGGAGAAACCACACTGCACCCCTGGTAATTATATATATACCAACTCTGAGATCTGAGATTTTCAGTCAGCTGTACTGACTTTCATTTTTCAACAAAACCCTTTTTGATCAATGTCCATTATCCCATGTGTATATATCTATATATATATATATATATATATATATATATATATATATATATATATTTATATATATGCACACACACACACACACACACACACACACATATATATATATATATATATATATATATATATATATATATATATATATATGTATATGTATATATATATATGTATATGTATGTATATATATATATATATATATATATATATATATATATATATATATATATATATATATATATATATATATATATATATATGTGTGTGTGTGTGTGTGCGTAAATATATATGGATCTACTGAAGTTAGTCTAAACTTCAGTAGGTCAGTACTAAAAATATCACCTGCAAAATGTAAAAAAGAATGAAACACTAACATGCATACTCTGAGCCATACTCTCAGAACATGCAAAACTATTTTTTTGCAAACGGCATTCATGGCAAGCTAATTTACTAGACATTTTTAACAACATATTAGTACATACTATATATCTATGTCAGGAGATCAAACAGACAGATTATAGAAATGAAAAAGATCAAATCTTGGAATGTTGAACTGGCTTTTGTTCTAGTAGCTGGCATCACAAAAAATGTGTTTTTGCGGGGGGAGGGGGACACCCCCCAAACCCAGGCCTATTATATATACCGACTTGGACATTGTTCCACATTAGGTAAAGGGCAAACACCTGACTCCAAAAAATACCAGACTCCAGAGTAGAAGCTGGTTCTGTTTCGAGATTGGATCTTCTCAGTTTCAGTAATCTGGCCGTTTGATCTTCTGACAGATCCAAGACTATGACATAGCTATCCAAAATTGGTTTTGTAGTTCATTGGTAATGTATGTAAATGGCATGCATCTTTAAAGCAATTCTCATTCAGCAGTTGTAGAAGCACAAGCAGGTTCTACATTACGAAACCTGTAGAGTAGTCACCCATGGGGTAGGTAATAGGCCTGCTGCATGTGTGACAGGAATGAGCTGACATTATAAATTTACTATGTGAGCAGTTAGATCAGGGTGAGGAAAAGTCAGAGAGCCAGTTGTGTGTGATGAGAGGTAGTGGATACTGGGAGACAGTGCTATGCCACCTAGGGAGTTGCGACAGGAGCTTTAAATGTGACTAAGCTGCTGGAAGACAATTCTTTTTTTGGGAGAAGACTATTACATGTAGGATGGAGGTGAAGGGAGTCAGTTGTCTCACAGACAGTTGTAACCAGATAGAGGATCCATTATATTATATATCTATATGTGTAGATACAGATGTAAATCAAAAGGTAGAATCACATTTGGTAGAAAGGTTTCCGTAGGTATAAAAAGAAAGATTGCACAAATGAGTGAATGCTCATTTGGGTGAATCATGTATGGTTGAATTTAGTTTTGTATAGTATAGGTAAGCAGGAGTGTGCAGGAAAATTAATGTTTGAATGAAAAAGTGGTGGTTGTAAAAATGTGCAAGACTGTGTTATTGCAGTATGTGAATACACAAGTGGTAGCAGGTTAGGTTTAGAGTAACGGTTAGTAAGGGGTAGAGGCAGTGTTGTGCATGTTTTGTTTTGTCTGTTTTCTATGTCCTTTTGTTGTGTGTAGTGGTACTGTTAGGGAAAGAGTTTTAAGTAACCTAATGTGTAGGGTTAGGAGGGCAGGGTATTCAGTGTTTTGTGATTCACCCTTATGAGTCATTCAGTGATTTGTGATTCGTTCTTTTGAGTTTTTCAACCTTTCAAGGTACACACATGCATACATATATATATATATGTGTGTATACACACACACACACACACACACACACACACACATATATATATATATATATATATATATATTTAGGTTTACTACTGAAATTCCAAATCCGCTTCAGTCTACCATTCAGAATGTCAACCTCAAATACTGGATTCAGAATTTCAAAACATCAACCACCGTGAAAATGAATACATTAACATCCATAGTTCAATTTATTCGACATAGCAGGAACTGACATCAGTCACCTCCTGCTATGCACATTAATGTACCATTTAACTCTGCCATCAACAGTACATTAAGTATACTATTTTTCAGGGGGGCTGTGCCCCTCTGCACCCTCACCCCCTGCACATTAAATACACCAACTCCGAGATTGCACTGCAGTGAGGAAATGGGCTAATTCCCTGTTCCTCACTGAACTGCGATCTCCCTGCCCAATGTTGAACCCCAATACTTGAACTACACTACCTGTTTGTTGTAGTGTAGTCAGTATGTTTTGGTTCAACATTCTGCCAACTTGAAAACTGCCATTCGACCACATGTTGGTTGACCAATGCAGTTTCCAAGTTTTGAATGTGAACCTAGATATACATATATATATATATATATATATATATATATATATATATATATATATATATATACATATATATATACATATACAGATACATACATATATGTGAGTGTGTGTGCATGTGTATGTGTATGTATATATAATACATATACAAATATATATATATATTCTTTTTTTTTTTTTTTTTTTTTTTTTTTTTTTAGCAGACCATCAGAGCTTCCACCAGCTTCTTTCCACACCTCATCCATTGGGTCTGCTGGACACACTTTAGCCTCCCTTGGGATCAGCCCAACCTGCACCCTGGGATAGTAACGAAATTGAAGGCAGTGGGGCAGCATCATATTACTGCTGGGGAATGTGACCTATCCCCCTCGCATCCTGAAGCAGCCTTGCAAGACCTGCAGCTACTGCCCATGGGAGGTACATATGTGCTTTCCCGCATGCAGAACTTCCCATCTAAAAGGCATACCTTTTGTAATACAGAGTTACCCTGGCTCTTAATGCTGCTATTACAGCAAGCCTAGGAAGCCTCCATGGCTCCCACTCCATGTGTGAGATGATGACAGCCTGTCGCTTCCTTCCTCCCCCTCTAATACCTGTGATGCTGGACAAACCTATGTCTTCTGGGACACAGGAAAGACTTTGTCAAGGGTCCATTATACATTTGGCCAAAAATGGGCTTAAGATTCTGTTTAATGTTATTTATTTATTTAATTATTTAATGTGATGTTTTATCTCACTGTTCATTCTTACAGATGGGTTCAGAGCCGATCCTTGGCTCCAAGTCAGCCAACTACAAAGCTCGAGTTCTTCAGACAGCTCGAGGCCAAGTCCCTATCCCATGATGCACCTTGAGTTACCTCAGATCTAGTTTGCCACTGCAACAGATCAAAGGTTTCCTCACAGCTCGGGCCAGTATAGTTTTTTTCTGCTCGAAAAACTTTACCTTTACAAATTTTATTAATAGTTTTGTCATATTTAATAACTTTCAAAACTTTTGAATTAGTGTGCAGCTTAACTTCTGATAGTCCTTTTATAGCCTTGTTGGCCTTCGTTTATCAGGCCTTTATTATCTCCCTTCCTCTTTGGTGTGCCTTTATAGCTTACAAGAGTGTTAAGTAGTTAGAAGTGTGTTTTTGCAGACATTTATAACTTATTAGACTGTGCTTCTAGAACTTTAACAGTTCCATTCTGTTTAGTTTTATAGAGCCCATTTGTTTTTTTAAGGGCTGATTACTATTTAAAATACTTGTGTGTTCATAGGTTTTTAGAGTGTGCTTCTAGAACTTTAACAGTTAGATTCTGTTTAGTATTATAGAGCTCATTCGTTTTTTAAGAGCTGGTTACTATTT
Source organism: Protopterus annectens (assembly GCF_019279795.1). NCBI lineage: Eukaryota > Metazoa > Chordata > Ceratodontiformes > Protopteridae > Protopterus > Protopterus annectens. Next base: position 953,390,723 of record NC_056735.1, on the reverse strand, counting down.
AAAATACTTGTATGTTCACTGAAATTTTTGAACGTGTGTGTGTGTGTGTGTGTGTGTGTGTGTGTGTGTGTGTGTGTGTGTGTGTGTGTGTGCCTGTGCGTGTGTGTGTGTTTTGTGATATACCTTTATCATAGGTTTTCTTGTGTGCATCTAGATATCTCTCATGGCTGACCAGGATAAGGAGAAACAATCCAAGTCTGGGTTTAAAAAATGTCCAAAGTGTGGACAGAAAATGTCTGTGACTGATGGTCATGTTAATTGCATTTATTGTTTGGGTGCTTTGCACTTACAAGAGAGTTGTTCCATCTGCCATTCTTTTAGTAGCCATGTACTACATGAAAGAAAAAAGAAAGTTAATTGACAGAGGGCTATTAACGTCATCCTTTCAAGAAGCTTTGGGCGACCATGATAAAGCTAGTAAATCCCCCAAATCTTCCAAGCCCTTTAAGTCTTCATCATCGGAACAAAGAGTTGTGGATCCAACAAAATCAAAAAAACTTTGACATCGGCTCCACAGCCTTCGGAGCCAAGCATCCTATCCTTTCGAAGCCGGTCCCCAGTCCTGGAACTGGTCTACGCAGTACTGAAGTCACCAGTCTTACAATCGGTACCACCATTGATCCATTCATCTCAGTCCTCGATAAGCCTATCTGATATGGATGTGGATTGTGCAGTGCAGACGTTGTTACAGGCACCGGCGTTTGCAAAATTTTTATCGGCTCTGACCCAAGTGGTTTCGGAATTGAAAACTGTTCCTCCATCTACTTCTTTTCCTCCTCTGAGCCATACCAGTCCGTCGGAGCCAGAGAAGTTGGACCTGATGATTGTGGAGCCCTCAGAACCAAGGCCTGCTCCAGCGCCATCGGTTCCGATTACTCAGACTTCCTCAGTGACCATTGAGGAGTCTAGGTGCGGACACTTGCCAGTTGGGTCCGAGGAGGATAGTAGGACCGACCTTTCATTTCTGACTTTGCCTCCTAAGGCTTCGGCTCGGATGAGTTTGGCTCCTACCTCTGAATCAGAGTCCACTGTTCCGGTGCCAAGAGAATCATCTGTTTCTTCAGATCCAGCAGTTCCTTCCCACCGGAGCAGAAGTACCTTTGAGGCCATGAGGAGAGTAATGTCCCCCAAGGCATCCACAACTTCAGGACCAACTACCTCCTCCCTAAAAGCACCTCTGTCTACTTCTGCCTCACAGAACCATTTAAAGCATAGAGACCCTGAGCCTCAGAAAGCCCCACTGAGTGGTCCCTGCTCTTCTGAGACCTCACCAGAAGCTCCCACTGATGAGGTTCCCAGGAAGAGAATTTGCAAGAGGACACATCTAGACTCCCCGCAGGAGTCTAGCACATCTGACACCAACTTAGATGAATCAGAAGGGTCCCTACAGTCCCCCTCTGAAGATATCTCATTTGCAGATATCTTGGAAATCTTAAAGCAGAGGGGTGGCTTGAAGCTCACCAACCCTACTGAGGATGAGTCAGTCCTCCTGAAAGCTTTTGGGTCTCAGACCTCCGCCTCTTGGGTGTCTCTGCCCTTCAATGAGCTTATGGAGCTGGTCTCATGAAGGGCATGGGAGTCTTCAGATACCATGGAGCCTGTACCTAGGAGGCCCAATAAATTTATTTCTGCTCCTCATGATAAGACCTTTCTCACTAAGGGAGTGCCTGTTGATGCCATGGTGGTAGTGGCAGCCACCAAAAAGGAGATGTGGGAAACTTCTTCCTCTGTCCATTCTACTAATAGAGTCTCTAGGATCATGGATAGATACGGGAAGTGCATGTTTAGTTCAGCGACTTTTGCCATGCATTCACTGAACTACCTCACACATTTCACAATACTGCAAAGACATCTCCTAAAAGAGCTTGGAGATACTCTACAGGGTACAGTAACTGAGGGAGCTACAGAAAATGTTGTATAGCAGCTTGCTGCCCTTAATTCCATAGTGAGCTCTTCCATGCATCTGATTCCATATGCAGCTGATGGAATGGGTAGGGCAGTGGGTACAGGAATTGCTCATAGGAGACACTCCTGGATGTGCTTATGTTCCTTTGTGGAGCCCTTTAAGTCATCCTTTGTCAACACCCCTTTTGATGGCTCATCTCTTTTCAGGCCCAAGTTAAGGAAACTCTGACCAGATGTGAGCAGGAAAGAAAGACTCTGTCTGCCGTCAGAGTCCATTTTTTCCACTCCTACTAGACCCTACCCCAAGGGACAAAAAGGAGGAAAGATGTGGTTCTGAAAATCCCAAGGATCCTTTCTGGACACATGTGGTGAACCCCCCCCTCCAGGGGCAGAGGAGGGGGCAATAATGGAAGATGCCACCCTCACGGCAGAGGGGGTCTACAAAACCAGGTTGACAGAGACAAGTTCTTTGGGAAGCCCTACCAGTGCTCCTGAAAGGAGGCTCGACTGTCCTACTCTGGATGCAGTCGGGGGTCACTTATCTTTGTATCCAGATGCCTGGCTAAAAATAATAAACGACAACTGGGTACAAAGTATTATTTTCAGAGGATATTTTATTCCCTTCACCACTCCTCCCCCCTTGATAACAAAAATCCGGGCTGTTCCACCCATTTACAGAGAACAAGCAAGAGTAGTGGTCCAAAGGTTGCTAGAAAAAAGACTCATCCAACCAGTCCCAGCAGACCAGATAGGATCCGGAACTTACTCAAGATTATTTTTAATTCCAAAAAAAGACAGGGGACTGGAGACCTATTTTGGACCTCATGAGACTAAACAATTCCATTGGGTCGTATGCACATGTGGATTCTACAATGGCTTCTGTTCACGCAGTGGTCTTATCAAGAGGTCCCAATGTCACATCTCATTATTCTAACAGACACATGCAAAAAGGATCTTCGGTGGTGGTTAACGTCTCTCCAAGTAATGATAGGTCATCCTTTTATCCTACCCACACCATCGGCCATTATGACCATGGACACTTCCCTGATCAGGTGAGGGGGGGCATTTTCAGGGAAGAACAACCCAAGGCACGTGGACCAAACAAGAGACACATCTGCATATCAATGTCTTAGAGATGAGAGCGGTACTCTTGGCATTGCAGTACTTTCAGGACTCTCTCCCTCTGGGGACAATTGCGATTCAGACGGACAACATGTCGGTAGTCTGGTAGTTAAACAAACAAGAAGGAACCAGGTCATATCCCCTTTTTTGAGAGGCCCTAATAGTATGGCAGTGGGCTACATCCACCCAGCGCTTTCTTATAGCAATGCACATCCCGAGGAAATCCATTGTGATTGCAGACAAACTGAACAGGGTAATTTTGTTGTCTCATGAGTGGTCCCTCAAAAAAGAAATAGCTAAAAGAATATTCCACAAATGGGGCCAGCCTTGCTGTGATCTCTTTGTATCCCCCATGAACACAAAATGCAGAAGCTACTTTGCCCCGATTCCCCCTCCGAGAGATTCCCCAAGGGATGCACTCGTACACGATTGGCCTTTGGGTCTCCTTTATGCATTTCCACCAATTCCCCTGATACCCAAAGTATTACAGAAAACCAAAGCCCTGGGAAGGACCATCATTCTAATAGCCCCTCATTGGCCTCGTCAGGTTTGGTTCCCCTTCCTTCGACCTCATCTCTTGGAAGAACCTTGGATTCTAGAGCCAGTTCCAGACTTTCTGATGCATTCATTGTGGGCTCTTCATACCTCCCTTCAGTCCCTAAAATTGACAGCTTGGCTGTTCCAATTCCCAACATTGCCAGGTTCGATAACCTCTCAAATGAAACGCAACATATCTTAATATCTTCTCATATATCCTCTACTAGGAAGTTGTACCTCAGCAAATGGAAGAGATTTTTCATATGGGCTTCTCAGAATAACATTGACCCTTACCACGCCTCTATTTCCTCTATATTAGAATTTTTTAATATGCTTTTTAACAAAGGAGCAGCAGCAGCTACAATCTGTGTGCAGCTTGCTGCCATTTCTAATTTTCATCTAGGTACTGAGGGCTTTAACATAATGTCACACAAGCTATCCAAAGCCTTTCTCAAAGTAACTTTCCACCTTAGACCACCAGTTAAATCCCCTTATACCCCCTGGAACCTAAATTTTATGCTCTCACGCATTATTCTCCCACCATTTGAGCCAGCTTCTTTATGCGATTTGAAATTTTTGTCTTGGAAGACTATCTTTTTAGTAGCCATCATGTCAGCTCGAAGAGTCTCAGAGTTACAAGCTTTGTCCATAAAACCTCCGTATTTGTTTTTTTATGCTGACAGGAGTTTCACTGCGAACAAATCCTTCATTGTTACCTAAAGTTTGTACTGAAGCTAACCTTAACTAAATTATAGATTTACCAATGTTTTTCCTTAAACACACCAACAATTTGGAGTATATGTTGCACAAACTTGATGTTCACAGACAGCTCTGATTTTACCTAGATAGAACCAAAGAATTCAAAAGATCTGAACAACTTTTTGGTTCCTTTTCAGATTCTAGAAAAGGTATGCCTGTGGCAAAAACAACTTTATCAAAATGGTTATCTGACTGCATCACTTTCACTTACTCAGCTGCCAATTTACCTCTACAACACAAAATTAAGGATCATTCAACTAAAGCTGTGTCCACATCTTCTGAATTTTCAGCTAGGCTACCAATATACAATATCTGTGCAGCAGTCACTTGGTCAAAGCTTCATACCTTTATAACTCATTACAAAGTCAATAGGGCCTCCAGGGACAGGGCCTCCTTTGGTACTACTGTCCTGAGAAACATACTCCCGTGAGCCACCCGAGAAGGATGGTGCTTGGGACGCTACCCATCTGTAAGAATTAACGGAGAGATAGAACAACTTCACATAAAGAAGTTATGTACTCACCATAACATTCCATGTGAGCTGTTTATCTCACCTTCATTCTTACTTCCCACCCTCCTACCCCCTCCAGGTTTTTTGAGGATCAAGATTCATGTTTTATCATGGTTGCTTTGTCTTTCCTATGATTTTTACTTTAAAAAGTGACAGAATGACATCTGGTATAATTAGAGGCAGCAAACAAGATCTGAGTTAACTCAAGGTGCATCATGGGATAGGGAATTGGCCTCGAGCTGTCTGAAGACCTCAATCTTTGTAGTTGGTCGACTCGGAGCTGAGGATCAGCACCAAACCCATCTGTAAGAATGAAGGCGAGATGAACAACTCACATGGAATGTTATGCTGAGTACATAACTTTTTTTTTTGTTAAACTGGTTTTCCAACTGGTTTGAAGCTCCTTTGCAGTGATAGCCAAGGAGCTCTATCTGTTTAAGTGACGTGTTCAAAGTCACACATTAGGCAGAGTAAAACTGAAGAAATCAAATTGGAAGTTGTGGAGTCAACATTCTGAGCTGTTATCTCACTGCAAGTTGACTTACTCACAAAGCTGAACATACTTATCTTTGCCATGTTCTTTCATTTCACAGGAGAGAAAGTAATTAAAGTACTCAGCATTTTTAACCTGTCAGAGGAGGAGAAAAGAAAGATTGCTAAATATCATGGCAAATTCAAAGCATATTGTGAGCTAAAGAAAAAAGCACCATGTATCTGGAGTTTATATGTTACTAGAAATTAGTGTGTTCAGAAAGAACTGAAGAATATGTGAATGATCACAAACACAAGACAATGACACATAGAGCTTGGTAACTTAAGTGATCATCTAATCAATAATAAAAGCATATGAGGAGTCAGAAGTTATCAGATCAGAGACAGAATTAACAGAAGCATACCCACCACTAGAAAAACCTATATATATATATATATATATATATATATATATATATATATATATATATATATATATATATAGATTCACTTCAGAATCTCTAAAGCCCCAGATCTCGAATTTCAAAAGACTGAGACCAAAATCTTGAAAGTTCAAAACATTGAAGACTCAAAACACTGAATTTCATGACATTGAAAAAACACAGGACACCACCCCTTATGTTGTTGTCTTTTGGCTTTTCCCAGTTAGATGTAACCACAGCGGAACTCCGGTCTGCTAATGATTGGCAGTAGATTTTCACGAATGCCGAGGTGCCAGCTTGACATTCAACCTTCAACGAAGGCACGCCCATTTACGCATGTCTTTTGAACACCCACCCAACCGTAGGGAGGACATGCAGACTCCACACAGAAGGCACTCCCCGCACTCCAGATGAGAATCAAACGGGAGAACCTCTTGCTGTGAGGCAACAACGCTACCGCTGCACCACCGTGGAATACCAACCCTTACACACACACACACACATATATATATATATATATATATATATATATATACACATACATATATATATATATATATATGTGTGTGTGTGTGTGTGTGTGTGTGTATGTATAGAGTGAGGGAACTGTGTAATATTCTTCCCAACAATATGACTGAAAATTTAGAAATATATAAAATAAATATTGTAAGAAATAGTGAAAACAGTGAAATAAGCGACTGTTGGAAACAAGAAAGATACTGCTAAGCCAAGTAGATTTTAGCGCTTTCTTTCACTTTATTTGTCAACGTGAACTTCCTCAGAAAACAAGGATGCCTCCCCACATCCTGGTTTATAAAGCAATATACAGGAAATGATGTAAATCCCAATAACAGTGTTGACATTTTTTAAAAAATGATGTTTTTTTAAAAAACAATTTTATAACCACACTTCTTGAAAGAAATATGTTGTATATGTTTTAAATATATACTTAAAAGTGTTATACATCTTTGTTTAAACCAAGATACCTTAAATAAAACTGAATTCAGTCATCAAATATTAAAACTTTTAAAATTTTTCTTTGACTAACTCATATCTGTAATTGAAATGTAGACCATTTATGAGTGAGAACTACACCTCTCATTTCTTATTGTTTCTGGTGTATACCACCATGGTTGACTATTACATACTTGGAACCATTGTGGTTGACACCATATGAACCCTAGAAATTATAGTCAAATGGCCATTCCTACAATGACCAAATACAGTACAAAAACACACATATTACCTTTGTGATGAATCATTAGTTCACAATGACATCTGTTTGCTAACATTGGTAGAACTTGTTAAACACATTCACAATTGGGCTTTTAAACATCACCAAAACACATTCATGTTTGTGTTTGCTACACTCTATAATAACTGTATTTCTTAAAATAAAGAAACAGCCTGCAGTTCCACAGACGTAGCATATTATGTAAATGTTGAAAAATTGTCTACTAATCCACATCATTGAACCAAATTCCTCACATAAAACCTATGAAGAAATGTAATGATTTGTGACAATGATGTCCTTCCGTCTATGTACATGTATTTATGTGTACAAACATGTACACTTATGCTACTATGTATATGTATACCCATGCAACCATAACTGTCTATTTACACTAACAAGAATCGTATATGACCTATAAAGACTCTCTTTAACATCCCAAGTGTAAATGTATGTATGTGCATCCTTATTGAATATTGATATTCCATCTAGACCCAAAGAATATCAATATTCAATAAGGATGCACATACATACATTTACACTTGGGATGTCAAAGAGAGTCTTTATAGGTCATATACGATTCTTGTTAGTGTAAATAGACAGTTATGGTTGCATGGGTATACATATACATAGTAGCATAAGTGTACATGTTTGTACACATAAATACATGTACATAGACGGAAGGACATCATTGTCACAAATCATTACATTTCTTTATAGGTTTCATGTGAGGAATTTGGTTCAATGATGTGGATTAGTAGACAATTTTTCAACATTTACATAATATAAGCTTACGTCTGTGGAACTGCGCAGGCTGTTTCTTTTATTTTTAAGAAATACAGTTATTATAGAGTGTAGCAAACACAAACATGAATGTGTTTTGGTGATGTTTAAAAAGCCCAATTGTGAATGTGTTTAACAAGTTCTACCAATGTTAGCAAACAGATGTCATTTGTGAACTAATGATTCATCACAAAGGTAATATGTGTGTTTTTTGTACTGTATTTGGTCATTGTTGTAGGAATGGCCATTTGACTATAATTTCTAGGGTTCATATGGTGTCAACCACAATGGTTCCAAGTATGTAATAGTCAACCATGGTGGTATACACCAGAAACAATAAGAAATGAGAGGTGTAGTTCTCACTCATAAATGGTCTACATTTCAATTACAGATATGAGTTAGTCAAAGAAAAAATTTTAAAAGTTTTAATATTTGATGACTGAATTCAGTTTTTATTTAAGGTATCTTGGTTTAAACAAAGATGTATAACACTTTTAAGTATATATTTAAAACATATACAACATATTTCTTTCAAGAAGTGTGGTTATAAAATTGTTTTTTAAAAAAACATCATTTTTTAAAAAATGTCAACACTGTTATTGGGATTTACATCATTTCCTGTATATTGCTTTATAAACCAGGATGTGGGGAGGCATCCTTGTTTTCTGAGGAAGTTCACGTTGACAAATAAAGTGAAAGAAAGCGCTAAAATCTACTTGGCTTAGCAGTATCTTTCTTGTTTCCAACAGTCGCTTATTTCACTGTTTTCAGTGTTTGCAAGTTTTGGTTCGGGTTTCCGAACTCTGTGTTTCCATTCATTGTAAGAAATAGAACAGGTTGGTTTTAATTCACTCTTTTGTTAACTGGGTAAGTGAACTGCTTATCATGAACCTTTTTCAGACATAAAATAGGCCACAAAGGCAAGGTAAAAATCCAACACTTGGAAAATTTAGAGCTGCCAAATGATTATCATTTTGGGGATGTGAAAGAAATTGGAGCAGAAGTTTATATCTGCTAAAAATAGCAAATATAAATCTCAAAGTGCCAGTGACTAAATCACAATCAAGAATGCAGTCTCTAATAAGTGAACAGTTAGAAACCTTACCGCATTGAAAGCACTATGACTTGCGACACATACAAGCATGTTGCAAAGCTTTTAATAAAATAGATAGGCTTTTTGGAATTTCTAGCAGTTCTGCAACAGTTGATAGACTGCAAAATAAAGTGTTACAGTAATATATAAATGCTGTAGATGCTAATGGGCACAGCAAAGCTGAAATGTTTGTTAGTAGCATAGATGTTCATGCAGTGAATGTTTTAAATACATTAAACAGTGCTAATGCTAAATGGAAACCACAGAACTAGTAATGTGAATGCACTTCAAGTTGCTATTCATCACAAAATGAATTGTACTGAAAGGCTGATTATTAAAGGCATATCTACAACACTTTAGTTAGATACTGGGGTTGAATGCAATATACATTCAGATCTTTAAGTGTTAATTGTAAACTGTTTTCTTCATGTTCAGTTTTATCTTATTCTGGCAAGTATGGTTACAGTGTGTAACATTCAAGAAAATACAAGTTATTTCAAGTTGGGCCACTTCAAGCCAATTAAAATCTGTCTAATATTTGGGGCATGCAGCTTTTGAGAACTTGTTATGATTAAAATAATTCATACCATGTAGATGCATAATAACAGTTCTGTGCCAGAACACAGTAAAAGTATCATTATGTCAAGCCTGATCTGCAAATCTGATAGCAATGAGAAAGTACAGAATTAGAACATGTTGCATGACTATGAGAATGTTCACAGAGCTAACCAAAGTGGTTGTTTGAGAAATAAATATTTAGTATAGAACAGAAGCAGTAATGCTAATATGAAATATTTTGACTATAACAATGGTGATTGCTAAATCAAAAGCAACAATAAAGCTTATGTGATTAGTAATTCACTGAGTATAGAAACATAAGGCACATACTGCAGTAAAATAGTCACCTGCATTTTAGAGTGCTGATGACATTCTGAAAAAATACTCTGATTTATTTGAAGGTTTGGTTTGCCTGCAGCGATGTATCACATTAAAAAATTTCCTGAGGTAGAATCTATAATCCATGCTGTGAGAACTATCCTGAGATATGAGGTCATGTTACCAGAAGTGAACAAAAACTGAAGAGCATGGAAGCTGTGGTGGGGCACAGTAAAGCAAATTGAGCCTACTGAGTGTGTATAAATATAGTAACAGTAACCAAACAAAACAAGTTAAGAATAGACACAAAATTATAAAGTTTTAAATAAGTGGATTTAAAGACAATGCTTTCTACTTCTAAAAAGTAAAGAAGTAACATTAATGCCTCAAACACAATAATTTTCCATACCCATTGTTGTCCATGGGTTTTGGAAAGTTAAACTAAATAAACTAAATTCCAAGTTGTGCATCTTCAGTACACCTCTAAGAAGATGCAGAGTTCTGCTAAAGAAATATGCCCAAGGACTATGAATATGATTCATTAATAAGTGCAGAATACTTTGTTGTAGTAGAAAAGGTCAAACAAGATGTGGACTATTATGAGAAATAGATATGGCCTTAGTCAATGTTGTGGATTTATGCAGAGAAAGTGACATTAATAGTATATGTGAAGTTCTTAACAGAGAATTTAGGAAATGTGAGAGCCAGTCATCCATTTTCTGAGATCTACAAGTCCAGAAAGAAAAGACAAAAAATGCTTTTTGTAAGTGACTGTAGCAAAGAAACCTAATGGCTGTACAAATGCTAATGTGTCTAATACCCAAACCCACCTACATAAGACAAAAATAGTCTGTGAATGCAGTTGGAATATGTAGTGAGACTATATCAAAACCTAGTGTAAACCTGACGCTTCATTAGAAATGTATATGGGTTGTATAGCATTATCCTGAAGGAACAGTATGCTAAGAGTGTTTTGGAGGTGAAAAGAGTGTCGGACAGAGTGATGTTTATGAAGATGGAAATTGATGGTGTAATGATGAATGTTTTTAGTGCATATGTTCCACAAGTTGGGTGTGCGATGGATGAGAAAGAAAAATTTTGGAGTGAGTTGGATGAAGTGGTGATGACTGTACCCAAGGGTGAGAGACTGGTGATTGGAGCAGATTTCAATGGGCATGTTGGTGAAGGGAGCAGAGGGGATGAGGAAGTGATGGGTAGGTATTGTGTTAAGCAAAGGAATGCAGAAGGTCAGATGGTAGTGGATTTTGTGAAAAGGATGGACATGGCTGTGTTGAATACGTATTTTAACAGGAGGGAGGAGCATAGGGTGACATACAAGAATGGAGGAAGATGCACGCAGGTAGATTATATCTTATGTAAAAGGGCCAGTCTGAAGGAGATTGGAGACTGTAAAGTGGTGGCAGGGGAAAGTGTAGTTAGGCAGCATAGAATGGTGGTTTGTAGGATGACATTGGTGATCAAGAAGAGGAGGATGAGTGTGAGGGCAGCACCAAGGATCAAATGGTGGAAATTGAAAAATGGTAATTGTGAGGTGATATTCAGGGAAGAGTTAAGACGGACACTGGGTGGCAGTGAAGAGTTACCAAATAGCTGGGTAACTACAGCAGAGCTAGTAAGAGAGATGGCTAGAAAGGTGCTTGGTGTGACATCTGGAAAGAGGAAGGAGGACAAGGAGACCTGGTGGTGGAATGAAGAAGTGCAGGAGAGTATACAGAGAAAGAGGTTGGCGAAGAACAAGTGGGATTGTCAGAGAGATGAAGAAAGTAGACAAGAGTATAAGGAGATGAGGTGCATGGCAAAGAGAGAGGTGGTGAAAGCTAAGGATAAGGCATATGACGAGGTGTATAAAGGTTGGACACTAAGGAGGGAGAAAAGGACCTGTACCGATTGGCTAGATAGAGGGACCGAGCTGTGCAGCAGGTAAGGGTGATAAAGTATAATGAGGGAAACATACTCACAAGTGAGGAGAGTGTGTTGAGCAGATGGAAAGAGTACTTTGAGGGGCTGATGAATGAAGAGAATGAGAGGGAGAGAAGGTTGGATAATGTGCGGATAGTGAATCATGAAGTGCAGTGGATTAGCAAGAAGGAAGTAAGGATAGCTATGAAGAGGATGAAGAATGGAAAGGCTGTTTGTCCAGATGATATACCTGTGGAAGCATGGAGGTGTTTAGGTGAAATGGCAGTGGAGTTTTTAACTAGCTTGTTTAATGAAATCTTGGAAAGTGAGAGGATGCCTGAGGAATGGAGAAAAAGTGTTTTGGTACCTATTTTTAAGAATAAGGGTGATGTGCAGAGCTGTAGTAACTACAGAGGGATTAAATTGATCAGTCACAGCATGAAGTTATGGGAAAGAGTAGTGGAAGCTAGGTTAAGAAGGGAGGTGATGATTAGTGATCAGCAGTATGGTTTCATGCCAGGAAAGAGCACTACAGATGCGATGTTTGCTTTGAGAGTGTTGATGGAGAAGTACAGAGACGGTCAGAAGGAGTTGCATTGTGTCTTTGTGGATTTAAAGAAAGCATATGACAGGGTGCCTGGAGAGGAGTTGTGGTATTGTATGAGGAAGTCGAGAGTGTCAGAGAAGTATGTAAGAGTGGTACAGGATATGTACAAGGTTAGTGTGACAGCGGTGAGGTCTGAGGTGGGAGTGATGGATGCGTTTAAGGTGGAGGTGGGATTACATCAAGGTTCAGCTCTGAGCCCTTTCTTATTTGTAATGGTGATGGACAGGTTGACAGACAAGATCAGACAGGAGTCCCCGTGGACTATGATGTTTGCAGATGACATTGTGATCTGTAGTGAGAGTAGGGAACAGGTGGAGGAGACCCTGGAGAGGTGGGGATGTGCTCTAGAGGGAAGAGGAATGAAGGTCAGCAGGACTAAGACAGAATATATGTGTGTGAATGAGAGGGAGGACAGAGGAATGGTGAAGATGCAGGGAGTAGAGGTGGCGAAGGTGGACGAGGTTAAATACTTGGGATCAACAGTTCAGAGTAATGGTGAGTATGGAAGAGAGGTGAAGAAGAGAGTACAGGCAGGGTGGAGTGGGTGGATAAGAGTATCAGGAGTGATTTTTGACAGACGAGTACTAGTAAGAGTGAAAGGGAAGGTCTACTAGAGGGTAGTGAGACCAGCTATGTTATATGGGTTGGAGACAGTGGTACTGACAAAAAGGCAGGAGTCAGAGCTTTACGTGGCAGAGTTGAAGATGTTAAGATTTGCACTGGGTGTTATGAGGATGGACAGAATTAGGAATAAGTATATTAGAGGGTCAGTCCAGGTTGGAAGGTTTGGAGACAAAGCCAGAGAGGCAAGATTACATTGGTTTGGACATGTGCTGAGGAGGGATGCAGAGTATATTGGGAAAACAATGCTAAGGATGAAGCTGCCAGGTAACAGGAAAAGAGGAAGGCCTAAGATAAGGTTTATGGATGTGGTAAGAGAGGACATGCAGGAGGTTAGTGTGACAGAGCAAGAAGCAGAGGACAGGAAGAAATTGAAACAGTTGATCTGCTGTGGAGACCCCTGATGGGTGCAGCCGAAAGAAGAAGAAGCATTCTGTTTTATAACACCTACTAGATTACCAAATAATAAATAAATACAAATAAATAAAGGCAATTGATCTGTTTGGTGAGACTGTGAGTATAATTTCTTCAGCAATCTCAGAAACTCAGTAGTTGCGTCAAGCCTCTGGAATGGAAACCTGTACATGAATGATATATTTATCACATTTATGCAGGATATTGGAGCTCAGTGCAACATCATTTTGTAATGTTCTTTCAGACAATGGGGCTTCGAAATTCCCTGAGTCCTGTACCTCATTATTAACTAATTCTAAGCATAAACTGAAATCATTGGGTCAGATTAAGCTGTGTTGTATGTATGAAAACAAAGAATACAATGTATTATTTCAAGTTATGTCAGTTCAGCATGCTAACATATTAAGATGGTCTGTGTCAGAATGAATGTATGTGAGTCAGTAAATCTTTAGTGTACAGATGCAGAAGCAGTGTACCAACGAATGCAGTACTGTCAGAAACTGAAGGGGAATTGGTAAGGGTCACAGTGTTGTGTACATCTTGTGTACATGTCACAATAACCATTTTGAATTTTGAATGTGGTTCTCTCCCAGAACCACATCTAGGGAGACATTTGCATGCTGAGCAATTCAGGAAATCACTCAGACATGTAGATCAACATGACTGGCCCCCACCACATCATATAAGTGAATATAGCCAAAAGGTCATGTTCATGTACTGTCATATAAAGTAGTATGGGGATCAAGGGTGAGGAAAACCACTAGTCACCAAGGATAATACAATTGCACCATAATGACACCAACAGCAGTGTGGGGAATGGGAGATAGGGGGAAACACTAGCCACTGGGGATAATACAATTGTGCTATAATGACACCAACAGCCAAATGGACAACTGGGTTGTTGAGAAACACTAGCCACCAGGGATAATACAATTGTGCCATAATGGCACGAACATCAGTACAGGGAATGAGGGTGGTAGAGGAAAATACTAGCCACCAGGAAAAGTACAATTGTGTCATAATGGCCTCAACAGCAGTATGGGTAATGGGGAAGACACTAGCCATAATGGTAATAGTACAGGGAAAAGGGGAGCACTAGCCACCAGGGAGTACTCTAAACTCTTTATAGCACATAAACTCAGGGACAGATATGAGGACTGTGGTGTGAGTATATGTGTGTGTTTTTGTTTGAATATGTACGTGTGTTTGTGTGTGTGTGTGTGTGTGTGTGTGTGTGTGTGTGTGTGTGTGTGTGTGTGTGTGTGTGTGAGAGAGAGTGAGAGTGACTGAAGAAGGATGCCAATGCCTATAGGATGCAGCAACAGCAGTTAACTAACACAATCTGCACAGTGCAGTAGTAAATGTACTTCAGAGACATACACATTTCCTGATAATCAAGTGTTTCCTTGTCATAGCTGGCATGTCTCTGAATCAAAAATATGGCATTGTGAGGGCAGGGACTTTTTAGTCCAATCCATATGGCTCATACCAGGCCCTTTAATGAATCCCCAGGAACGACTCCCAAAGTCAGAGGGTCAATGATTCACACAGCAGCAAAGATTTGCACATTCATGGAATATGGACTTTAAAAACTCAGGAGTCGAATGCAGTATCCAGTGATGTGGAATCACATAGCACAGGCCTTATTTTATCGGTGGACATTGGGAAAAAAAAACAATGATGAGTTAATTATGTCTGCAGATTAGTCATCAGAATTTCTTCCTCATACTGATAAAGAATTAGACCTTCAGTTTAAAAAATATATGAAGCTGACAGGATGGCTAATTGACAAAAAAACGTTCTATTACCAATTCAAGTTCAATACATATATTGCATCAAAATTCATCAGTCACAGACTTCCAAGATGGCTGCACACTGATCAACAACTTAATTTCAGCTCTCCCGGTGTGAAAAAAAGAAAGTGAGAGAATAAGGGTTATTAATTATGTCAGCTTTAGTAAAATTCAGTCACTGGCTAGTAGGTATACTGCCTGGATGCCATTAAAGAAACTTAGTGAGCATGAAAGAAAATCAACTAGAAAAGGTAAAGAGAAAACACTGGCTGGGAAAAATACTGCAATCGGTCAGCAGACTGCAGTTCAAGCTCCAGCATTGGTACAAGAGATGGCTTGCAATAGTTTAGAGGAAAAAAACAAATCAAATGTATTCAGAGCTGATTAACATAAATGAAACGCAGAAGTATAGAAACTAAAAAAATAAAAGGCTGGAAAAATGGAAGAAGCTTTAAACAAATACTCAGATAAATTGATAAAACTGCAAAATTCAGAGGTCAAAATAATGTTTGAGACTTCTCAAGAAAAAATGCTAGGGTTAGAGAACAGAGCACACAGAGAAAACCTGAGATTGTCTGCTGTACCTCAGAAACTGGAAGGGACAGAATGTATTAATTTTATGAAAGTACAAATAAGCAACCTGACTAGTATCCCATAGCAGGATTTGTTATTCTAAAGGGCACATCAAGTATATACTCCAAATATGGCCAAGCAGCCAAAGCCCGTATTAGTAAAGTTGCGGTCATATCAGCAGAAAGTGTTGATTTGACAAAAATGTAGCAGAAGTGCAAAGTATTAAAAACTGGAGACAGTAGAGCGTTTGTGGAAAATGACTGTTCATCGTACACCAGGCAGAAGAGAAACAACTTTATCTCAGCAATCAGGGAATGTCAATAGGCAGGAGTGAGATTCAGGCTTCTGTATCCAGCAGAATATCATTTCCTGGAGGATCAAAGACATTTTTGGATGTAGAATAGGCTAAGGAAGAAATACAAAAGTTTGTCCAACAAAAAATGAGTCATCAAACAGAAGAGGACTCTTTCCATTCTTCTGTCAATAAAGCTCATAGATAGGCTTTGCCAGTGAAATATTTTCCAGTGTTCCAAAAGAAAATGTTTGAGAGACAGAAAAAGCACAAATGTTGACTAGAAGAATTGGGAGTACATCAGACTAAAACCAGAGTCTGGTGTTAGATTAATAGATTCTTACTAGGCTAATGATCGGCGCGGGGGGGGGGGGGCTTTCTAAAAGAATAATGATCAACCATAAAAAACAAAATGCAGCCGCACACCTCATTCCAAAATACTAAAATCCACAAACAGATATGCTAAAACTTGACCACTAGGATTACTGGTAAAAATATTTATTGTAAAACTACCAAGTAAGAATCACCAAGTTAAGCACTTTTGCCACTAAACCTTCATCAGAATGTGACTGAAGTCTGGCCAATTGGTCTTTCATTGCAACGGTATTACAAAAATGTCAATCATTTTAAAGAAACATCGTTGTACAAAATGTGCAAATATTAACGTAATAAAACAAAACATTCAGTTTATAACAAATACATGCTGAAATAAAAAAATGAATACAATTAATTTCATAAACATGATGCTCTGTATTTAAAAACACTTGTAATACTGACAACATCATTTAATCTTGGGGGCTGTTTGCATCAGTTTGCAGTTAGACAATTATTTTTTTGACAAAAGTATCAGTCAGCAACAGATCCCAAAAGGTCTTGGGCTCTGAACGTTTACTTCTGATGTGGAACCAAGATCAATTCTGTGAAACTGTATGATAAACAAGGACTAGAACTTATGAAAATTTTTATTAGCGACAATTAACAAAAAATGTTAAACATTCGCAAAGAGATCTCTGAATTAACAGTATTACAAATGATTTATTGTTTAAGAACTTTAAGAAGGACTATCATGAGGTTTTCACCAGGTTGGACAAAAAAACTGTTACTTATTAAGGAAAGGAAAGATGAAAACTAACTAGGGACAACAATGATTATTTGAATAAAAATGTATATCTCACCAAATTTAAGGGTGGGTTTAACATAAGTGACAGTGTAAATGATAATGACCAACACAAGAATGGTAATGCTGCCACAGGGTTTTCATCTTAAGATGCCCCTTTAGGATGTTTTGCTCCAAGGAGGTTAGAGAAACTATTGAACAGGGGCAACAAAAACTTACACCCTGGAATAGCATACAACACACCTTCCAGGAAGGGAAGGAATCAATATCACTACAGTCAGCAAAAACAAAGAGGAAAGGACGAAAGAAAAAAATGAATTACTAATTAAAAATACTGTTTATGATAATGTGTGAACTATATGACTTTATAAAGTTTTTAACTATAGTAATTTGTCTATTAATGAAATGTATCATACATTTTTTGTTAAGGGTTTTTCTTTTGTTCCTGTTTAGAGAGAAGACATTGTTGACACTCTTACACAACTGCAGTTATGGACTCACAAGTTGAATTTGGCATTGTATTCTTCCAATGACACTAAGGTTCACAATTCTGAAAGTACTTTAAAGCAAGCTAGTACCTACACCTTGCCTGCCCATTTGGTAGTTGATTTATTTGAGAAGTTGTGTGAGAGAGACATTAGCTCTACCCTGAAGAACAAACTTGGAAAGACTTTTTTTATAATATGACCCATCAGAAAAGGGAGCTTCTTAATGAATTAAGAGGCAATTGTGCTGTGAGGGTAATGAAACCAGATGGGGGAAGGTATGGTTATTATGGACTCAGTTGATTACAACAATAGGATGGGACTGTTTGTATAAACAGGGATAATTATGAACTTGTATCAAAACAATGAGATTATGATAGCATACAAGAAAATAGATATTTTAATACATGACTTACTTTTTTTGAGGAGATCACTTCTTCAGATTTGTGGAATTACCTTAATGTGCCCTTTCCTAAAATTCCAACCTTATTTGGAATCCCTAAAATCCATTCAGACCTTAGAGATCCTCTGCTTAGACCCATAGTATCTGCTACAGGTTTGAAGACCGAACCTGTAGAAAAATTTGTTAACTCATTGGCTAAAGTTGTTCTTAGCAAGGAGGAACATAGTCTTAAGAATTCGTGGAATTTTTGATAAAAATGAAAACTACTGAGTTCCATTGAAATTCCCTTCTGGTAACAATTGATTTTAAGAATTTATTTTCAATTATTCCACACTAGGGGGGTATCAAGTGGTGTAAGGACAGGATTTCTTAGGGGGGTATCAAGTGGTGTAAGGACAGGATTTCTGGTTACTCATTAACAAAATTAAGGTTATCAGACTTTTATTAGATATTATTTTCAAGAATAATTATATTTATTTTGAGGGAGGAGTATTTCCACCAGCTCACCAGTGTGGCAATTTATGGGGTTTGTGCCCTGGTATTTGCAAACCTCATAATATGGTTTTGTGCAAAACATTTTTTTTTTCAAACAGGACATTTTTGAAGATTGTACTACCAATTTTAGATATTTGGATTATTTATTTTTGATTTAGGTAGGGAGCCACATTAGACTAAAAGAAGCTGTTAAAGCAATGGAGGATTCTACTGCATTTTTTAAAATTCACCTTCACATATGATACCTATTCAACTGATTACTTAGATGTTACTTTTTACAAGGATTTGGAGCATCATGTTGGCAATCCTGTATGTTCAGAAAACCCACATATAGTAATATGCTATTTCATTTTACATTTGAAGTCATAGTGACAAAAGTGCTTAATGTAGTGATTCTTACTTGTTGGTTTTACAAAAAATATTTTTCATAGTAACCCATGTGGTCAGGTTTTAGTGTTTCTGTTTGTGGAGCAAAAGAATACTAATGTCTTGTATCCAGATAGGACATTGAGGGCTAGGCATTTTTAAGCTACCTCTCTTCATAAGGGAAATGGGTGCCAGGCCAGATGTAAATTTTCTATTCACCATACAGTGATCTAGGTTGCACTTAAACTGGGTAATAAACAAACTCAGCTTCACATGGATGACAAGCCTGTTCCATCGGAGGGGCAGTCTTTGGGACAAATATCTGTCTCTCCAGCATATTCTGTTTAAGTCACAGACAAAATTCAGGTTCCTAGACCTTGTATTTCTGGTACTGTTTGACTTACAAATATGCCGGAGATTCATAAGTGTGGGGTTTGTAGATATTTTGTAAGCTAGGCATAGATCACCCCTCAGCATCCTACATGAGACTGAGTAGGCGGAAAGGGCTTTAAGGCAGTCTACATAAGGCAAGTTTGTTATGCATTGTATTCTATTTGTAAAGAACTTTTGCGGTCACTCTAGTTGCTGCATATGCCTGATCAGATACATACTGAATGGAGTGCTATACTCTATGATTGGTCTATAAGGGTGGAGTGCAGTGGGATAATGATTTCTTTGGATCCAGATATAATTTAGGAAATGGAGATGAACAGGAAGAAAACCAACAATAGTGAAATTGTGAATAAATGTGAGACAATAAAGCATCAATAACATTTGTGAAATATGGCTTTACAAAGAAAAAGTGGTTGAGAAAGGTTGAACTGTTGTTGACTTTATTAATATTGAGGGTGGACTGAAAAACATATACTCCACTTTATGTCATTAATATTTGGAAGGACAACAAAAAAGGAACTGTAACTAAAACAGTTTTGTTCTAAACAGTATTTATATAAAACATTTCATGACATAATGGCATGTTATACAGTAAAGTAGATTTGCATAGGATATTTTCAGGGGTATCTAAAATGAGGTGGTAAGAGTGAGTCTTCTCAATAATTGCTGTGTTTGATAAAGATACTAAAGTATACAAGTGCTTTTAAGTCTTAAGAAACAAAGGCATAACAATGTAAAAAGAGAATAAATGGCTGGACAAAAGCATGTTTAAGTTAATATGCTGTAATCTTGGCCTGTTTTGGTGGGGAATGGGGTATAAATGCACTGATTGCAATGTATGTAGAGATGAGATGGTTTCTCTTACTTTTGCACTGGTGGTTGGGATGTCTGGATTAATGCCCTTGACTTTATCTAAAAACATTTTTGTATGTGTGTAAGCATGTGGATTTGAAAAATAATAACTGTAAATTCTGTTATTATGTTTTCAGGGAGAATAGCTGACTACAGGTGTAGATAATAAAACTTGAGAGGTGTGGGCATTGTTTACTAAGGGAAATTTAAAATTAAAAGGTACAAGGGTAAGCAGCTCAGCAAAAAAAAATATTGGAAGATAAAGCAGCTTTCCTAGTACCTAAATACTTCATTGCATTTGATAGAACAGTATAAAGTTTAGTTTTATTTCAAGATAGCCAATGCACTTTTTTCTTGAGGCTAAAAGTTAATGTTTTCTGAAAGCACACACATTGTTTTTCCTATCTGTGCAGGGAATAGAGATAAGAAAAAAGCCAGACAGCAATTAGTGTAAATCAGAGCATAGGCTGTAACATGTGCTTTAGCGTGAATAACCTTAATCTTAAGTTAGGTAATGCCTATGGGTGCAGATGTCAATTTGGGACAATTTCTTATATCAAGAGAGTTAAACTTCTTTATCTGAAGATGTGCATAGCTTTGTGTGTTTTAATTTAATAGGTTATCGGAGTATTCTCGGGTGTGTTTGTGTGTGTGTGTGTGTGTGTGTGTGTATGTGTGTTTTGTTTGTTTGATGTTTTTTGTTAAAGAAAAAGTCTTGAAAATTTTGACATAGATTCAAGTGAAGATGACAAGAAACAACTGTTTAAAAAATCGACCTGCCAAACATTAGTGTGTGCGTGTAACACAAAAGTTGGTAATAGACATTTAAAAAGCTGTTATGTATAATAGTTGGGAATAATAACATATCATAATAGCTATGCTATCTATATTATTTTGGAATGTAGATGGTTTCACAGGTATAGACAAAAGGTAAGAGCACTGAATTATACTAAGAATTGCTGAGTGAAAACAGCACTGCTACAGGAGACACATTTGGAAAGAAATGAGCTTGCAAATTTGAAAAAGAAAGGATTTCAGGATGCATAATCAGCAGAATAATCAAGGACAAAGGAAAAAGGGATTACTTATACTAATTGCTAGAGGAGCTCCAATAGTGATAGAAGGGGAAAAGATAATAATGGTAGATTTGTAGAAGTAAGAGGCTACTGGCAAGGGAGGAGGAGGATTGTGCTGATATGCATTTCTATTCCACCCAAAATTGCTATTATGGAGCTTAATAATTTTTTGGAAGAAAATAATTTGCTTTCTGCAGGGACTATTACGCATAAGTGGGGACTGCAACTTGATGTATCTGGAGACCTAAAATGGAAAATATAACAAAATGTTAGATTTCTGAAGAAATTTATGAAAATATTTGCTATGGAAGATGTGAATTCAGCAGTAGGAACTCAGAGAGAATTTGCATAATATTCACCAAGGTATAACAACTCGGCTAGACTACACACAAATTATATTTCACAGGAACATGTGCGTTTAATTGAAAACTTCAACACACATCCAATAACTATTTCAAATCATGCAGCAATAAAAAACTAAAATAAAATGTAGGGCAATGAAGCAAAAATGAGACACTGATGCTTCCGTACATACCTGTTAAAGGAATTTAAGGAATGGATAGTAGAAATTAATTGAGAGTTACTAGAAAAGATAAAAATTTCTCCAGAAGTTATAGTTAATGAGTGGGATAAAATGACAGTGGAGTTTAAAAAGGGTGGAAATAAAAGAAAAATAGATATGGATAAGAAGTAACAGGAATTATTAAGACAGACCGACAAAGGTTAAAGTATTGCAGAATAAGTGGGAAATACTAAAGAGAAAATAAGGGAGTATCTGAATAATATGCATGAGTTTAGAGAGATTGCTGTTAAGCAACTATTTTGTGATAATAACTCCAGAGCACAAAATCTTTTAGCACAATGACTTAGGCAACAGAAAGTAGCAAAGGATGTTGCCAAATATAGGGAGCCTGTAACAAGAAAGATAACAGATCTTGTGGACTTATTAGAAATATTTCAGAAATTTTATGAAAATCTGTATCAAGCAGAGAAATGTGGAAATCAAGAAAGAGCACAAATGAAAATATTTATGAAAGACTTGAATATGCCAAGGTTAGAGGTAAATGAGGCTCAACAATTAATAGTTAAGACAGGAAGAGATGATATAAAAATGGTGACATATAATCAATCTGCAGGAAATTCTCCCAGAATAGATAGTATTCATTTGGAAATTTGGAAGCCAGGAGGGAAGAAAGTGTTAAAGATCTGGCGGGTTTTGTTTAACAGTTTTTAAAAGGAGGGGAAGCACCAACATCCTGAAACTGTGGTGCATGTAATACCTAAATAAGCTAAATGCCTATCAGACCCAATTTTGTATAAGCCTATTTCAATTTTAAACCATGATTATAAAGTGTTTATGTCTATAATAGCTAAAAGAATTGCAAATATGTTGCCAAAATAAATAGCTATAGAACAATGTGTTTTTGTGGATAGAAGGCAAAAAAATGACAACATTAATAGAACAATAATGATCCAGTGGGAAGTAGAATGTGAGAAAATATCACTGTTGTTGGTAGGCCCTGATAAAGAGAAAGCATTTGTCAGAGTACACTGGGATTTTATGAGTAGGGCAAGGGATGCATTTCTGTTCCCTGATGCAATAATAAGGTTAATTAGGAAGATATATATAAGGTATCATAAGCAAGAATTAAAGTCAGAGGGTTCTTCTCTGATAAGTTTTTTTCTGAACAAAGGAACCAGGTAGGGGAGTCCTCTTTCCATTTTGTTATTTGCTTTCTATTTAGAGCCATTGTCAAAGAAATTAAGGGACTCAGAAATTCAACAATATAATTGGTACGGTAATCAAGAAAAATTGGCTTAGTTTGAAGATTATATTGTTTTATACCTAATAAAACCAGAAAATGACATTTCAGTGCTGCGGAACATTTTGAGACAGTTTCAAGTATTTTGGGATATGCATATTGTTATCAAGCAGAGGAGAAGTTGTGGACAATAATTAATAAAGCATTGAAGGAATTTATCTGTGAGGGAAAGATGACAAGAGTCAAGTGGGATAAGTTGATCCTTCCAACAGAGTAACATGGTTTAGGATTACCTGACTTGAATGGATATTTTAGAGCTAGACAGTTAAGGCTCATATATATCACACAAGTAGAAAGCTATAATTCAAAGTGGAAAGGGATATGATGAATCGGGGAAATTCAAGAAATAAGGAGATCATGGGACTTTGGATGCAGATCCTTAAGGAAAATAACAACAGCCATCAAAATATTATATTCATAAAGAAGCAGAAAGTATTCTAAGAAATAAGTCAATTTGAGAATGGAAAAAGGAGATTTTGCCAATAGAGATAACTGTAATTAGGGGTATAGAGAATAAACAAGAGGGGATTTGAATTTACTGGAGAAAACTGGAAAAGACATCAAGGTATTGAGAGCAAATAACTAGAGAGGGAAAGGTAATAGAATGAGAAGAGGCCAAGAAGACATTTGGACTGCCTTTTCTATCAGAGACTGACATCAGGGTATAGGCATAGAGAAAGGGATAGGGAATCCTTAGTGAAAGATCTGCTTTAGTAGAGTTTTTAGTCAAATCTAGAACAAAAGCAGCTCTCAAAAAGGGATAATTAGTAGGGCGTATAAAATATTGCACAGTAACTACCGGAAACAATCAGAGGAGGGTAGAAAAGATTGGGAAGAGAAACTGGATAAGCAATTGAAAAGGAAACAATGGGAGGATATATGCATGGCCCCCAAGTTTGCAACAAAGTCTAGAAGATTTAGGATTTTTGCTTGGAAGTGCTTGAATAGGTATTTTTATACCCAAGCAGACACCAACATTTTTTTCCTCGGGTAGACAGCAAATGTTGGAGCTGTGATGGGGAATAAATAAGTAACTGAGAAAATATGTTTTGGGTGGGTAATGAGTTGGAAGACTTTAAACATTCCCTACCGAGTACTCGGTCAGGAAGATTGGGTGAGAAAATGGGTGTAACTAAGGAAATGATTCTTTTGAGCCGGGACACAGGATCTGAATTCCTAGACATACTCTTGTTAAGTTTAATTCTGATGACTGCCAAAAAAAGCAATTACTAGAGAATGGAAATCAAAGTCTAAACTAAATATATTTGAAATATTTAATATTGTAAAAGAGACAAAAGAAATGTAAGTGGGATCTTTAGAAAAGGGAAGGAGCAAAGTATATAAAAATAAGTGGAAATTATGGGAGAAATACATATTGAATAATGTTCTAAAAGAGGAGTGATGTTTAAGGAAGGCAGGAATTGAACAATTTATGTAATGTTTGATTGATGATAGTTATACAAAAGAACATATGTGATGTATAATGTATGTAACTGGAAACATGTTAGTATGGTTTGTTTTCTTTTCTATCAAAGTATGTTTGCCTGTGTCTTAAGTGATAATTCATTAGTCAAAGAGACTGGTGTTGCAACCCCATAGAGTGACTTACCCTGTTTTATTCCAACTTTCTATCTCTATCCTTGCCTTTGAACTTTTCTTATTGTGAACCATTCCCATACAATTCCTTCCTAGTAGCACACACACTTTCTCTTTATATTTACACTTCGGTTTCCCCTACACAAACACACATACACCCAGTTGTCTTACACACTGTTGATTGGTGATCCACTGCCTTAGTATTTATTTCTTTATGTCTTCAATGCCACTTATTTCACAATTTCTAAAAACAGTTCTAAATTACAACCTTTCTTTCAGTGGTAGGAAATTAATATATGTTTTTCCTACTGGTGTTAATACAGAGAATTATGAATGGGTCACCAATTGTAATGTATATAATATTGTGTTTGAGAAATGGATGCCAAGAAATTCACCTCAAGATCGAAACTTGACAGATAAATATTGGTATCCATATCGAGAATTTTTTCTTATGAATGGAGATCTGTTTTTTGTAGTGCATGAAGATTTATTTTTCCATTTACTACTAGTAATTGAAAAATTAGATTAAAAAATGTAATGTGTCGTACCAGCTTTGAAAGTTGGAAAAGCAGTGAGGAAGTGGTTGATGTCTTATGTATTCACCGTGTAAGGAAAGCAACCATAAGCAAAGCACTGGGTGTACTTTAGCAGACAACAGGCAGAAGCAGGAGTTGAAACCAAGCTGTTTCGAGCCATGCTGCTGCTGTTTTCTGGTCAGTGCTGTCTGCTGTTAGTGCAGGCCCAATGTTAACAGAACTTAGGGAGTGTTTAACAATCGTCTCAGTGTTGGTAAGGTCTGATCTCGCTCTGTAGTAACACTTAACCAGGATATTATTTACCCATTTGTTTAGTGTAATCAAAGCTCTCCATGTACTACATGGTAATTAAGCAGTTTGTGTTGATGTAGTCTGGTATCTCACACTACAGCTGTATGTGACACAGGTGTTTATTTGAAGTACTGAAACCTGCTATCTTTGAAGTTAAATTTATTACATTTCTGATTTTTCTGTCATATTGCAATCATTTTGTTGTCATGAGGTTTCCTTTATTTTCAACTACATAATTTCACTCCACACTAAATTTCTTATACACCAATCATTAGCAGTTTGTCTGTGTTTTATAGGTGAAAAAGGAGAGTTTCTATTCCATTTTGGATGCCTTGGACATCCTATACATCTCTGATTGTCTGGATCTAAAAGGGCTCTCATGAGGGGAGAAGCATTGTCAGATGCACATGCCCCCTTTCCCTTTTTCTAACCTTACCTTAGGTCAGCCCTGTTATAGCAATACCACTCCTTCAACCACTCAAAGCTTCCACATGTACACACTAACATGCTCACTTCCCTGAATTACTATTTGTTAATCTCATAAACGGTTTACACCGAAAACCTTGAAACTGCATCGGTCGACCAGCATGTGGTTGACATTCAGTTTTCAAGTTAGCAGAATGTCAAACCAAAATGTATCGACTATACTACAGCTAATGGGTAGTGTAATTCGAGCATTTGGGTTCGACATTGTGCAGAGAGATTGCAGTTCAGTGAGGAACAGGGAATTAGCCCATTTCCTCACTGTAGTGTGATCTCAGAGCTGGTATATTTAATGTGCAGGTGGTGTGGGGGGTGCAGAGGGTTGTAGACCCCTCTGCAAAATACTAGAATTCACACACTGTTGACTGTAGAGTTTAACGGTACATTAATGTGCATAGCAGGAGGTGAGTGACGTCACCCCCTGCTATGTCGAATACATCAAACCACAGTCATCAATGTATTCATTTTTGCTTTGGTTTACTTTTTGGGATTCCGGATTCAGCATTTCAGGTTGACATTTTAAACAGTTGACTGAAACAGATTCAAAATGCCAATAGTAAACCCTCAAAAATGAAAAGTCTTGAATTTAAAGCAGTATCATTTTGACTTATATCTTGGTGGATATAAAAACACTGTATTCCCCAGGCAAGCCACTCTTTAATCTGCAATAGGGCTTCAAGTTTCAGGAATTACATCATTGTGACTAATATGTCTGTGGATACAATCACTCCCCTTAATCAAATATCAATGTTCCCAACCAGTTGAGTTTAGAATGCCTATCAGCATGTCATAATAATTGACATTTCCTAAAACGATGAATGACAGACCCCCCCAACTACCAGGCACTAGCTGTAGGGCTATGAGTAACAGGTTTAAATTACCTAGTAGAGAGCCCATGCCTGGTTGCCTAACATCGCAACTTAAAGGACAACAATGGGATTCTGTTATTAAATGCTCAGCTTCTCTGTCCTTTGTCTCTCTATTTACTGGCACTGCTATGAATAAACAATAATACAGCATTTAAAATATTTTTAATTGACTGTTTCTCTCCACTAGAACAGTATCTTACTGTACTGTGGTGTTTCACTTTCATAAAACTTTTATCCTGCCCTGGAAAAGCTTGCTGCAGTCTCCAATTCATTGATGTCATCAAGGCCACTGAATACAGGTAGTTTTCTAGCCAATTCCCTCCCCAAACTGACATCACGACAACCATCCTAAAAAAACACCCATGCTGTGATGTCACAGATCCCTGGTCCTTCCCCTACCCCATACAGAAAGTAAAGGCTAGAACAAGCAAACAGTATATGAGTCAAGTCTCCTGCTGTGAGCTGTCAATCATAGCAGGTAACAGCTCAAATTACCCTTAGCACTTTGGCAGCTAGGGAAGTTAGGTGTGAATGGGGATGGGAGATGAGTCAAAATAGTACAATTTAGGCTTCACAAAAGACTGCAGTTTAGCCATTCTAAAAAGAAGCACCAGTTTAAAGCACTTTGAAAGACTGTTCTGAGGTATTTGCTGTTTGCACTGTTTGTGTTTTAAGTAGTCATTGAACGGCATGAAATGTTACTGAAAACTAAATGGCTGAAAGACAGCAGTGTATGCATGTGAAATCAATATAGTGATGACAGGAGCTTTAGGAAGAAAGAAGCCCGTGTGATGTAATTTTTTTACAGACAAGCACTGCATTGTGGGATACCTAGAGGTAGACTAAACAATCAGAATTACTTCAAGATGCCAGACCCATGTGGTCAGACTCAGAAATTACATATAAAATATTTAAAAACCTGTAATTAGCCTCAGAGTGGTGTTAAAATGTAGGAAACACCAAACCATTATGAAATAGACATGTTTTTGAGTCTGTGGATGCAGTTCTCCTTTAACCTCACACTTCAAAATCACCTATTGCACAAGCAGTTGATCTATAACAGCTGTGATTGACAACACTCTCACCCACTTCCTCCTCTCTTTTGTACTCCCACTGTGCTTGTGTCTGTAACACATATAACGCTGTCTAAACAAACACAAATCTGAAGAAATCTACACTGACAGATAAAAATGCTTAGCCCCGTAATAAAGTCAGGTTCACTGTTTCCAATAAAAAGGGATGCTTATGTTGGTAGTTTTGTTTTGATTTTCACTTTACTGAAAAGCTGTAAGATTTCAAAAACCTGTATTCAGAACACCAATCTGCTACAACTGCTTTATGATGTCATTATGGCGGGATGGCCAGATTATGGAAAGCCATCTTAATCCAATAATCACAGTTGATTTTCCAGACATAGTTGATCTGTCACTGATCCATGACTCATTGCTTAAAGGAGAACAAGTCATACTTTCTTCACAACTAAGAATATACTTAAAGGGCTCCACAAATCACATCAAAGCATGATAAAAGGCAAAGATGGAGCATGTGATATTTTATATTGGCCTAGCATGACAAAGTAGATAGAACCTATGACCAGAAACTATGATATTTGTTACCTGTACATAACTCAAGACAAAAAAGAGAAACTCATCCCTCATTAAATTTCACATTTGCTCTGGATGAATGTTATTATGGACTTTGTTCGGCAGAATAAAAACTGCATTTTTGTCAAGTGTTAACTATTATTATTGTAAGTTTCTGGAAGCTGTGCACTTGAAAGATGTAACAAGTCAAATCATCATAATTGCCTTTAAGTTTATTTTTGTGAGACATGGGGAATCAAGAGGAACTGGTCACTGACAATGGGCCATAGCTTGTCACTAATGAGTTTTGTATGTTTGAGAATAAAAGTGAATGTGAATACATGACTTCAAAACCCAGTTAATCTCAAAGTAATGCACAAGTTGATTGTATGGTGTAGACTGTAAAGAATATAACAAGGAAATGTTTAATGTCTGAATATTGGTTGCTGTTACTTATCCATCTTGGAATACCCAGTACTCAGTTATTGTCAATAAGACTGTCTCCAGCTCAGCTTCCAGTGTGTAGATGTCTCAAATCAAAACTATTAATCTCATTCTCTCTCACTGTTTATACCTGAAAATAAACAATCTGCTATATCAGCTTTTAGAGGATGCAAAAGAAGAAGAAACACATTAAGAATTTCTTTCTACTAAAAGAAATGGAATGAGTGAACATAAAAGGGCCACATCAACAATTTGAGAATAACTAAATAATGGAATTACAGTACTTCTCAAAAAATCTTTCTAAAATCTTCCTTAATACAAGGCTAGGATAATAGGGTCTACAGAAAAAAAATGTATAGAAACCTGTCATAGAGAACTGCAGAATGCTACAGAGAAAAGTAATTCAAAGTAAACCTGACTTCTGCCTCGGTGCAGAACATAATTATATTCTGGTCACTGAAGTGAAGACAAGCCTCCGTCATAACTTGTTGGCTAACTCTGAGCTGAGTGAAGTCAAATAAAGCTTCTGAATCTGATATAAACAGATTGCAGGTAAGTGACAAAGCATTTCAGTGCAATAAGCTAATTTGAATTCAGTACCACCTGTCAGTAATGAAGTGACTGACACATCCAAAGGTAATGCTACTAATGGGACAGATAGATCAAAATATTCATGTTTTGGAAGGTTAATTTTTAGCTACTAGATAATTAAATATGAGGAAAAATAGGAAATACAGCAAATTCAGCTTTTGCTTTAATATTAACTCAGTAGCAGAGAGAAATATACTGGAACTACTGAGTTAAGAATTTTGATATTAAATCTCTATGAAAACTCTCTGTTGACTTTAATGAAATACCTATATGCAGCATGCATTCTTTCAGACTTAAGTGGTCTGGAATGCGATTCAAAATCTAGCTATATAAAAGGTGGAATTCAGCAAAAACAAGTCTCTTTTCCATTAAAAGCAAAATTATTGTAGTGAATTACAGATGTTATATTTAGCATCACTGGCAGAGATTTAATATTCCTTTTATAGGTTCATAGGTTTATACTAGGCTATCTGCCCTAAGGCATTTATAAGCCTAGCCCAAATTTTTGTGGCTTACGCCACCCCTTATATGAAAAAATACTGTGCCCATTAGTTTGTTGTGCCTCTGTCCAGCAGTGACACAGAGATGATTCCCGGGGTAAACCTACGATCTCCCATCGACAGGTCAAGATTTCTCTTGAACAGAGCCAGCGAGGTGCTCTGCCTCACATGGACCGGGATTTTATTCCACAGCATAGGGAGTCTCTGAGTGATAAATCTATCCCTCCAGCACGTCCTATTTATATCCGTGCTAAGGTTTAAGTTACTTGCTCTAGTGGATTTGGATTTTTTGAGGTGGAGCATGTCTATTAATTTCGGGTTGTACATGGCCTTGTATGTCAGGCACATGTCACCTCTGAGCAGTATGCGACTGAATAGAGCTGGAGTTTCTTCAATCTGGCAGCATATGACAGATTTTGGAGTCCCTTTATCCTTTTTTGGAAATCAAACCCTGTGAACTGATTTCTACAGCATCAGGGTCTGTCTGAATAGTTAGTAACGATTTGTAATGTACACAAAAATGTTTTATTCTGTAGTCTTTAACAGCATAAGATAAGTAAATTCAATGTAAGTGCTTAATGTATGGCCAGGATCTCTAGTTATGCAATGCAACTCATTGTTACTTGCTCTTCTACTATGTTGTAATAAATGCCATTTTTATTTCTTTTAGTTGAGTAACTTGTTTAGAAATGTCAGTTATACCTGACTTGCATTCCTGTTTTAAGATCTATATGATTAATGAGACAAGATGTGAAAATGTTTTTATTGGGTGGCAACATTTTGCTTAAGGCAAAACCACTAAATGTAACAGCTTCAAAAGTGTACATGAAATTAAAGTAAGACAACAAAGAAGGCAACTGTGTCCAGAGTGATGCATGTGATATTAAATAAGTAGCATCCACTAAAAGCTTTTTATAGAATAATTTTAATATATGTGGTAACTTTGTTGTTCTGTATTTAAGATGTGTACCACAGAATAAGGGCCAGGTAGGACTTCATTGTACAAGAAATTTCTGGATAGTCACTTTTTCAAAGGGAACAGTGTGAAATTTGTTGTATGGTTCCAAAGCTCCAGGCTGCATCCATGTGTATGTGTATACTCATGGGTTCATAGGTTTGTATTAGGCTATTGACCACCAAGGTCTTTATAAGCCTAGCTATGCAACCCAACCCAGTTTAGTCCTCAATAACATTGGACACCTATATGGCAGAGGTATGTTAGTAAAGAGGTAGCTAAGTGTTATGTGTGTGTGGGAGAGGGTATGTTAGTCTCGGATTAGTTAACTTACTGTTGGCCTCTGTCCATCAGAGACATGAGGGTCAGACAGACGATGAAGTTGTGATTTCCCATCCAAAGATCAAGGTTTTGTTTAAAAATGGTCAGGGATGAATTCTGCTTCATGAGGATGAGGAGTCTATTCCACAGCGAGGGGATCCTTTGAGATACATATCTGTCTCACCAGCATGTTTTATTTATGTTGCAGGCATAGTTCAGGTCATTTGATCTAGTGTTCCTAGTACTGTTTGTTTTGTGGATGTGCAAGAGGTCCATCAGTGCTGGGTCTGAAGATGTCTTATATGCAAGGCAAAGATCATCTGTCAGTAACTTGTAGGAGAAACAAAAATCAGATGCAACATCCAAACATGTCTTTCCACATAAATAAAATCAAAAAACATCACAAAAAGGAATGACATAACCACTCAAAAACATACAAGTTTAATATCTGCAAAATGTTCAAGCAAAATGGCTCTTCATCAGTGTAAGACACTGGAGTGTATTATATTAGTTTGGGTGGGCGACCTCCCAAAGGGCAGTATAATGCATTTCTGTGTATTAAGTTTAATCTGGGGCTCTGTCACCAATCATTTGTCTGTGTCAGACTCAGAACATCTTGTAGGATCTTGGTGTCAAGGGGGGAACTGTGATAGCTCCCAATTTATAGTCATCTGCAAACTTGGTGAGCTAGAGGCCTTCTACATCAGCCTTGATTCTGAGAAGTAGATGCCAAACAGAAATGAATCGAACAAG
This sequence comes from Protopterus annectens, assembly GCF_019279795.1. Taxonomy (NCBI): domain Eukaryota; kingdom Metazoa; phylum Chordata; order Ceratodontiformes; family Protopteridae; genus Protopterus; species Protopterus annectens. The sequence continues at coordinate 953,358,840 of NC_056735.1, read as the reverse complement.
AGCCCTGGGGTACTCTGCTGTTAACCAGTCTCCTGGCAGAAGTCTTCACCAATCCTGACTTCTTGCATCCTATATTTGAGCCAGCCAGCAACCCAGCAAATTATGTAGGGATTTACAGGTTCATAGGTCCACAACTGTATACTAAGCTAAGAGCTGCTGGGTTTATATAAGTCTATCCATGCAACCCAAATATACACCAAAAGTTATATGTTTTAGAGTTTTATATAGGAGGATCATTGTTAGTTATTATACGATTTACTGACTGCCTGTGTTCATCAGAAACATAAGTGCTAGACCAGGGGTGAATTTTCAATGTATTCTTTTTGTAAGGGACCTTTGTGGGCATTCCAGTGGTTGCATGTGTCTGGTCAGGTACATACTGAAGGGAGCATTATACTCAGTGATCGGTCTGATGAGGGCTAATTATAGTGGTACAATGATTCCCTGAACCTAGATGCCATGGTCTTACTTACAAGTTGAGCAATACAGAAGGATTTCTTTACTACCTTGAACACATTTTGGTCAAAGGCCTGGTTACTGTCTACATATTCCCAGATCCCTGACTAAGTGGGTCTACTCCTGGGGGATGTTTTATCAATGATGCAGTTTCCTGGGGTGGCTGACTTCCCAAAAGGTACTAAAATGCATTTCTTGGCATTGAGATTTAAGCCATGGCTTTGGCACTAGTCATTTGCCTGTGTTAGACCTTCTTGTAAGATGTTTTTGTCTTGGGGATTCTATGACTATCCCCAGTTTGCAATCGTTGGTGAACCTGGTCATCCAGAGGCCTTTCATACTGACAGTGACTTCTAAGAAGTAGATGCCAAACAAGAGTGGGCCCAGCACAGAACCCTGATGGGCACCACTGGGTGACCTACCTCTTTGTGGAGGTGGTCTCACTATTCCTAGCTTCCTGGGTCCCATCTGTCATTCAGTTGGCTATCCAGCTCATTATATATGGGTTTATGCCTAATTCCAGTGAGGTATTGTATCAAATTCCTTAGCCAGGTCAAGGTAGGCAGCATGCATTATTTTACCCTCATCTATTGCCTTTGTGTCCTCCTCAAAGAAATCTACCAGGTTCAGTAGGCATGACCTTCCTTTGGCAAAGCCAGATTAGGGTGGATCCAGTGTCTGAAGGTCTCCTATGTCTTTGTTGATCATTTCCTTGATAAGTCTTTCCATAGCTTTGCATATAAGACTAGTTAGACTAATGGGCCTGAAGTTTCCGGTATCTGTTGGTGGTCCATCCTTATCAAGAAGGATGACCACTGCAGCCAAAGCCTGTTTTGATACTATAGTTAAAAAGTATGATAGTTCACATTTTAGACTGTTCAGGAGGCATACTTGGATATTATCAGGGCCCACTGAGGCTGTGTTTTTGGTCTTAGCAAACGCTGCCAGGACATGCTTTCTCTTTGTAATTGAAGGGGTTATATTGGAGCATATTCCTTAGGGGGTAGTTGGGGATAAGTGAGGAACAAAGTCAGAAGTGAATTTGTCAACCAGAAAATGCACTATATCACCCAGCTCAGTGAATGTGACACCATTAGCCACCAGTTCAGCACACTGCTGTGTGCTGCCTTTGAGGTTTCTGACATAGCTGAAGAAGGCTTTATGGTTGTCTTTTCACTGGGAGGCTATCGTGAACTCATAATTAAATTTATTGGACTTAATTAGGCCTCTTAGTTGCCTGTTTATGTTCTTATCTTTATTGGAGTTATACTTCCTGATTTTAGCCATGATTTTTTTTCCTTTTGTTGTATAACCTGTTAAATTTGGGATGCTACCAGGGTGGTTTGTTTTTGTAGTTAGTTTTTGTGTAGGTACAGCTATCTCTATTCAGCCATTGACATGACTATGAACAATTCTGCATAGACTACTGTGTTCTCTGGGTTTGAGGGGCACTGCAATTTGATATACTATCACTTAATAAAAGGTAGTTTGTTTTGGAATAGTTCCTAACTGTTAATGGGTTTACTGGGGTTACTGAGTTGATTTTGATTATGATTTTGAAAGAGAACTTTATTCTCAGACCCTACCAGGGAGGATGTGACATTTGGGGAGAGGGGTGCAGTGTTCTTCTACATTTGTGAGTTTGAGAGGTTGAGTATTTTGGAACTTCTAGTGAGAGTATGCAGGAATTTCTGTGCCTGCTAATCTGAGGCTGTGTAGGATTCCCAGTCTGTACAGGCATCAATAAAGTAAACCATGATTAAGATGTTAAGTTGGATGTTGAGTGTCTCCAGTAGGTCTCAGTATGCACTATGAGTTTTGTGGGACATAGAGGGTGATATTTAACTTGCTAGGATAAGGTAAGGGATTTTATCTATAGTGACCAGCATGTGGGAAAAACTCTAGCATATCATCCTGGGTCTGTATCATATTATCGAAAAGGAATGAATGTCAAAAGCTTAAATATCGAAATTGCCATTCATTGAAATTGTTTTTGTGGGGGGCTGTGCTCCCCCACACCCCCCCTGCTAATTATATATACCAACTCCAAGGTTGCACTACAGTGAGGAAAGGGCAAAATTCCCTATTTTCACTGTACCCCAGGCTCACAAAAAACAAATTGATGAATGGCAATTTCGATATTTAAGCCATTTGAGAATCATTCCTTTTGATAATATGATATAGACCCTATCATCCTATTTAACCAATGTATAGGTATGCTTGTTATTGATGTATATCTGGACACCTCCACCTTTAGTCCCTGCCTGTGCATCTGCTGGTCTAATAGCATAGAAGGCACTGAAACCTTTGACTGCCGGGGTACTCTCTGCGGGTCTAATCCACATCTCAGTAACTACACAGACATCTATGTACTCTAGGCTGAGAAGAGCTTGGAGGGACTGTAGATTTTTGTTTAGACTCTTGGCATGGAAAAGTAACACCTTGAAGTTCGGTTGAGTTGATTTTGCTGTCAGAAGATTTGTCAATTTGGCACTGCTTAAAGAAGGCTCTCTAGAGGAGAATGCAGTTTTAACCAATGTCTGAAAGAGTAGAGGGGACAGATGTAGACCATCTTTTGCAAAGCAGCATGGTCTGTTGACTATGTCTTCCCATGTGGACAAATATTGAATTCCTTTAGAATACCAACAGAAACTCAGCCAATTGTTAAAATCAATCATCTTCTGTTTGTATTGTGGCATCATCTTTGGTGAAAGTAATATGCTGCTCAGTTCTAGGCTCATACAGCCTGAGGCACATAGAGAGATCCATAATGTCTCTCTTCATATAGGTTAGAGAGGTACGTCTCAGGTCATTTATACCTACATGGACTATGATGGAATCATACTGGTACCTGTGATGCAGTGACCTGAGTGCGTGTGTATTTGGTGAATTCTGGCATCAGATAGGCAAATAACTATATTTTCCCCTTCTTCACTCTAGTTTGAGGGTATCAGTATGTCTTATAATGGATTATCCTATGACTAGAGTCCTGGGAAGTGTGTTTGCTTGCCTTTTGGGATTAGTATCTGGGGCTCCACTGAGTATGACTGCATGTATAGTGTTAGGTGTTGCTTTTTTGAGTGATTTTGGGTTTGCCGAGGGTAATTTTTGATGATGGGTGGACTTGGAGGTCTTTGTTGTTTAGAAAGATTACATTTAAGTGCCTCAGCATACATTGGTTTATGTATATGTTGTATTGTATGTGTAGTGGGTGTTGTGTGAGTGGTTTTTGACAACGTGATCTCTGCTTGTATGTGAGAGTTTAGCCTCCAGTGACATTATGTATGTATACCTCTCGCATACTGTATCTGTTACTTTAAGGATTACATGGTTGTCAGTAAATGTGAGATAATGTCTGCATTGTCTCAAGATACCAATATCCATCAACCTGACTTCAAAAAATTTAGGATGTTGTCTGGTCCTACAAATTGGTGCGCTACAAGGGTGTGGCATATGGGAGTAAACAAAAGACTATTAAGGGTGCTTTTTTGGGGGAGTGGAGGCAGACTAGGGTATAAAATACTACATTCTACTACATTTTACTAAATTTAATGGCATTACCACTTAATGCACAAACAAGCTGCTCTAAGCTTGTCAGTGAGCAAGTTATTTGCTCTGCACTTCTGCTTTACAGAGTATTGCTTTATGGGTGTTTCAGTAGGGAAAATGTTGCTTCTTGATGTTTGCGTCTGTACAGGGCACTGGCATGGTGTGCAGCTCCTTGCAAATGAGTTAAATTTATATCAGCACTGAGAATGCAGAAAACTAACTACTAAGCTCTTTGGCCATTAAAACAACTACACAAAGAGCCCTTTTGTGTGTTCCCCAACTCAGCTAGACCATAAACACTTACTGTCACGAGATGAGTACTCAAAGTCCTTGTAATGTAAAAACAAGTAAAACAGTGGCCCAAGTGCAATGCTACCAGAAACAAACTTAAACATAAAGAAAAGCACTAGGAGAGGCAATACATAGTTCAAGATATCAACAGTAGTGTACTTTAAAACAGCTTATAAAAATGTTATTATTCCATAAAAGTACTTTGCTTTTTGGAAATGAGCCAAGATCTGCTCAAATGTGACACTAAAAACAAAGTAAGCTGACTGATAAGCTCTCTGGCCAATGAAATGACTTATTTCAGGGCTTTCTAGAGTGTTTCTCAACTTGGATAAAATAGGCTTTCACCTACTGTCATTAGATGGAAAATCCTCAGTCTGCTTGATGTAAAAACACAGAAAAGAACTTGTTGGAGTGTAAAAGAACACTACTTTATCCAATAACTAACTAGACAATGAATTCAGAGTAAGTAAATCAGCAGAATGGACAATTAGAGGCAAAATGCACTTGTTTTCACAATCAGCACAAGGAAAGACCAATAAATAATTCAGGTTATCGACAGCAGTGTAGAAAGGAATGCGCTTTTAAGGCTCATTTTATAGTAAGGCAGGCAGGTTAAAAATCACCAAGATTAAAAAGCAGAGCAAAGAATGGGAGGGTGCATGGGAAAAGTCACCAGCAGGGAGTCATACAGTGCTTGTAGTTTTTGTAGGCCTTGAGTCATATCATACATGACAAGGCCACATATTTACTCTGTGTATTTAAGTGTCACTCAAGAAATAAATTAACCAATGAAAAAAACCACAGCCTAGGTAATTTGTCTGCCACCTAGAAAAATAAAACACCAGGCCAAATAGATTTCTCAAAACAGAAAACAAAATGGAACAGGTAATACAGAAAGCAGCTCAACAGTTTAAGCAACTTCACATCAGACACAAAAAGAGATAGCATTACAATATTTGCTTCTTTATTTCAAATCACCAACAGTGTTTGCAGTTTTTGCAGGCTCAGTCTTATCAGAGATGACAAGGCCACAAATATATTCTGTATATTTAAGTATCACTCAAGAAACAAACTAACCAATGAAAAAACACAACCAGGGCCGGCCTTAGCTGAAATTGTGCCCTAGGCGAAGTAGTGCTGTGGCGCCCCTTAAGCCTCACCCACAACATACTTCTGAAACACCCCTATTTGAGCACACCCACAGGGTCACTCCCCAGGAAAGCTACTCCAGTAATTTCCTTCAATTATTTAAATGCATAGAAGAAAAGATACCTCAACACACTTATTAGCTAAGCTGTTACACAAACTGGCTAAGGGCTCTAGGTGCAAATGAGTTAACTACCTTTGCGTACGTATTCCTACTTTAAATACCAGAGCTAGATCATGGTCAAATTGGGCTTTAGGCAGGGTAATGGATCACCCTCCCACTGAACAGTCCCTCTTGCAGCAACCCATTACCCCCAACCATTCTAGTGTTCCATTACTTGTCTGTTTCTCACCAGTTGCCATAAACACTGTTCAAACCTATCAGTGTGCATATTGCAGATATTGAAATAAAATATCACAAACACTGCTGTGGTTTATGTAGGGGTGGGGTTATGTGGTTATTACTGCTTTAATTTTCATCACAGTCAAATTTTAGAGGTGTGCAGAGGAGGTCAGTATAACTTGTGCTTGGGCTGATGACAGGGTGGTCATTGTTTTTTTTTTACTTTTCTCACAGACCTCAGAGGTGTACAAAGAAGACAAAGGCAGTTACTATTGCTTATGTAGGGGCAGTGTACTGTTTAGGATCAACAAAGTGGAATACGTTACTATAATTGTTATTTTTTTTTCACTTTCCTCACAATCACCCATCAAGTATGTATACTGGTGTCTGCCTTTGGGGGTTAAGGGTGAAGAGTGAGGAAGCATGCTATGTATATCAGTAGTTACTTGAATTACATGACTGTGGCAGTTTGAACCTCTGCTTTCATCCCTTTCTAACATCAGAGTGATGGATAGGCACTCACTGTCTTTTTTTGGGGTGGGAGGTTAGGGAGGCAGGCAATATTCTCAGATAGGGCATGTGTAGCCTCACAACAAATTGCCTTTTTAGTTTATTGTTAGCTACTATTTTGTCAGCTTTGAACTTTAAGCCTTGGGAATAACTAACATATTCCTTGAAAGAAATAAAAATATAAGACTGCAATTCTATTCTTACTCAAGATTTTTGTTTAGGCCACCATTGGATTAAACATTTTGGAAAATGGTCTAAAATGCATCCAAAAGCATCTATAACCCCTATAGCTTCTAGGGGCACGTGCTTAATATAGTTATTTCCAGAAATGGTTATTATTGTGTTGTCTTGGTCAAGAAAGGTGTGTGAAAAGGATGTGAGGAAAACTAAAGCTGAACAGCAGCACTGAATTTCTTTCCTTAAACATAATTTATGTTCAAGCCATCACTGGATGAAAACGTTGTAGAAAAAAGAAAAAAAACTTTAAAATGCTCTTCAGAGCATATAGAAAGTTATGAGGATTAGGGAGAGTGTGTTTGTGTGTGTGTGCGGGGGGGGGGGCACTGTAGGCAGTGCCAAGGGTGCCATTTCACCTAATTCCAGACCTGTATATCAGGTTGTTATGCATCACTGTTGCAACTAAATGCCAGTAACTGTAAATGTATGTTTGTGAAACAGTGCAATATAGTGTGGTAGGCAGGCCTGTCATAGTGTAATAATGTAAGAGCATTGCAGATACAGGTCATTCTATGCGTACTACTCCTAAACATTTTGCAGCATGAACTAAAAAGTTGCTTAGGAGTGGTGGGAGTGCCTAGGGCCCCCAATTTGACATTTGCTGGGGGCCCCCAAAATGCTAACACTGGCCCTGTTCCCGGCCAGTGCTGTAGGCTAGATACCAGCTATGGGATTGAAGGAATACAGCCTTATGTTTGACAGCTGTCTGTCATTTTTCTCCCACCCACCAGCTGCGGTAGTCCTTTTGCCCCCGTGACTCACTTGCTCTAGTTCTGTCTTGTGTGTCTGTTGTTAGGGGGCTGGGATACTGGGGTGCAGAGATCAGTGAAAACCTGCATGAAATAACAGAGGAATGATTTGTGTGTGTCACTGTAGTTGGAGGTGGGATAGAGATCAGTGAAAACCTGCAGGAAATAGAAGAATGTTCTGTGTATGGCTTTAGTTAGGAGGAGTGGGATACTGGGGTGCAGAGATGAGTGAAATAACAGAAGAATGTTCCTGCTCTGCTGATGAGCTTGTCTCCTCAGTGGAAACAATGCAGATATTTCTTTAAACGGTGCAGGTTTAACCACTTCACCATTAACATATACTCACAAACACATAATGCACATATACCAAGTAATGCTCGACAGTTTAACGCACACTAGAAATCTGGAAAAAATCATACAACACAAAAACGATAACATCTATAGTAATACTAACTAAAAACCCACCCAAACAATGAAGGTGAAAATCAAAAATTCATATTAAATTTTTTAGCTTTTCTCCACAGAACTCAACTAGCGAAAAGTTACTCGTCAGAACCAAATGTTATACTGACACATTTATTAGTAAAAACGTGATTAAATCTAATTTTATTTTCTTGTATTGTATGGAATTGTTTCACAGACAGACAAATGCTTTATTTACATTTCCTATTAAGCAAACATAATTCCATAGTATTATGACTAAGCATTTTCTGGTGCATGCATCATGTGTATGCTAATTACAGATCCCTGAATTTCCCTAGACCTTGTAGGCAGAGCAGCGTTAACGCTGTTTTAGGTTTTATTTTGCACAACAAATTTAAGGTTTGTTATTGTTATTCTAATTACTTTGTAAACGAACTAGAGTGATATTTGTTATAGTTCCTGACCGAAAGCCTTTGGATGCCTTTGTTCCTCACTTTTGCCTTTTTTCTTGATTCTTGCGCCAAGAAGTTGAAATGTATAAAATCTGCTATTTGCGCAGTCATTTATTTATTTGCTTTGTATTAAAACAATCACTGCACTGGGAATTTTTTTCTTTATTGATAAGCAGCAGACTTTGAAGTTAAATTCCTCTAAAACAGCACACGCTGCATCCCTCAGACTTTGAATCTTACACTTTGGAATAGTAACCCTGAGACAGGGAAGCTAGCATAATGGTTAAGAAGTTTATCTTAGCAACACACACATACCTTCTCTTTCATACAACTAACAACTAGTTCAAATTCCACACACTCCTACTCCCTCATACAACACTCAGACACACACTCTCTCTCATACAGAAATGAAGGGACCCACTAGTTTAAATTGTACACACGCACACCTACTCTCTCTCACACACAGTAACACACACATGCAGTTTATCTCATACAAACAGAATGGCTAACTAAAATTCTATATACATACATACACACACACATACTTTCTCACGCATACAGAAGTGAACAGTTTAAATTACACACACACATACACTTACCTTCTTTCTAAACTGAATGGCCAAACGAGCACATACGAACTCAACCCCTCTTAACAAAACTACTATATATATATTTTATATATTATATTTTGCATGGCTGCAAAGTGTATTTACGTCCACATTGGTGTGTGCATGCATGATTCTCCTTAAAGGAGATGATGCTAGTATCGTGATGCTGTAAAAGTGGGAGGGCGCTCACCACCACCTTTGCCCTGTGGTTCCGGTAACCTCGAGCAGGCGTCAAGAAGAAAGAATGGACTGACAATTAAAATAAAAAAAAAAATAAAGTAAAAAATTGCACCCTTTACAAGGCCAGCCTTTATGGAGCCCTAGGCGGTCTCCTAGTTCGCCTATACCTAAGGCCGGCCATGAACACAACCTAGGTAATTTGTCTTTTTGCCACCTAGAATAAAAACACCAGGCCAAACAGATTTCTCGTAACAGAAAACAAAACGTAACAGGTAATACAGAAAGCAGCTCAACAGTTTAAGCAACTATACATCAGACAGAAAAAGAGGTAAGATTACTTTCCTTGTTTCGTTGTTTCAAATTTCCAGCAGGGAGTCAAGCAGAGCCTGTAGTTTTTGTAGTCCTGAAATCTCATTTTATGCCAAATTCTGAGTTTGTCAACAATACCTAACTGAGGTATTATGTTGAACACTTTGGTCAGGTCAGGGGAGGCAGTGTGCACCATTTTCTCTCATCCATAGCCCTGGTGACCCTCTCAAAGAAGTCTACCAGGTTGAATAGGGAAGATCTTTCCTTGACAAAGCCAAACTAGGATGCGTCAAGTGTACATAGGTTGCCAGTCCTTGTTGATCATCTCCATGATAATTCCTTCCATTGCTTTGCATGTTAAACTTGTCAGACCGATGAGTCTGTTGTTCCAGGGTCAGTCAATGGTCCACCCTTGTGAAGAAGGATGACCGTTGCAGCCCTCCATTCATGCAGAACATAACCTGTTTTGAGGCTGTAGCTGGAGTGCCACTAGTGGTCCTGCTAGGTCATGATGCTATTTAGGAGGTAACCAGAGATATTGTCAAGTCCCATTGAAGCAGTGTTTTTGGCCTTAGCGAGTGCCACCAGGACCTGCTCCCTGTTGGTAGCTGGGGGAGGGATATGCTAGAAGTAATTTCACTGTAGGTGGGGGGAGTGGGAGGGTGGTGAAGTTAGAGCTAAATTTATCAGCTAGGAGATTTGCTATGTCACCCTGGTCAATGAAAGTTGTGCCATTTACCACCAGTTTTGCACACTGCTGTTTGCTACCTCTAAAGATCTTGACATATCTGAAGAAGACCTTGTGATTCTCCTTAGCCTAAGAGGCTATCCTGACCTCATAACTGGCCCTGCAGGACCTTATTAGACCTCTTAGTTACTTGTTTAGTTGAATCAGAGAGTTGTTTTTTCTGATTTTGCCCGACTTTTTTTTTTGTTTTATACCATATTATTATTATATTATTTTTTTTGTTTTTGGTGTTAGATCTTGGTTTGCTTCTGGCAGGTATGGCAACCTCGATGTAGCTATTTACATGTTTGTACAGGGTTTTTGGAAACAATTCTGCATAGGCAGTTGTGTTCTTGAGATTTGCAGGAGCCTTGAATTTTAACAAAGTGTTGCTTAATGAGATGAAGTTAGGTTTTGAATACTAGTCAAAACATAGCGTAACAATTCTGCAAAGTGGCACTTTACAAGATGAAATAAACCTCTTTTAAGCTACAAAAGCAAAATAACACTCAGAATTTAGAAAGTTGGTTGAGCTTAGAACTTCTCAGCACCCCCTGCAGTTCCTGTTACTGGTTTAGTTGGGTTTCCTGGGTTGATTTTTATTTCGAGGTGCAATGCTATCCCATGTTTGCGAGTACCAGATCTAGTATGTTTGATCCCCTGGCAGGAATGCACAGTATCTGTTCCAGAGTGTTTGTGTTGACAAAGTTAGAGACAGCGGACAATTCCCAGTCTATAGAGGGGTAGTTAAAGTCTCCATGAATACGGTGTTTGGTTGGAGGGTGACCTGTAGCTGATCAAGACATGGTACAGAGCCTTGTCTATGGAGACCTGGACATGGATGATCATGGCAGATCAACACGGTCTGTTAAGCATGTCCTACTATGCTGATAGATATTGGATCCCCTGGAGTGACACCAGGAACTAAGCCAGTTGTTAAAGTCAACCATTTTCTATTCATACTGTGGCATCATCCTAGGTGAATGAGGAATGCTGCTAAGTGCAAGGCACATATCTGTCTGTGAGACATATTCAGAGAGATCCATAATGTCTCTTTTCATATAGTCTAGTGAGGTACATCTCAGGACATTTATACACATGTAGGCAATGATAGCATCTTATTGGTAAATGTGGTGCAGTGACTTTCAGTGCATGCATGATATTACAGATCCTAGCTCCAGACAGGCAACAAACCATTATCTTCTTCTTGTCTATCCTGGTGAGAGAGATATCTGTGTTGTACAATACATTCCCCTATGACAAGTTTAGTAGCTATAGTGCTTGCTTGCCTTATGGGTTTGTTCTTTGGGGACCATTGGGTATAGGCTTATGTGTGGTGTTAGCTGTTTTAATTTTATTTTAACATTTGTTTACCAGAAAAGTCCGACTTGGAACAAAGCCAATTTTCAGCAGAGGCACAGGGAGAAACGCTCCAGATGCATGTCTTTACAACATGGGAGGAAGCCCACACAAACGCAGGGAGGACATGCAGACTCCACACAGAAGGCATACCAGCCAAGAATCGAACCAGAGAACCTCTTGCTATGAGGCGACAATGCAACCACTGTGCCGTCCTGTTGTTGTCCACTGTTGCTTTTCATATGAGCTTTAGTGACTGCTGAGGATAGGTGTTGCTGTTAGATTAAAAGTCTTTGAGGTTTGGGAAGGTTTCTTTTAAGTGCCTTTGAAAAGGTCCATGTGTGTTTGGGTGAGCAGTATGTGTGCATTCTTGACATTCTTGACAACTTTGTTAATAAGAAAGATTTTAGCGTGTTGATCAAAAGTTAGGTCACTGTCCACATAAGTTCCAAATGCCAAAAAAAATTGTGCCAACTCTTAGTGGCATATTGTCAATGTGGTAGTTCTCTGGGGTAGATGACTGCCCAAAGGATACAATAATGCATTTTTAACATTTAGTTTCAGTCCATGATTCTGGCACCAGTTATTTGTTTAGGACAAACCTTTCTGCAGGATTGTTAAGTCATTTGGGGTATTCAGTGACTGCAACCAGCTTGCAGTCATCTACAAACTTCAGCCAGAGCCCTTTGGTATTGGCTTTTATTTCAGAGAAGTAAATGCCAAACAGGAAGGGTGCCAGTACCAAACCCTGGCAGGCTCCACTGGTGACCGATCATTTTTTTTGTGAAGGAATCTTCCACTGTTTTGATCTCCTGCATCCTTAGATCTAGTTGTCAAAAAAGTGGGTGATGTAGGGGCTTATCCTCTGTTTATTTAGCTTTTCTACTATGCTTGAGTGGGGGATTGTGTTATAATCCTGGCCAGGTTGAGGTTTGCGGTGTGTATCATTTTACCTTCATCCATTGCTAAAGTGACCTTTTCAAAAATGCCCACCAAGTTGAATAAGCATGACCTGCATTTAATGAATCCAAACTGAGATGGGTCCAGTGTTTAGAGGTTCTTGATCTCTTTATTGATTAGTTCCATGATAAGTCTTTCCATGGCATTGCATATGAGGCTGGTCAGATTTATGGGTCTGTAACTGCCTATATCTATGAAAGGTCCCCTGTTATACATGGGAATGACTGTAGCTGTTCTCCATACATAGTAAAAATCCTGTGTGTAGGCTGAGGTTATACAATGTTGTTGGGTGGTGACCACATAGTGCTTCATACTATTTAGGATGCATCCAGGGTTATTGTCAGGACCTACTGAAGCAGTATTTTTAGCTTTTGATAGTGCTTTTAGGACTTGGTCTTGTGTGATAGCTGGAAACAAGTCAGTTTGAGGTATTTCTTGTGGGATATAAAGAGGGGGACAGAGGGGTAAAGTCTGAGCTAATTTATTAGCCAGTATGTTTGCTATATCTTTAGATTCAGTGTAGGTAACATCTTTCACAATCAGCTCACTGCATTGCTGCATTGTGTTTCTGAGATTGCAAACAACAACAAAAAAATGCCTTGTGAGTAACATTGGCAATTTTAGCCTCAAACTTGTATTTGGTGGATTTTATTAAGCTCCTGAGTTGCTTGCTTATTTCAGTGACAAGGGTTATATAATTGTAGGACTTAGTCTTCTTACTTTTTGTCAAAGCTGTCTTTCTTTTATTGTAAAGCTTGCTGCTATTACGGTTCCTTTGAAAGGATTTGCTTCTGGGGATTACCTTGCAATTGTTTCTACAGAGTATTGCTGCATCTGTTTAGCTGGTTACAGGTGTAGTGTGGTTGTGTACATTTCTACGTATTCAGTGGAATTAACTTGGTCTGGTAGGGATTTGAAGCTTGTCAATGTATTATTTACAAGTGAGTAGTCTGTCTTATGGAAATTTCTAAAGGCATTTTGGGTAGAGGGGGTCTCTGATTTCAATTTTATTTTGAAGGAGATGGCTTTATGGTGAGAGTTAATTTATGAAGATATGCAATGGATGGTGCAAGATACCCATATATTTGTAAAAAAAGGATCCAAGATACTGTTGCCCCTAGTGGGTACTCTGACTAATTGCTCCAGGATGTTTGCACTGACAAAGTCCAGGAATTTCTGTGCTTGTTCACTAGTGTTGGTGTGGGTTTTTCATTTTATAGTTGGATAGTTTAAATCACCTAGGAAAATGGTATTGTGTTTAGGTGAGCATTGTGGCTGTCTTGCGTTATAGAGGTTGTTCTACAGCTAGCTAGTGTGTGGTACAGGACAATACTGATGGCTATTTGGACATGAAGAAGCTGTAGCGCATCATGCGACTTGATGTGTCTCTTATGGATGAATACTGAGACGCCTTCACCTTTTTCCCCTCCTGCAGAGCAGCTGGTTCAAACATGTGGAAGGCATTATAGCCCTGTACATCTAGAGTGCTCTCCCCTATTTTAAACCATGTCTCAGCCCCTACATGGAAGTCAATATACTCCAGGGTGAGAAGGATTTGTTGGAAGTGGAGTGTCTTGTTTAGGCTCCTAGCATTGATCAACAACTCCTTCTTATTTTCCTTGCTTGCTTCATTGTGTTGGTAGGTTTATCAAGCTGGCATTTCCTTAAAAAAGGTACTATTGAGGTCTTTGCCAATAATCAAAACCCTAGAAGGGACAGATGCAGACCATCCCTGGCGAAGCAGCATGGTCTGTCAATGATGTCCTCAAAGGCAAATAATATTGGACCCACATCAAATAACACCAAAAACAAAGCCAACTATGCAAGTCAAATATTTTTGGCTGCTATTGCATTATAATTCTTGGGGATGGTAGACTGTTGCTCAGTGCTAGGTTCATACCTGCCTGTGACACATAGAATGAAAGTTCAATCATGTGTTTCTTCATCTACTCCAGCAAGGTACATCTCAAGTCATTGACACCTACACTTACTATGATAGAGTCATACTGGTACTTGTTGTGGAAGGACATGAGTGCATATATGATCTGATGGATCCTGGCACCAGACAAGCAACTAATAGTCATTTTGGCACTGTAGAAGAGGTAACACTTGGTCCCTAGCTCATTACATCCAAGTGACGCCTCCAGGTGCATCTGCAGTTAACTCCTACTAACGCCTCTAGACGTCAACTATTACTTGTTCATATTTGCATCGATAATTCCAAAACCATACTATATACAGGGGTTTAATATATTTCATCTTAAAGCATGTACAATGGCAAACTCAGTTGCATTGATATTTGACCTCTGTCTAGTGTAGGTAAAGAGATATTAGCTGTTGTTTTTATGATACTAATTTATATAGATACAATGTTCACATTTGTCTAAATATCTCAACAACCAAGACAGACAGAACTCCTTGCCCTCATATGAAAGCCCTCAACTAGATGAATAAAATGTTGCTGACAGTATGTGGGAAACTTGAGTGTTTGCTGAGATATTGCAAGTTATTTACAAAATATTACAAATGTAATAAACACTGTGTTTATTGTGACTTATAAAATTCAGTTTAAGACCTAGAACCTAAAGAATGCTACAAGTATAAAAATAGTTTGTGCTGAAGGGCTTGCCATTTATGCTTCTTTCATAAACCCTATGGTCCCAGAGATATAAACATTTGTTTGAAATGTGAGGACATCGTTTGATTCTGTCAAAAGACGTAAGCTCCACCCACTGGAAGTTACAGTGCTAAATTCTTGAGCTCCATTGGAGTGAATGAGCTAGAAGTCAGTGAAACAACTGTTTGATTTCTTTTGTTAAGTGCGAGTGTTGATAGTAATTTAAGTAACAACTGTTGACACCATAACTACTTAAATTATTTAAAATACTAACTGCAAGGTATACGTATTCATAACTAGTTTTGTTTCTGTAGTAAAGATAGGAAAGTGCTGCACATAGTAACTCTTTGCCTAATAAATACATTTTTTTTCTTTTTTCTTTTTTCTTTTTCAACTAATTCTAAAGGTGTTTTTATGCTTTTCAGCTTTTACTGAGGGGGTATCAAATGGGTGATTGCTCAGGGGATCAGTTGCTGCAGCTAAACGTTTATAAATTGCTAACCCATATGGACGTATAAATCAGCTAGACAAAGACCAAATCAATGATAATCAACATTCGGGCATCTAAGTAATATCCCTAAGGATTAGACAGTGGAGTCACTTAAGGTGGTCAGTTTGATAATATCTGAATTTAAGTACCAAGGCTTTTTGTTGCACCCTAATTTAACCTTCTCTGTCTGTCTTCACGTTACTTCATTATATGTCTTGATCTCTTTACAAATTTATATTTTGCTAAAATCTTCCTTCCTACATCATTTTATAACTTAATTCATTACATATCTTGAACCCCTTGCAAACCTTTCTTTACTGAGAAGTAAGAACAATAAACTTATTTACAATGTTTTATCTTATGCAGTATCAATCCATTTACTTCCTGCAAGATTTTAGAGCTAAAACTATATAGACTTATAATTGTTGATGACAAATAAATTATAATAAATATGGGTAAGTCAATAGTCATGGTGTCCCTTTTGTTGTGAATTTGCTAGAGAAACAGTACTTCCCCAACAAAATGAGCCAGAAGAAGAGGATAGGTTGTTCCAACACTCAAATTTGCAATCCCTAATTACTCCCTGAGATGACAGCCGTCTCTGCAACTGACACAGGGCAGTTTTGAAACACCCAGTAAACGGAAAGATTATCATGACTCCTAAAATATTAACACCACTGAAGTACTCTTATGAAAACAAGTATTCTCACTCTCAGTCATCTCCCTCCTCTGTTAATTCCAGAAAACTCAAATGAATGATTCTTGTTTAGAACGTGTAAGTCTATAAACTATTCAGCACACTCAGTGCACTTTTGTGAAATTCTTCAACTCATGTACTATATTTACTGCTAAAATAGTAAGTTTTTGTGCAGCAAACTCTAGAAGATGTATGATCTTTGCTTGGAAGTGTTTACTTAGGTATTTTTATACTCCAAGTAGACTCCAAATATTTTTTCCTCAGGTAGACAACAAATGTTGGAGGTGTGGTGGGGAAGAAAGAGATAACTGGGAACATATTTTTTGGGACTGTAATGAGTTAGCAGACATTAAAGGTTCCCTGCGGACTGTTTTGTTAGAGATACTGGGTGAGCAACTGGTGTAACTAAAGAAATGATCTTTTTGGTCTATGATACAAAATCAGAATTGCCTAGACATAGTAAGGCCTTGATTAGTCTAATTATGGTGGCTGCTAAAAAAACAATTACTAAAAATTGGAAATCAAAGTCTAAACCAACTTTACTAGAAGTAGGTAATATAGTAACAGAGATAAAGCAACTGGAATTGGGATCTTTAGAAAAGGGAAGGGGCAAACTGCATAAGAAAATGGGAATTATAGGAACATTATATGCAGAGGAGAAACAAGATTTAAAAGAAGGTAGGATTTGAATGAGCTATGCAATACTTAATTAACAATTACTGGATTTATTATAAGTGATGTATAATGTTCACAACTACAGTTGTCATTTCCGGGGTCTATGATGCATAATGTTTGCTACTAAAATTGAATTAACATAGTTTGTTTTTCATTTATACAAATGTAAGATTGCCTGTGTCATACATGATAATTTAATAAAGATTCTTTTTTGTTTAAAAAGATTAGTAAGTTTTTGCTTTAAGTAGTTTACTGGTTCCTTCTGCTGACAGAAACAGGTTTCTAGGCTAGTTCTGGTCATTGCATGCTATTAAGGCTAAATTCAAGTGTTTTGATAGTGGCTGATATGCTTTATGGAGCTTCGTTTTACTTTATTTCTGTGTTATAAATAAGACCATTTAGTACGACACTGCCCATCATGCAGTGGCATAGCTCATGACACTGAATACATGCAGGCATTTAACATCTTAACTTTCTCTATACCACCTGCTCTCTCAATTCCTATTGTAATATAAATAGTACTGTCCAATAGTGCAGTGCCTCACTGTACACCTCTTTTCCCCCTTGTCATCTGTAGTAGCCCATTGTTGTTCGACAGTATAAAAGTAGTTCACAGCTACTCAGTGTTGCCCCAAGCAGCCTGTACTTGCTCTATTTAACTATAATAGACTTCTGCGTAATGATACTACACTCTCCTTATTTAGCACGGTTTAAGTTAAAAACCTATTTAAACTCAAATATTGCAAAGGTAACCTGCAAATCTACTTTGGTTCAGATTGTAAGCAGTATATCTCTAGAAATTGATCTCAAGTGCATATTACCAAATAAACAAATCAGTAAAATACAATTAAATCCTCATGATCCTTGGATTAAAATGTAAAGCAATGCTGCTAGTCTTCCTTCTGTTAAAAGCTTCATAGCTCTTGGTATCCGCAGGGAGTACAGCAATTGCCTGATGCTCACAGACAATGAACTTTTGCTCAGTACAAGGTATTCTATTTTTCAGAGATGCGAGTATTTAATTATCATGGAGCTCTCAAGCTCACTCTCAAAGAATATATACTATGAGCAGTACACATTCACATAACGCTCAACACTATTCCCTCCAAAATGTCTTAACCTGAGACAGTAAAGAAATTATTGCCAAAGCCTCCAAGACCTATGAAGACTAGATCTCAGAATACATCTACCACCACACCACCTTCTTTCATACTTAAAGCAAAGAGTCACCCAGATTTGACCACCCCAAATACACCATATTGTACCACATTACCCTACAGATGTATTTTGGTGATTAGTGACTCCACAGTCAGACACATTGAATCTTCTCTCACAAAGACAGCTCCACATTGAGTTATCTTTCAGGTACTAAGATCTCTGCTATCTGAAGTGTCCTTAAAGCCCTTTCAACTAACAAATATGATTAGGGCATGGTGGTCGACCATACAGGGGTGAGTGACTTGGCACACAGAATCCTGTAGGAGATACAGAGAATCATGCCAGATCTTGTCATACATGTCACAAACACAGGCAAGACTCAGATCTTGAGTAGAATCCTTTCTTTCTTCTCCAAAAAATATGCTAAGGTACAATGAAATGATAATTGGCTTTAGTGATCCAGTTGCTTAACAGTCCTACATGCTTTGCTAAAGTTGGCTTGTACCTCTCTCTTTCCAAGGCTTCAAAATACTGACGAAAGTCTTTGCTGCCCCTACAGTGTCTTCTCTGGAAAGTATTTGACTCATAGATATCCCACAATAACTGGCATGTCATATCCAAAACAAGATCATATTGATGTGGTTCTACTCAGTGCTGGATGTCTCAGGGAGAAGTTGCCTAACCTTGAGGCCTTCCTGCATTTGGAGCACATTCATGTCTGTGTAATTACTGAAACTTGATTTAAATATACAAAAACAAATCCCTCCATACCTGGATTTTATTCCTACCATACATTCAGTCCTGATGGCAACTGTGATGGGGTCTCCATATTTGTTAGGGACCACATTACCTCTAAACAAATTCCCAGAGACCCACAAACAGAACTCATTGTGCTCAAAATCATACTAAATAAGACTATCAGTTTGTAGCCTGTTACAGGGCACCTTCTGAAGCCTCTGAAAAATATTATATGTGGTTCCTAAGTGTACTTGATGAACTCCTAATAAATAAGAACTGCTTCATCTTGTGAGACTTTAACTACCATCTGTAAACTGGATCACCTGTATCTCAAATGTAGTACATATCCAGAAGTTCTTGGGAGTTTATTAAGAAAAACTTCCTGGACCAAATTGTTAATAAATCCACCTGAAGCAACAATATTATAAAATATAGCCTTGTTGTGCACTATTCCTTGGTATCTCCTTACCCACTCAAGTCAGATCATAAACTAGGGCTCTTCACCTTTAAAATCTCTGAACGTGTTGGTACTAATATCTCTGAATCTAAGGATTTCAAACATATATACCTCACCAAATTCTATGAAGAAGTTTCAAAATTCACTCATAAATGCCATAAAACCAGACATAGCCACAGCAGATAACTTCACAAAGGAATTATGTGCCCACTTAGATGTAAATATAATGGGAAATTTAAAAACAAACCACCCTAGTGGTCCATTAAGGTAACTGAACTTTACAATAGGAGGGGGAAAACTCCTTTAAGTATACAGTAGATTGAAAGACTCAAGGTAAATATAAGAAAATTGACTAAAAACTTGAGAAATGCTATTAGGAATGCTAAGGCAGCTCATGAACTTTGGTTAACCTCTGAAGCTAAGGATAACTTTAAATCTTTTTAGCTCTGTCAGGAAACATAAAAACAACACCCAACATTGCTCTGAACATATCTAAAATGGCATCTCATACTTGGACCCAGCAGACATTGCAAGTATACTAACAAACAAATTCAGTGCAAATTTTGCAAACTATCCATAGCCTACCAATCCCTGAGGTTCCCAGACTCCCTATTGTCACTTAAGTGAATGTACTAAAAGTATTCTCCAAGACTAAAAATACTTTCTCTGTCAGACCAGACAATATACCTGTCTGTTTATCAAACAGCAATAAACAGGCCCTGTCTGATACGCTCCTGAATCTATTAAACATAGTTTTAGCAACTGTCTATGAGGTTTGGCATATGGCAGTAGTGATGTCACTCCATAAGAGAAGCACCACTACTGACCTCAACAGCTATAGACCCGTCAACCTAACAAGTACCTTTTGCAAAGATGACCTGATAAATTCTGGCTTTACAAATCTTGTCAGACTAGACCCACAACAGTTTAGCTTTGTAAAGGATAGCACCTGTCTAATGAATCTGTTCATCTTTTCTGAGAGAGTAACAAGCTGCTGACAGTGGCCATGCTGTCCACATGGCATAGCTTGATCCCATGCCTCTCTCATTAGTAAGCTAAATGCCTTAGAAATAGATCCTTATGTGGTAAGATGGATAGCAAACTGGCTAAAGGACAAAACTCGCATGGTGTGGGTAGCAGGAGCATCAGCATAGAGGATGAAGATGACCTTTTGTTTCCTACAAGACTCCATGATGGGACCCCTTTTGTTCAGAATTTACATTTCTGATCTCCAGAACACAAGCCAAGACCTTTGGCTAACCAAGTCTATGGACAACTGCAATCTGGGAATCATTGTCAAGTCACCGTCTGACACCCAAGCTTCTTCAACACAAACTTAACCTTGTGCATGCCTGATGTAATAAATGGGCTTAAATTAAATTCTAAAAAACATAACATTGCCACCTTTGGTAGACAGCCCCTCCCCATGACATACAACATAAACAAAAGCCCCTCAGAAATGAAAGTGTTGTTAGAGATACTGGAATGTGGGTTGACAGTTCCCTTTTCTTTGATCACCATGTGCAGATGGTGGCCAGAATGTGTCCTTCTACGTAATGCAAATAATTGCCATGGGAAAATCATCCAGATCTAAAGAGGTCATTTTCTCTTATTTACAGTATTGATTAGTCCAATGATTGAATAAATGCCCCCTTTGGGATGTACCTCAGTAGACATATCATACAACTAGAAAGACTCCAGATGGTCTTGACTAAGAAGATGACTGGTTTAAAACACCCCATAGTCAGATCCAGTAAAACACTAAGCTAGCAGAAAAGACTGGAAACACTGTCTCTTTCCTGCATCCTATACATTCCTGAGAGAAGACCTATACCTTTCCTTCTGAGCCATTAGGGACCCAACACTTCTGGATATTCTGGATCCTCATAAAATGAATAGTCCCACAAATGCCAGAACTAGGGATTTAAATCTTGGCTAACAGATAAATAAAACTTGTTGGAAAAATACTTTCACTACACATTGCCTTTTACACCTCTGGAATAGATTCCCACTGCATATTAAGCAGTGTAATGCTTCATCTTCCTTCAAAAGAGAACTGGATGATTAGAAGGGTATTCACAAATTCTCCGTGGCTACTCGGGCCTGGCCCTGCTCAAAAGATGGTGCCTGGTCTGAGGGTGAGTACTGGCAAGGCGTAATTGGTCATATGACTCAACTGTGTTGTAATCCCTGCAACTCCTGTGATATGAATCCTGCTGCTGTAAAGTATTGCTGTAAAGCTTTTACTACATTTGTGTCCTTACCATGGAGCAATCTGCTTCTTATCAGACTGCACTTCTCATGGCAGATATTCAGCAATAAATTCAACAATCAGCCCCTTAAAGAGTCAATCAATTAATATATGCATACCTCTCAAATGTCCAAATTTTCTCAGACTGTTCAGATTTTTGCCTCATTTTTTTTATCTGTTCCTCATAAAATGTGTGTTTTTTGGGCAAATCACTGAGGATTGAAGTCATTAAATAATGACATACATTTGAGTTTTAGACTTCATATCCTTCAGAAAATGTATGCTAACAGAAATCCTGTTATTCTGGCAATTTTCTAATTGTCTGAGTATTTAAAAATCACTCACTATTTTGGGGCCTTTGCCCCCCATTATTTTAGGCTTTGTCCAGATTTCTTGCACTAATAGATTGAGGGGTGTGCACTCTGCATATTACCTTATGCTATAATATATTGCAGTGGCTAACATATTCCCTGAAACAAACAGACAAACAAACTCATAACAGTGCAATGGTACTAGTGACACCAAAGTTAGTGTACTATTGCTTAACTGCAAATAGTTTGCAAACATTTTTCTTGGTTGTCAGCATTTCTACGCACTAAAGGTATTTATTTTAAAATTCATAACTTAAAGTTGGTTTGCTTCTTTTATGATTCACTTTGCTGCTGTGATTAACATGTTTCTGCCTAGTAATGCTTCTCTCGTGGTTCTGTAGGCATGGGATCAATGCTATATTATAATGGCTCTGTTTGGAAAGAGGGAGGCAGATATGATGTTCCCATGTGACCTGAGCTCAATTGGTGGTCCAGGCAGACCCAGCAGGGAGAAATGGAAGTAAGCAGTCATAGATCATTCAATAGGAGAGGGAGAGAGTCTGGCTCACTGTACCACTGTCATCTGGAAGAAGCCAATGGTGATGAAAGAGCAAGAATACTGGAGAATATTAGGTGGTTATGGGCTGACAAGCAAATTATATTGTTTATAATAGCATATGTGTACAATGGGAGACAGCATTCAGGACAAATCTGGTGAAGCCAAGGAGAGGGCTATAACCCACCTGCATGGATGACATTCTCATTCGGGCTAGATCTCACTCTCAATAAACAAATAAAAACTAGGACAATGGTAAAAAAATGGTCACTCATTTGGCAGAGGAGGGCTGATGGTCAACAAGATAGGAAGACAAACATAAAGCAAAAAATGCAGCAGTTTACCGAAAATTATCTTGCATTGTGTAAAGGTTTGTTAGACAACCATATGCTTTTGTAATATATATTTGTATACTCTGCACAGTTTTATTTATATGTATGTTTTGTCTTAAAAAAAGAGTCACTATGATCAAGTTAATTTATTGCTTAAATAAAATATAACTGGAAGTGAATTCTGCAACCTGGTAGGCATCACAGAATGAAAACAGAGTGGAGAATGCCAGTAGGTGAATTCATATATTGACTTCTTCCTCATTTAAGTCTTCAGCACTGCTGTAAGAAGCAAATTTGAATCTCAGTCTCTGTTCACATTAAGAATGGAGTAGGTTGTTAAAAAGCCATTGTTGTGTGATGATGTGACTTTCTCCACCAACAGTCCCATCACTGTCTGTTACAGCCATTGTCTGAAAACAGTTCAACTGTTTGCATGCCACAGCCAGAAATGCAATAAGGCTTACAGGTGTTTATTCTTAAAAATATATTTACTAAGTAGAAAGTTATGGTTTTAATTTGGACTTCAGTGTCCAACATTTAGATTATGGAGCAGGCACATGTACTTTTTCTGGCATGTGCAGTTCAGCTATACATGTGTAATTGCAGGAAGGCAATGCTTCATACTGAAAACGTAGATAAGAAGGGTTTTTCATGAAGCATAATGGACTAGCTGAATGCAAACTGGTTTCTTTTTATTGAATTGACTGTGTGATATAATTACAAATTACTCAGCAAGAATTAGTAGCTTACTTCTGCTTCTGCTTATGTTAATTTGAAGGGTTGGAGTTAAACAGAGGGGCAGGGTTAGGTTTTGAAGAGATGAAAAAGGTGGTATAGGAGGTGTATAGTATCACTAAATAACACACTCAGATACACTTTGCATGCACTAGAATACATGCATAACACTAAAACCATCCCCTTCCTCAGGCCCTGATCTAACTCTAATTCACAAACACTTGCATAGATACTTCCAATTCCCAATGACAAAATGTTTGGAATATCCAACTGTTTTGGCATTAACATACAACCTGACTTATAAGCACAAGCACATTCTCCACAGAAAAAAAACATAAAATCTATCTTTCTGCTTTTAATAACTATTGTGTTTGACAAAGCAGGTTTTTGGTAAATAAAGGCAGCAGTAAAATGTCAATAAAGTGAATATTCAACAAAGTGAACTTTGGCCATATGTACCCATAGATAGATGGATAACATCCACAAATCCTTTTTTCCCATTTTTGCACATGGGATCAAGATGTCATCTCAACAGTGACACTCATCTAGAGCTAATGTTTACACCACTGGGTGGCTAGCCCAGCCACAGTTTATCTTCCATACCACACATGCACATGCACGCACACTCACATCTATAGCCAATTTAGAGCGTCCAATCCATTTACTGTATGTCTTTAGAATGTGGGAGGAAACCAAAGAACCCCACACAAACACAGGGAGAACAGACTCCACACTGGAGGCACTCCAGCCAAGGGGGAAAAAAAATATATATATATATATATATATATATATATATATATATATATATATATATAAATATATACACACACATTATTTGCATAACTGGGGCATTAATCTTTAGGAGAGAAATGTAATGTATGGTACAGTGAGTCTTTTAACAGTCCCATAAATCTAATGTACAGGCAGGATATCGTCTGATTCTGCTTGCTCCATCAGTTGCTGTTGCAGCATTAAAGTGTTTGGTTGTCTACTCACTTACTTTTTGATGTCACCCTTTTTATAAAGCTGGTAATATATTTGACACAGTTAATGTTGAGGAGTGATAGGCCAGTGAGTTCTCATATGATAGAGCTACGGGTGGCACAGGATGAAATAAAGAGAATGTGCCACACAAAGTTTCACTAGAACTTTCTATAGAATGGGTGAAAGGAAATTCATCCCGGGAATCACATCAGTCGCCCTGCTAGACAGGGGTCCAGGGAAGTAAATAGTGTGAGAAGAAATAGCCAGGGAATTGTTATGGCTAGGCTTGTATAGGCCCTAGGGCTGATAGCCTAGTACCAACCTATGAACCTATGAACCTATGCCCAGAGGAAATGGAAAACAAAAAATGTGCCCTCTGTTTAGAAGAAACTGAGCTAAGAGAATAGTTGCTTGACTTAATAGAGATAGACAGACATATTAAGATCAATGAAAGAAATAGACTGCAAAAGGTCAATAAAACCCAAAAAGGCAGAAGTTTGATAAAAAAAAAAAAACTAAACTAAAAAACTCCAGCTATACTCTGTGGCATATCGTCTACTCAGAGGCGATCTCTGCTTAACATACAAGGCCATGTCAAACTCTGAGCTGTTGCACATGCTCCACTTAAAGAAATCCCAATCCCTCAGAGCCACACGCTCCAGGGATCTAAACTTTGTCATTACAATGAACAAAATATGCTGGAGGGATAGGTTCATGACCCAGAGACGGCCATACTCTGGAATAGACTGCCCATACATGTCAAGCAAAGCGCCTCCTTGGCCTTCTTCAAAAGGAACCTTGATGATTGGATGGGAGATAGGAAATTCACCCCGGGGATCACGTCAGTTGCCCTGCTAGCCAGGGGTCCAGAGAAGTAAATATTGTGGGAAGAAATATCCAGGGAATTGTTATGGCTAGGCTTGTATAGGCCCTAGGGCCAATAGCCTAGTACCAACCTATGAACCTGTAAAACAAATGAACACAGTAATTAGGACTGTCCATAGAGATTTATGCGATATAACAGAAGTAAACAAGATATATTATTGTGCAGTAAATTAATAACTGATAAAGTTCTACGACAAGAGCACAGGGCAGTGAGGGAGAGAAAGGGGAGAAATCGAGTACAATCATGGAAGTATCAAACAGAGAATACCATAAAGCAACTAAAACAAGAAGTGTCACTATTAGAAGAGTATAGAAGAGGGAACAGATCAATAAAAATACTCAGAAAGATAGATGTGATAAAAGCAATATGCAATATTAGAACAGATCAGGATCTATGATGCACTATCGCAAATAATAAACTAAAAATCTCAGCACAAGCAGAAAAACTTAGACAAATATAAAGGAAAAGTAAAGAATAAGCAATTTATTGATGACCCAAAAAAGTTTTATAGAGAATTGGGAAATAAGGCAAAAGGAATTGAAAGACAACAAAAAAAAGAAGAAATAGATACATTTTGGAGAAGTATCTATGAAGATCCTGTGGAACATAACAAAGATGGTAAATGGATAGAAGTAGAAGAAAGGATAAGAAATGTAAAGATACAGAATGTGAAATAGGATGAAGTAACAACCAGAGAGATTGAAACAAAGTTAAGAAAAGTCTCTAACTGGAAAATCCCAGGTCCAGATGCAGTACCTAACCTCTGGTTAAAAGTATTAACATCTTTGCACGAAGATTAGCCATGAATAAGAATTATTTATATGTGCACCCTAAAAAGACACCAGTCTGTCTAACAAAAGGAAAAACAATACTCCTACATAAGAGTGAACCTGCAAGCTACCCTAAAAATTATAGACCAATAGCTTGCCTTCTTTTAGAAGAAAACTCAATTATGGCAATAGAATAAAAGGGCAATAAAAGAAAGTCATACAAAATAAAGGATCACTTGTTGTTAAAGTCCTAGTGAAGAACTGTAAAAAGGGGAAGAATTAAAGTATATCATGGATTGACTATAAAAAAGCATTTGATAGTATCCCACATTCATGGATAAAAGATTGCTTAAAAATTTATAAGATACACCCTACACTGATTGACTACATTGCAGTGATCATAAAACAGTGGCAGACCACTTTGCAATTAAGGCATGATAAAAGACAACTTATTATTCCAGGGATAAAAATCCAAATGGGGCTATTCCAGGGTGACTATCTGTCATTGCTGCTATTCTGCCTTGCCCTTAATCCATTACACTGTCTACTTAGCTTATGCCATGGCTATAATTTGCCTCCTGGAAAACAACAAAGTGCAAAGACTTCTCATCTTTCTTTGTTGGTGATTTGAAACTGTATAGCTCATCAGATGAGGAACTGAAAGCACAACTGCAAGTTGTCAAAACTTTTTCAGATGATATAAGAATGTCATTTGGTCTTAATAAATGTGCAAAAGCAACCTTTAAAGTAGGAAAACTGCAGCACCAAGAAAACATCAGTTTGGGACAAGAATGTGATATAAAATAACTTGAGCAAGAGGGAGTGTATAAATATTTGTTAACTGATAAAGGATTGACAATAAAACATGAACAAATGTGAATAAAACTTAGTAAGGAGTACTTTAGAAGACTTAAATTAATCCGTTGACATCTAGGAACAAAATCCAAGCTATAAACCAATTTGCTCTTCCTGTCCTAACTTACAGTTTTGGAGTGATTGACTGGCCCCAAAATGTGCTGGATAGATTAGATAGAAAAACAAGAAGGATGCTTTGTGCTCACCAAATGGTTTATAAAAATCAGTGCATAACAAGATTATATATTCCCCAATCTGAAGGATGGATGGGCCTCCTTGAAATTGATTACATGTAATAGTTCTGCAATCGTGGGACTCCATACATATCTGATGACCTCATAAGACCCAAACATAGTGAAAGTTTTGAAACATGAGGATAATAAATCTAAGATGACTTCCCTGCTAGGCTAGCAGAAGGATATTGGCATCAAGCAGAAATGGAAATCAAATCACAAGTAGATAAAAACTAGATAGCAACTGAATGTGACAAAAAATAAATAAAGAATATATTATGAATGACCAGATGAGAAGGTAAGAAATGTGGAAAAAGCATTAATATAGTTGCAAGTATAGGAAATTGTTGGAAGAACCTCATGTTGATCAGGAACAAAGGCAGGAATGGTTAAGGAGAGGGGAATTTAAACCAAGAGATGAAAGATTAATATTGGTGTCCCAAGACAGTCGGCTAAGTACACGTTGGTTTACAAAGTCCATTGAACATGTGGGAGAAACAGACAAATGTAGGTTTTGTAAAACAGAACTGGAAACAGTTGCACACGTCTTTGCTGGTTGTGACATACTAATGGCAGAAGGACTGTATACTGAAAGGCATAATAATGTGTCAAGACTGTTGCACTGGGGATTGTGCAAACATTATGGTACTTGAAGTGGCTGAAAAACACTGGAAATATGAACCACATCACATCACAGAAAATGATGAATTCTACATCACATGGGATCATCCATTACCAACAGTTCAAAAGATAGATGCTAGAAAACCAGATATAGTGTTCTAGAAAAAGAAGACAAAAGTAGCATTGATATTTGAAATCATCACACTTCGTGACTACAGTGTCTTGCATACAGAGAGACACAAAGTCATAAAATATCAGGATTTGCAGGCAGAAACAAGAGCAATGTGAAAGAAAGATACCCAGATAGTTCCAACAGTAGTAGGAGCAATGAGTCTTATAAAATAACAGTCTACAATCATATTTAGATATGTTACCAATACATGTAACTCCATACGAATTGCAGAAGGAGTCATTTCTGGGCACAATGTGGGTGCTGCGAAGAACACTATTATCTGACATCAAAGAGTGAAACAATAATAATTTCATGAACTTTAATTCTACTCTGACTTAGGAATGGGGTCCACTCTCATCATGGTATTAGAAACCCAAAAGATTTGGAGAAATTAAAAAAGGGAGAGACCATAGCAGTCAACTCCAGAGAAAATTTATGAATACCCGTCCAATTATTCACTTTATATTTAAAGAAAGAAAGTGAGTTGAAGTGCTTAACATGCATGGGGAGTTTATTCCAGAGTTTTGAAAGGTGCTGAGTTATAAATCTGTCCCTCCACTGTGTTTTCTCTGTTGCTGAAGATTTGAATCCTTTGTTCGGGTATCAGTGTAGCCAATGGATTTGCAGAAATATAGAAGTTTCCAGACAAATGGGTCTCTTATGGCATGATAACCAAGACAGAGATCTCCCCTCAAAAGCCTATAAGCACTGAATAAAGTTATAGCACATCCAGCATTTCTTGAAAGTTCATGGACTTTACGTCTTTGGTCTTTATGGTTAGGAACATTTTAAGTCTTTTTAAATTATTTGATATATTTAGGGAGATGCATTCCAAAGGTGTCATAATATTCAGTAAGTAGTCTAATCAGTGCTGAGTCTAAGAGATTGTCTCTTTAGACAATAAAGATATTACATTTACTATTAACTGTGCAAACTAGAAGGAATTCTTGATAATCATTGTCACACAATGGTCAAAAAAGAGGGGATTATCAAGATGAGTTCCTACATCCCTGACTACAATTTCATTTTGTACTGGAGAGTTGTGTATATAGTATGATGAGAGAATAAGGTTGTCTGCCCAATGTGACAATACTATACTTTGTTAATATTTGTTTTTTGTCCATTTTTAGTATACCATGATTGTACCAGGGAAAGTTCATGCTGCAGGGTTTGGGTGTCAGGGCAACTTAACAACAACCCCCAATTTGAAGCTATATCAAAACTTTATTAGTCAAAGGTCTTGACTCTTTGCTTGGAGATCTAAGAAGTAAAAACCAAAAAGCAGATGTCCCAGCACTAAGCCCTAAGGGACAATGCTAGTCACTTTCCTACATTTAAATGAGGCTTCTGCAGTTCACACTGGGTGGGGTCTGTCTTTCTACCAGTTTGCTATCCACTTTATCACATAAAGGCAGATTTTTTTACTTTCTGTTTAATGCCAGTATGAAGAATGCCAGTATGAGGAATGCTGTTGAAGGACTTGGCCCGGTCCATGGTAACCATGTATAGAATCTATAACCCTTTTGAAGAAGTTTTCCAGATTTGGTAGATAGGATCTACCCTTCACAAAACAAACTGTTGGGGGTCAAGTCAAATGTTCTTGATACTGTAGTTGATGAGGTCAGTAATAATACATTTCATGGCTTTGTAGATGAGGCTTATGAGACTAATAAGTCTGTAATTAATTGGATCAGTTGTAAGGCCACTCTCATTAAGGAATCATGACTGCAGAGTGCCACTCATCAGGGAGAAAATCTGTAGCAAAACATAAATTAAACAGTTTAAGGAGTGGGTTTGTAAGGCATATTAAACTCTATGAATTAAGCAACTGGGTGTATTGTCAGGTCCCACAGAGGAAGTATTTACAGTCTTAGTTAGCAGTTTCAGTAAATGATCCTTAGAAGTAATTGAGGGAGTAAGGGATTCATGTATTTCAGGACTTTGGATAGAAGTCCCTATGGTGAAGTTTGCACTAAATTTGCAAGGAATTTGACAATGTCTGCTGGGTCAGAACAGGAGGCAGCATTTTGAATAAGTTCAGTACAATGCAGAGTATGGTTTCTTCATTTTGTAACATGCCTAAGGAAGAATTTAAAATTATCTTTGGATTCAGAAGCCAGTCTAAGTTTACAAGCTCCTTTAAGTGGACCTGATAATCATTTTAATTTTTTTTGTAAAACTTTTGATATTTTCCTCGAGAAGAGGGATTTTGGATTTGCTATTGTTCTAATGTTTATTTATGGTAGTGGACCAGCAAGGTGGTTTGTTTTTAATTTTCTTATGATACTAGGAATATGCACCAATGGACATTTCTTATTTTAATTGACTTATTTGTGTGTGTGTGTGTGTGTGTGTGTGTGTGTGTGTGTGTGTGTGTGTGTGTGTGTGTGTGTGTGTGTGTGTGTGTGTGTGTAATTTTACCTTTTGCTTTTTTGACTGTATTTTCACTGCAATTGTGGATTTTTTGTCATGTTGTGTAATACCATCATTCTTCAATAGTATTACATAAATGTAAATGCATTGTCTTCATATTATATTGTTGTTCATGGAGCTTTTCTCCCCGAGGCTCCATTGAAAATGGGCTCTTCTTGGCCCAATGGCCTATCCCAGTAAACAAACTGTAAAATAAAATAAATAAATAAATACTTGGTTCTGGTAGGCACTACTAGCTCTATGCATTTTTCAAAATGATTGCAGAATTCCTTAGTGAAGCTTGCTGGTGTATCAAGATTAGGAGCGATGCAGTCAAAAGTGAATTTTGATATTTCATCATAGGCAGGTTGAGGATGGCATGTTTAAAGTATTTAAACTCATTAAGGTTTTTTGTAGGGGCTTTTAAGAAATTAAGAGAAAAGGTCACCAGTTTGTGGACAGACTCCACTAGGGTAAGAAATAGCAGAGGAATAGTTCAAGAGGCAGCATTGTTTGTAAGAATCAGCTCAAGCATGCTGCATCTTCTAGTAAATTTGTTTATTGACTACTCAAGGTCTATGAATATTTGGATATCCTACATTAGAGGTATAGGTTTTCCCAGTTTATTGAAGGGCAGTTAAAGTCACACAAAATAGTGGAGTTTTTCCTAATAGGGTGATCATTTAGAGCACTGAGGAATTTTATGTGGTCATCAAGGGACAAAGAGAAAACTCTGTGGCAAGCTATTAGTTGATAATTAATCCCATCTATAGTGATCTGTAATTCAGTAAATTCAGTTTTTGAGTCTCAAGGGATCTGCCTGGAGGTAATATGATGTTTTTTTTTCAAATAGGGAGACTCCAAAACAGTTGCCATTGAGTCTGAAGATAAGACACATAACCCAAGTATAGTAGGAGTGCTCTAGTGCTCTCTTCACATTTATACCAAGTCTCAGTAACTATGCAGACGTTGATGCTTTCCAACATGGGACTACCTCAGGATCAGGCCATTTGTTGTTTAGATGTCTGGCTTTGAGGAGAGCTGCCTTAATGTAACGTGATTTTTGGATTGATATATTAATTCTGTTGGAATGTCCATTAACTGGATTTTGCTGTAAAAATGGCAGAGGTCAGGAAAGGCTTTAGCCAGTATGCAGAAGCCTTGGAACAAGGAATGTAAGCCATGTTTGGTAAAGCAAGTTGGATGGTCAAATATTTCATCCCATACTGACACACACTGGTTCCCTCTGGAATGACAGCAGCTCTTTAACCAATTTTGGAAACTGATAATATTTTCTTTGTATGTAGGCCTGATCTAAGATGAAGGAAAAATTCCACTAGGGCCAATGTCTTACCAGCATTTATAACATGCAGATTAGGAGATGTGGGGGCCTGCTGGAGAGGGCATGGGGTGCTTTCCCCACAAAAAAAAATGTTTAAAGGGGAAGAGCAATTTTCAAGCTTTGTTGTTCTCCCATAATTTTTGGTCTTTTATTTTTTTTTGACTTGTCGGCACTCAGCATATCGAGTGCCATCATTTCAATAGGTAGTACTTTCAGACAGTACTCGTGGGCCATCTAAAAACAGACGCTTTCTCCAGCAGGTTTGCCTGGTTAATAAATAGATAAATAATAGTATTTAAAATGTGTCCCTTTTGGGGCCTTCCCTAGTTATCTTTGGCTTTGTCCAAAATTCCTGAGCAAAGAAATTGAGAATTATTGCTATATGTTCCTAGTAAAATTTGTATTTTTTGGCAAATTGTTCTGCATTACAGTAATGTATTATGATTATATGTCAGGCATTCATGTTCCATACTTTATCGTTCAGAAAATGCTTGTTAACATAACTTTCTAAGTATATAAGAGAAAGATTTAAAATCTGTTCCTGATTGTTGGGCCTCCATGTCATGATCATGAACATCAAAATTTTGAATTCCATCCAAATAACTGAGGTAGAATTCAAATCTTACATTCCGATCTGTTTTATCTTTGCATAGTATCACTACAGAAAAAATGCCTGTTTGTATCTAGATGTCTTAAGAACCATTTACGTATTGAATCTTTATTTTTGTTTTGTCATGAGTATATTAACTGTATCTACTGGAGCTTTTAAACCCAGACCTCCGTTGAAAATGGGCTTTGCCCAAGCAGTCTTTCCAACTCAACAAAAATACATACATACAAGGATAAATGAAAGCATGAATAAAGAATGAATGAATAAATAAATACATACATACATACATACATGCATAAATAAATAAATAAATAAATAAATTGGTGGCAAAGCCTTCCGTACATTTTTACCCCTTAACTAGAATAAACAGCACCACAATTCCTTTACCTAAAGAAGATAGAAATATCTCTAGTAACAATCCTTTCAAAAGAGCACATCTTTGAATGAAGTGGCTGTTAGAACCAAAGTATGTAACAAAATAGTATTTCAAAAATATAAATGCAGGGGGCGTGGCCACGATGAGCACAGAGTAGCAGCTTTTTTTATCAGCTCTGCCTCTACAGAACTTTATTGACAGGAAATATTGATAAAACATTCCCTAATAATAGTATTTTTTTATTTTTATTAACTCTTTAAAATATATATTAGGGTAGTATATAAAAAGTTTTAAGTAGATTTTAATTTTTCCTGTCAAAATTACACTTGGAATTACTACAGCAAAAGAACAGGATGAGCTTCACTAAATCTTCTCATCAAGAGACAACTATCAAAAAAGAACTACAGTCATTAATAACTACTATTCAAGAACTAAATGTTAAAATAGACAAAATGGATATAAAAATTGACAACTTTAAAGAAAAGTGTACTCACCAAATGGACATTCTACATGAAGATTTATTGCAACAAAGGAAACAGATTTCTGGAATGGAAACTGCATTAAGTGATATGGACAACAGAATTCAGGAAAGTGAACATAATGTTGAATTCCTGTTAAAACAAAATTATCTTCTTCAAACAAAGATTGATGACCTTGAGAATAGGTCCCGTAGGAATAATGTGAGAATTTTTGGCTTACCAGATAACATAGAGGGAAATAATATGGAGACATTTTTATCTTCCTGGTTGCCTGAAGTCCTAGAACTCCCGGTGGCTCTTTCATTGAAAGAGCCCATAGATCAATGGTAACATCTAAAAACACCAAGAGCAATTCCACTAAATCTGTTATTGTAAAGTCCCTGTCAGCCTATGATAAGGAAATGGTATTAAAGACTGCATGGGCAAAATCCCCAATCAAACTGAAGGACAATATTATACACTTCGATAATGACTATTCTGCTTCAGTATTATCAAAAAGGAAAATCTTCTTGCCTTTAATCAGAGAATTAAAAAAGAATAAAATAAAAACCCATTTGCTTTTTCCTGCAAGAATGAAAATATTCTATCAAGATGGTTTCAAAATTTTTGAACACCTAGACACTGCAATTATATATATAAAAAACAATAACATTCTGGACAAAGTAGATGAAATGGAGTGGGCAAGTCCTAGTCTTAAAAGAAATGCTGAGAACAACACTTGGAAAACATTTGACCCCAAGGAAAAAAATCAAAAGATGAATCATAACAAATTACATATTTGCACTTTATTCACTCAGTTGGGGAAATGAAACCGGACATCCAGGTGAGCTTTTGGTATGATATTTAATATAATGTAGTTTAGTTAACTATATAGTAGTTCTTTTTGATTTGTTGTATAGTCGTTTGTTGGGATTTTTTTTGTACTGTGTGATTAAGATCAAATATGTTACTATTTATTAGTTTGAATTCCATGGATGCAATGAACCTTCTAACACAGATATCTAAACTTCCGGATATTTTGTTATGGTGCTTATCATTAGGAAGAGTGTTTGTGTATTTTGATTTTGGCTTTTACAGTGGTTGAAAACTTTTCTTTAGTTAGAATTGCTGTATTTGTTTTTTAGACGATTTACAGTTATTTGTTAGGTATGGGAAACGTGTGTGATAACCCGATATTTAGTTACAGACTTGCTGTACTTGAGATTATACATCTGACCCGGGATGCGAGTAAAAATGTGGCTGGAATAATGGTATAGGAATGTTGTTGTTTCTGAGATGTTGATACATTTATTTGAAGGCTCTGGTTTGATGCTGTTGCACTCTAGTGATTTCTGTAGTGTTGTTTGTATTAAGTTGAATGTTTTAGTACCTGTGTACTTTGGTTGGAGATTAACTGGAGAATTTGATTGGTGGTATAGTGAAGCTTTGTTTGGTAGTTGTCATTGCTTCGTGTTGTGTATGCAAAACTTTCCTGTCTTTCTCAGTACAGAAAGAGTCTCAAGACATTGCCATACATGCAGTTGATTAATTTTTTACTTACTGTTTCCTGCCGGAACTTTGAAAGGTTTAACTTCATGATGGGCTCGAGACTTTGGTATCTATCGCAGCTGAAAAGCTTGGAGCTTTCTTGAAATGTCATCATGAAGGTGTTGGAAGTAATTAATCTTCTGAACCTCAGTGGGAAGATAATGATCCAAATATGATAACATATACAGCATACGGAAAGAGGATACAAGTAGATTACTACCTTCTTCTAATTGTAAGACATTCTATACAAACTTTTTTAGATAAATCGGGGTTATATTATGCACTTAGTCTAAATACATGTTTCTGAACATTATAGGTGTTCATTAGCCTTGTGTATTTATATATGCCTAGTAATCTCATAGAATATCTACTGTATGTATGACAAGGGTGCCTCTAATTTGATGAGAAGTACTTGATGTGATTCATACATATCTGGAAGATTTAATAATGCATTAAGCTGTTCAAATATTTATGGTGCATGTATATTTTTATAACTAATGACTTGCTGAGAAACTATTCATGAAGCATTAAGCAAAATGCTAAATGTATAGATTTATATAACAGGATATCTCAGATGTTTTATAAATGCAGCTAATGCATTACATCCATGTGGACATTACATATATAGCATTTGTGTAATAGGCTGATAGAGATATACCTCACAGGCAGCATTAATATTGCAAGGACAGGTGCATTAAATATACAGCATATGTGTGTTAGGATGTCATAGCTATTTCATATGTTCAGCAGGTATATTGCATACACTTGGTTATTATATGTACAGCATAAGTGTATTTGGGTGCCAAAGGTATTGTTGATGACTCCCTATGGAAATGTCATGGACCAAAAAAAAGCAAGACAAAAACTCCAGGAAAAGGGTAAATATCTACTATAGGGAAGTAGTTAGATCTGTTTCCCATTAGAAATTGTGAACTTTTCATTTTTTTGTTTTGTTAATGAAGCTGGATTTTTATAAGTGTTTATTTAATGAGCCATCACAGAATTCAGCCTCTAGTCATAAATGATGTGGGGGGGTGTCCCACATAGAACATACTCAGCTTAAACAGCATTTCAAACTCTAAGGATAGAACAAGTTATAATTAAATAACAAAAAGCTCATTGTATTTAAATAAGGCCTTTACATAATTCACAGGGGCTATCTAAGCACCTTGCTTCCTTGAACTATTATGACCATTCACTAGTTCTCAGTTATTGCGATTAACCTTTTGGGGTAGCTCAAATCAATACAGTGAGTGGAAGATCAGACTTTTAAGGTTTATGAGTCACCCTTCTATGAGAAACTGCACTGGGGTGTTTGGCCATGGAAAAATTAGCAGGATGGTGCTGGTTATACTTTCCTGATGTGCAATCGCTATACTTGGCTTCTGGCAGAGAAATGCAGTGTTCATTTCTTTCAGGACAATCAGTATGCCAGTTGATAGTTAGTAAAATCACATTTATTAGCAACATGTTTATCAGCTGCCAATGTTAGTGGTTATTGAAGGCCCCTAGGTGATTCACTTACAGCTCTGTTTCATTTAGCAGACCACCTATGGCAGTACTATATATCACACTTCAGCCTTTACTAGCCATATTTCTGTAATAAAAGACTGCCATAGTTTCTTTTTAAGGTTCTTGTCAAAATGTGATTACCTAAAAACAGAACAGTGAACTAATAGCTTATAGCAGTTCTCAATAACTTACTCACATATGTAAGGAAATTGTGTACATTATTCTTAAGATGTAGCAGTCATTAATTTACTAATTGATACATCATTATATCTATATATTTTGCTCACACAAAAATGAATTATTTGATGTTCTGTTAAACAAATGGAACAAAACTCCTATTCATCAAAATGGGTATATCTAACATTTTAAATAAGCTGTTTTCTGTAATCACATAGATGTTATTAGGTCATATAATTTACAGAAGATTTTGTTATTATATAAGTAGATACACAATAGATTTCCTATGCAATAACTTCACTGCTGGTTTTCTTTTGTTTTTTGCTCAAATTTTATCAACTTTAGCAGTTCTTAGAATATTTTTTTTATATAATAATTGATCTGCAAGATGATTTTATGACATTGATTAGAAGCCTTATTCTTATAGTTATGGCTATAAACATTTAGGCAGGTGCTGATTGGATGCTGCTTTTGATAGGAGGTCGATTCGAGTGACAGATGTCATTCGAGTTAGGAGTTTTAAACTCCAGAGGGGTTTGGGTTGATTATTATGTTTCAAGTTTTTGTTATAAATATTTTCTAATAACTTTTCAGACGTTCATTTCTTATGTAGTAGGAAACAACTTTAATCTTAAGAATTTGATAATTTTACACTATGTTTGTTCTAATGATCGTAATAGTATTCCTATAGGATATATTCTTGTGTATGTCTTAGATCGGTACATTTATATTTACATCATTTGATTTTCAATGACTACACTAAAAGGTATATCATTCAACATTAATGGTTTAAATAATCCTAATAAAAGGAGGAGTTTAATTAAATATCTTAAGTTACATAAATTCCAATTAGTATTTTTGCAAAAAACCCACTTATTAACAGATGATATATTCAGGCTTGACTCTAAAACATATAAGATTTTAGTAAGTTCCGAACATACAAAGAAAAAGAGAGGAGTAGCTATCCTATGGAACAACATAATGGCTTTTCCTAAAATAATATATATATATAAGGATAATAAAGGAATGTTTTGTGCAGTCACCATAGAGCTAAACAGTAAAATTTTCACATTGATCAACATATATTGGATCCCAGGGATAGGGACAAACACAGTGAAACAGCATCTAGATCAAATAGTACTATTCTCTAAAGGATTGTTTTGGCAGGAGATTTCAATTATATTCTAGATTACAAAGACTCCAGTACTAATGGGAAGAGAAGAATATCTACATCATCTAAATTATTAAAAGACTTTTCAGATACTTATTTTTTGAAAGACATTAATTACTTTGCAGATACTACTTCTTTGTTTTACACCTTTTTTTCCATAGACATAACTCATACTTGAGGAGAGATAGAGTTTTTATCTCTAATAATTTAACAGATTCCTTAAACAAATCAGTAGGGATTTCATGTCCTCTATCGGATCATAATTCCATAATTTTTGAATTGGTAGTCAATCCAATTTTAATATTCATATAAAAAGGATCCCAGCTTATATTACAAAATTAAAAGATTTTAATGATTTAATTTCTACAGAAGTACAGAATTTTTTAGAACTTAACAATACGAATGATATATCAGAAATTTACATATGGGATGCCCTAAAAGCTTATCTATATGGTAGGATAATTAATTGGTACAAAAAAAGAAAGCTTGGGATAAAGAGCTGCAGGATATACAATGCAAATTAGACACTTTGAAACTTAGCAATATGGGTGATAAAGATATATCAGATAAAAGGAAATAAATAAATATGTTAAATTATAAATACTTAGAAATATTAAAACATAAAACTATAAAATTCAAGTTTATTAATTTCTCTTCTAACCCTAAATCCTTAAAAATTCTTGCTACTAAAACAAAAAGATTAAATAAATGTAATCATATTAATGAAATATTCTCCCCTAAAAAGGGAAAAATGGTATTGAAACTTCATAATATATTAGCTGAATTTAGAGAATTTTTTATAAACATTAACCAAACATCTACCGCAATTAACTCCAAAGAGGAAATAAAAACATTTATTAATAAATACACTAAAATAAGACTTTCAGAGGAATAAAGGATTTCTATTGATAAACAAATATATTTCAAAGAACTGCAAACTCACATTACCAAACTAAAGCAAAACAAAACACCAGGTAATGACGGCATCATTCCTGAAATTTACAAATTACTACCTATAAATGCTCGAAAACTGCTTTACAAAGTATTTAACCATGTTCAGGACAAAAAGATAATTCCACCATCTTGGAAATACACTTTTATTTCTCCTATATTAAAAACTAATAAAGACCCCTCTAAGTGTTCCTCCTATAGACCCATCTCCCTATTAAACACTGATTATAAAATATTTATGTCCATTTAGGCAAAAAGGCTTAAGACACTTTTACCCAATTTAGTTGATAGTGATCAAATGGGGTTTATAGTAAATAGAACTTCATATGATAACATTAAAAGAATATTAACTTTAATTGATTTGGTGAAAAATCTTAAAAAAATGTAACCCTAGTTAGTCTAGATATAAATTGTGCCTTTGACTCAGTTACATGGGAATATTTGTTCACTCTATTAAAGGAATTAAATTTCTCCAATAATTTTATCAATCTTATTACTCAGCTATATATTGGTAGCCAAGCTTATGTTAAAATTGGTACTAGTATATCTCAAAATATACCAATAATAAAAGGTACTAAGCAAGGGTGTCCTTTATCCCCTCTTTTATTTTCATTAGTTATGGAACCATAGGCAAATGTAATAAGACATGATACAGATATTGAAGGATACAAATTAAGCCCCACTGTTTCATCTACAATACAAATGTTTGCAGACGACATATTGATCACTCTTGGGAGTAGTAGTGAATCTATACAAAAACGTTTTAAAAACATGGAATATTTTCAAAAAAACTCCGGCCTTACTTTTAATAATAATAAAACACACATTTTTTAACAGGTTAAAAAAAATGCAATATACCTCATGAATATAATGAGTATATAGCTCAATCTCAACAAATAGTATATTTAGGAATAATTATTACTAACAATATTAAGGATACCATGCAAATAAATTATAATAAAAGTCTATTAAGTATAGAAAATTTAATAAATAAATGGAACAAATTTCCCTTTTCTATGGATGATAAACTTTTAATAATAAAGATGATACTTCTCCCCAAAAGCTTATATATAATTCAATCTTTATCTATACCTCCTTCTAAACCAATTAATTAAAAAATTTAATTCAATGATTCAGAATTTTTTGTGGTTACCACATAAGCCAAGGATTGTATTAACATACCACATGAATAATTGGAATAGTGGTGGTATAGCCTTACCAAATTTAGAAATGTATTCAATTTCATCAGTATTTAATACAATCTCTCATCTCATTGATGTGGAATACAATGCTAAGTGGAAAGTGTTTATAGAGGTATTGTCACAAAATATAAAAGATATGAAGAGTTCCTATAAGCTAAATATAATCAGTAATCCCTTTATTTGGAGGTTAAAAGATTATATTTCTGAATTTCTTCTCTTAATTTTAACTCTAAGTATATATTTTTCTCTTAAAATCATTTAAAAATTATATATTTAAATATAATATCTATAAGGATTGGCTTTTTTTACTCTTCCCTATAGTCTACACACACAGAACCATTTTCTCTTCAGATTATACAAAAATGTTTATATTTCAGCAAAACACTTAATATTTTGGTACCAAATGATGATAAATAATGAGTTAAAATCCAATAGTTCACTCTTGGAAGAGTATAAACTTGATACATTGTTATGGTTAGAACTTCAAGAAACCAGACAATATGTATTAAATAAACTAGATTCTATGTAGTCTAC
Source organism: Protopterus annectens (assembly GCF_019279795.1). Lineage (NCBI taxonomy): Eukaryota > Metazoa > Chordata > Ceratodontiformes > Protopteridae > Protopterus > Protopterus annectens. The sequence goes on along the minus strand of NC_056735.1, from coordinate 953,318,710 downwards.
AACTAGGAAAACAATTCCTAAACTAATACAGTATATGATTTAATCAGTTTTGCATAAATTCCCTGCTAAAAACAAGTTATCAAACATTTATAGGGCAATTAAAAGTGATTTAGACACAAAATCAGATAATTATTGGAAATATTTTCTTTCATTAATAATAATCCCCCTCTGAGAAAGACAAATTGAAGATTTTACAATCAGCAAGTATGACTACTTCTTTAAAGTGGAAATTATTCACATGGAGATTTTTATATAGATCATTCATCACCCCTTATAATATAAATATATTTTCTAAAAATAATATAGCATGTTGGAGATGTAATAATGAATTGAATGGAGACTGGTCTCATATGTTTTATAATTGCATATATTTAAGAACATTTTGGGATGATGTCAATAATTTGTTGCAAACAATTTTTACTGATAAATTCTTTATATCTAAATCACTTGTTTTATTTAATACTCCTGTTCCAGATTGTGTAAAGGAGAACAAGTACCCATTGGTTTGGTCTATACTATCTACAGCTAGAAAAACAATCACTAAGAACTAGAAATCTAATACAGCACCCACATTTCTGGAATTTAAAAATATACTCCTTGAAATGTGTAATTTGGAAATGTTGACTATTAAATCTAGATCATCTAGGAATACTACATTATATAATTCATGGAATATCATTTATGAACTTCTAGGAAAATAGTTTATTAATTTATGTAAACAGATGATTTTTATTAATCCTACAGTAGCATTAAGATGCTTTTTTGCATGATGAATATCTTTGTACATAGTTTAGTTACTTTGGTTTATATATTAGAAGTTTTTTTTTTTATTATTTTTAACTTTAAGGAAAAAATTGTTACAATTTCATGGAAATATTTGTTCATTTTAATAATCATTTAATAAAATTATTTAAAAATAGATATAAATGCAAAATTAATACAGCTAGGTTTCATGACCACAAAATACAAAGCAAACTGGTACTAGGCACACTGGACAGGGAAAGCAGAGATATAATTGCTCAAGTAAGATTTCACTGAAGTCTTCATCTCAGCAAACCATAACCTATTTCTTCATTTCCTTATATCCTGTAGTCTTGGTCGTTCTATCATAAATTGGTTCTCAAGCTACCTCACAAGTATGACCTTCATGATCAAATGCAGTGACATCTTCTTGCTCCCACAAAATATTGTGGCAGACATCTCCAAAGCTCAATCATAGTCTTTGTTCAACTCCGCAAGTTACTTAGCTCTCTGTCCACAGACCTCAGATCATCCAACCTTATTCTACATGCTGACAACCTTGGCTTTTATGACTCTGCATCCAGCTATAAAACAAAAATACATAAGCTCTAAGATATATTCATAAGCTATATCACTGGCAATAAAGAAACAACTTAAAATGAATGCCAAAATGTTCAAAGAAATGCTTTTCAGTACTTGTCTAAGAATCTGTCTGCTCATTCTGCTCTCACCTAAAACTGAACAACATTATATCACTCTCCAAAGGACCAAATGATTTCTTATAAAAGAACAAGCAGATTTTACTCAACTATGCTTAACCTACAAAACCTTACACAATAATAGTACTCCATAGTCAACGACATAGATTAGTTACTAAAAGTACTTCATACCAGCTTCTTTGCAGACTAGCAATGCTATTATACTTGTCAGGCCTGATAGTTGCATTTAATCTATAGACCATGCATTCTCAGTCCTTACACCTAATTTGTAATACATACTCCCCAGTGAAGTCCATCTCTCTAAATACTCCAAAATTAAAAGATTCTATTAAATTTCCTAAAAAAGAGACATGTCTGCAGATGTTTCAAACATTTCCTTATAACTGAAACTATTCTACATATTTCTGGTTGGTCCAGTCATCACACCTCAAATATGGGACTCATTTCCAAGTAAATTCTATAACATTTTTGCAGACTCCAACTTAGGTAAATGCTTATAACATTGCTGTAAAAGAAAGATAGCTTCAAATACCCTCCTATATCTCATGCTACTCTACTCAGCACTCTTTCTGCATCTGTTCAGCTTCTGATCTTTTTACTTAATATGCCTACTACCTATCTAAACTCCTTCCACATACTTCTGTTCTCCTCTTTTGCTTCCTGCTTATTCATCCACTCCATCTGATAAATATCAGGAAACATAAAATTGTGAAGTGTAACGTATCTTATGTCATTATACTGTGTCTGGCAGTTGGCCCAGAGGATTACGTAGCTGTTAACCACTGTCCTCTGTGGTCCAGTGGTGCAGGGTTTGATCCCTCAGCCTCCATTGCCTTACTGTTTGACTCTGAGCAAGTCACTTAACCAGGCTAAGTCTGCAAAAGGCCATGGAGATCAGGGGTCTATATTACATTATCAAATCACTAAATGCCGAATGGCTAAATACTCAAAAAGGCCGTTCATTGAATCATTTGTTGTGACGGGCTGCATCCCCCACACCCTCCGCTAATTATATATACCAACTCCGAGGTCGCACTACAGTGGAGAAAAATATTCCATTCCCCACTGTACCGTGACCCTACAAAACACACTTCAATGAACGGCCGTTCCAAGTATTTGGCCGTTCAGCATTTAGTGATTCAATAACGTAATAGGGACTCAGAGATCAGTGCCCTGGTTAACAAATTAATAAATATTTAAATAATTTTTGACTTTGTACATATGTATATGCAGTAGATGTTTGATTTACTATTTAATGTTGATACAAAGCTTCTCAACAAACTGCTACCTATCTCATTTCAAAAGTAAATATATCCTCTGTCATGATTTCTGCTGCAGCTCATGAGTTGTGACTGAAATGGGTTTATTTTGGATCAGTCCACTGCCCTGGTTAACAAACAGAATTAATAATTAAAGAAAATTAAAACAAGGCCCCATCTGTCTGAGTTGGTGGTAGCTCAGGTGGATGCAAAAGATCCCATGATATTTATTGAAAAGTGTAGAGGAAGTTCCCTGCTGGCCAAATTTCCCTAGGTCAGTATAAATACCACCTTGGGTCTCCGCTGAAAAGTGGCTATTGGCCTAGTGGGATGAACATGGTCAACAAAGTATAACTAAATACTACAATAACCTGGTGACTGTATTTGATGAGCTTTCAGCTATTTTCTCCAAGCTTGCTGCAACAGATTTTTGTACTTTTCCGTAGGACTTCAACAGTATACATCACTGATCCTTAAACAATTCCCCACATACTCATCTGAGTTTTTTCTTGCTGGAACACTGAGGATCACTAAGCAGCTTGTGGCTGATTATTTAAGAATTTATATTGGACCATTTAAGCATTTGCTCAGATCTGTGCCCAATAATTCAGGCAGATTTGTAACTTTATCTTTTGTTATTTGGTCAAATTGTGCTGTGTTGTGGACTCTACTGTTTCAATCTGAATATTTAATATTGTTGTGGATTCCAGCCATTTTATTTCATTTGTGTACAGGAAAAGCTGCTATATTTTTAAAGAAAATGTAGTAACATTACTGAAAGATTTCTAGCTACTTCTTGGTTAGTGACAATATATAACTGGACTAGTTTCACCTTTTATTTATGTATTGCCCTTCTGTTTTGGTGGATTATTATTGCCATCATGTTTAGAAGACTTTTGATGACTTCTATTTTACTTTAAGCTGAGGTCCAAAAATTGCACTGTTTTTGTTTTCTCTTGATATTTACTACTGATTTTTATACCATTTATTTTATTTGCATTTGGTCAGTCATTTACCATTTTATTTATCTCTGCACTCACACAGAAACTTTACTTTTCTGTGTCATTGGTATGTTGCTTCTATAGGTTGTTTTTTAGTTTGTTTGTTTTTCAGTTTTCACTTTCAGTTAATTTTTCATTTTATTATGAGCCCTTTAAGATATATTTCAAATACTAGGAATGTTGTATTAGTGTTTTGTACATTTATTGTCTCACTTACTTGTCTGGGTCTATTTTCAGACTTGCAGAAACTCACATGTACTATGCAAATTTTAGGGTACATGTCAGCAGCAGGACTTTATGGTCACTTCTGGTTGCCCACCCCAGCAGACACTAAGGCCGCTTTAGTCCTTCTCTGAATGAAACAGCTTATTGAGGTTCTTCCACCTTTACTTTGGACCACACCAAGGCTTCCTGTCTGGCATCTGAGGCAGGTAGCTGGGACCTATTCTCCCTTGGTTATATATAGGGTATTACTTAATAATGTGAAGTCTTATATAGGTACTACTTAATAATGTGAAGTCTTTCATTATAAAAAAAATCAACATACATTTAAAATATATGTAGTTATAATTCTTTATGTAATTCATTCTTTCTTAAATAATTTATTTTTTCTCAGAATAATTTATTTTAAGCAAATCTGTCTATCCCATAAGATAGGTTTCAATATAATCACCTTATGAATTCCTGGGAAAGAATCTGCCTGTAGTAGTAGAATCCATTCATACTCTTCTAATTCAATCTTATTATTTAGATTATTTCCCAGGAATTAATAAGATGATTACATTGAAACCTATCTTAAGGGATAGACAGATGCACTTAAATGAATTATTCTGAGAAAAAATAAATTATTTAAGACAGAATTAATTACATAAAGAATTTAACTGCATATATTTTAAATGTATATTGATTTTTTTATAATGAAGTTTTTTACATTACTTAAATCATTTATATTTTTTAATCAATGTTAATAATTTACTTATTCTTATTGACTCTGCTTAATAGAATTGTATATTTAAATGTGAATGTATTTGATTGTTTTATTCTGCACTGATGAAGGGTTACTGAACCTGAAAACTTTGCTTTTTTTGTTATTAAATTCTTTATAGTACATTGTTTCAGTTGTTTTTTTTCTTATAATACCTCAAATCATCACATCTCTCGCCCCCCTTTGAAGACTCAAGCTAGTTTTTCAAGTTACCTTAAAAAACTATTGCTTGAGAGAAATTGGCCTGTCTGAGAACACATTAATCTATACCCTGTTTTGAGAGTCCATCTGCATTGGATTTTCTGACCTCACAAGAGTGCTGTGCTCTCATGTCATATGCCTGCAACCTTAGGTTCCATCTTAATAGCTTGGCATTTTGTCGGCTGACTCTATGTAGCCATGTTAAAGGAATGTGGTCTGTAACCACAGTGAATTTCCATACAGATAAGAATGAAGTTTCTGCAGTGCCGATACTATGACTAGACATTCTTTTTCTACAGCTGCATAGCGTTCCTCCCTGGGTTGGATTCTACTGCTGAGATATACAACTGGGTGCTTTTCTCCCTCTGAGGAAACTTCTCTGAGTACATCCCCCACCCCATGGTTTGAAGCATCTGCCTGCACAACAAAGTCTTTGCTGTAATCTGGAGCAGCTAACACAGAGGTCCTCTCAAAGCCCCTTGCAGGCTGTGGTCCACGTTAAATTATCTGGCCTGGTTTTCTCTTGTCAGGTCTGTGAGGGGAGCAGCTTTTGTACAATAATTGGGAAGGAACCATTCTATAGTACCCGGCTGTCCCCAAAAATGCCCTCACCTGCTTTTTGGTAACAAGGGCAGGCAACGCCTGAATAGCTTCCACTTTTGGCAGGTTCTAGCATTCCCCATTCTATGTCCCAGGAAGGAGAACTCTGCCATACCCACCTGCCACTTACTGGACATAATGGTCAATCCTACCCTTTTTAGTCTGACCAGGACCTCCCTGACATGCTGAGGCTTAACCATGTTAACAGTACAATTTGTGCCCTGCCTCCTGTCTAGTAGGCTTACCATGTAAATAACATTACTGACCTTCCTTACCACATCAAAGGGTCCCTCCCAACTGCCTGCAGCTTACTGTGTCTGACAAAAATAAGCACCATAACTTGCTGTCCCACAACATACTTGGGCTCAAGCACTATTGTCATACCAGACATTTTTCTGCTGTTGGGCTGCTGCCAGGTTCTCCTGGGCCAAGCTCATGAGCTCCCTAAGCTTTGTCCTGAGGTTTAGGACATATGCCACAACAGACTCCATGTGGGTTCACACTCACCCTCCCACTCATCATGAATCAAATCTAAAGGCCCCCTCACCTGATGCCCATACAGCAACTCAAAGGGTGAAAAACCTGTGAATTCCTGGGGTACTTCTGTGTATGCAGACAATAGATGTGGCAAATATCTGCCCCACTCTCTCCTAAACTGGCCTGCAAATGCCCATAACATGGTCTTTAGTGTAGAATTTAACCTCTCTAAAGGACCCTTAGTCTGGGGGTGGTAAACACTTCCACAGACAAACCAGCAGGTCTGACATGAAACTGGCATCTCTGTTAGTCAGTATTTCTCTCTGGAAACCCACCCTGCTGAAAATCTCTAACAAAGCATTTGCATCCTTCTTTGCCATGAATGAGGACAAAGCCACTGCCTCATGGTATCTAGTAGCATAATCTACCACTGAGATATACTTCTTCCCTGTGGAACTTGGGGTACTCAGAGGCCCCACAATATCCATAACTACCCTCTAAAACTGCTCTTGAATCCCAGGCAAAGGCATCAACAGAGCTTTGACCTTGTCCCCTGCCTTGCTTACCTTTTGGCACTGCTCACAGGTCCTGCTGTACCCTGTCACATCCCTTGCAATCCCAGGCCAATAAAAGTTCTGCATAATACATCTCTTGGTACGCATTATGCCCATATGACCTGCAAAAAGAATGTCATGGGTTATGGCTAGAAGTGCCAGAAAGTAGGCTCTGGGCACTACCAATGGCAAAGCACTAAGGGCTTGTTCCCTTATCAAAAGGTCTGTCAGTCTTTCAAAAATGGTGACCTGACACCTAGCTATGAAAACAAGTATTTAACCCATCAATATAATCACATACACTTTCATCTGCCTTGCATCTATGCTTACAAAACTGTTTTTTTCTGTAAGCTTCAGGTGTTAACATATAACAGTTCAATGAACATTGTTTTACTCTGTCATAGTTTAAACAATCAGTATCAAACAATTTAGAAATAGCATATACAGCTTTACCATAAAGTAAAGGGGTCAGGAAACATTATACTGTTTACATACTCTTTCAAATATATGAATAAAGCTATCAAAGTCATACCTCTCTGCAAATTGTGGAAGAAATTTATTGACCTTTATTGCTTCTGGGGTCCAGTTATTCCCTTCTCCATTACCTCAATGACCCTGATGAGGGGAAAGCATCTTGGTCTCATGTTGTTGCTGCTTCTCTTTTTCTTCAGCCTCCACTCACCATAGTCTCTAATTTTCTTCAGTTTCCAAATGCCACAGTGTGTCTTCGGCCTCCAAACATTTAGCCTCCAGTTGTTGCTGCTTTCCATTTTCTTTTGTCTCCCAATGTCGCAAACTCTCTTTGGTCTCCAGTTCATGCTAACGCGGCTTCTCCTTTTCTTCAGCCTCCAAACATCACAGTCTCCCTTCAGTCTCCAGTTCATGCTGATGCAGCTTCTTTTCTTCAACCTCCAAATATTTCACCTCCTGTTGAAGTCTGTTTAACTCCAGGCAGATTTTTAAGTCCTCTGAGGAAAGGTGAACTGTCCTGTTTCTGAAGGCTGTACATCTCCATCACCAGACTAGTTGTCCTCCTGGCCACTGGTCTGTGCTGCAGCTGTGATTAAGGCTGAAATAATTTCCTCTTTAGTCCGGTTAGCATGCATCAGTCCTTTGGCTTTGCACACCTTGGCTAACTGGTTCTTTGTCAGCTTACCATAATCCTCTGCTGACATCTTTGCCTGTTTTCCCTGCCTAAACTAAACTAACACAAATAAATAAAACTGTTGTGAAGAAAGAAACTCTGAATGCTTACCTTGTAGCTGCTGAGGGTGCACACACCTTCAGTGACAACTACTCACAGGCTACTGAAGTCCAAGTAATATCCCACCACTCTGCCACCAATATGTGACCGCCTCTCTACTCACAGCCAGTAATCAAGGAGCCTAAATTCTCACCACTGACAGCAGTGAGAGATGACACTAAGAACAGGAATGGATTTACACAGTATTTTTAGATGCACCTCTCTGCATTAAGCACAATTTCCCCTAAGAGCACACAGGGAACATGCTACAGACCTGGTACTGGACTCTGTCTCTCCAGATCCCAAACAAAACTCACTTTGGAGCACTGTGTCTCAGTTCCAAGTGACGCACCCACACCTGTGTATTTGATTTTCACACTCACACACTCAAAGGGTGGCACAGATTTACTAGCTGTGTCCTCTCTGCCCAGACTATAAGGCAACCACGCTTCCACCAGTCAGGCACTCTAAGGCTCTTACAAGGGTATCCAATTATACTGAGTAAAATCAATACTAATATAAATGGTAGAGTCTAACCAAAGCAGCCAGGCTTTTTGGATTACCCAAGGCATCACTAAAATAAGCACAAGTACTCTCAACACATTAAAAGTATTCTCTAGAAGACCAGCCACAATGAAAGGTAGAAAAATATTTAATAATAAATAATAAAATAGAAAACACAAGAATATTAAATATCTAAGTACAATAACAGAGTTTCAATCACAGAAGAAATAAAAACAACACAGTTGAACAGATTCAAACAGATGCAGAAAAACAATGCTTAACTAATCTCGCTGTATTTCCTGTCTAAAGAATAACTGTTCCCTAGCTAACTTAATTAATACAGCAAGGCAAGATTAGATGATGAAATGCTTACATCCGCAAGGCAAGGTGATGAGCTTCTAACCAACTGAACTGATCAAATAACTAACTGACTGTGATACTAACATAGATATTTTATATCAGGTTGCAAAGAAAACAAAACAAAACAAACAGTTGTGAGAGTTCCATCCTCACAGTGCTTGTTATAGAATGACATCACATCTGATCACCTGACTGTGGTAAAATACACACTCAGAGCTTTGTTAAGATCTGTTGCAGTATTTGAAAATTAAAGAACAATTTCAAAAACTTCTACTCTTCCCTTCCAGAATCCTTTGTTTAAACATATACATTTAATCAGTTATAATAACACTGTTGATACATTTTTAACACAAACATCTGTATAAGTCAGTGTGATAGTCAAATGACACAAAATTATTTACAGAACTCCAGCTAACTATCCTGGCATATGTTACACATGAACTACCCTATTCTCCCTGGCACAGATGGCAATACCTCACATCATCATGCTGTGTTTGGTTTTATTTCTTTTCTGTCTATATTGTAGATGTTTTTCCTGGGATTTGTTGGTGTGCCATGCTTTCCAGCTCTTGTCTCTGAGAACCATTAGTTGGCTACTGTTTTTAGATAGCCATGCTACTGGATTAAGTTTAACTCTTTTCTCATAGATTCATAGATGAATACTAGGCTAACTGTCTTGAAAGGCCATTTTAAGCCTAGCCAGTTTGCTTTTAAATGCCTATATTGCATGAAAGAAAGATGGGGATTGGCTGATTGCCCCCCCCCCAACACTTTGCTCTTCTTGTCCTGCCCTAGCTACACATACATAATGGCTAGAATTCAACAAAATCCTCACCACTTGTGCTAATTACCCATTGTGTTAAGAAAATGTGATTCATAGACAGATATGGCTGCAGTGAGAAAAATCTCATTATTAGTTCATTACCACATCACTGAATCAAATACTAGCACTGTCAGATCTGACCGCACTAATGTTTTCCTTAGTGGCTCATGCATCGCTTTAGCAGAGGCACCACTCTACACACACACACACACACACACACACACACACACACACACACACACACACACACACACACACACACACACAAACACACACATATTCAGACACACTTGCTACACAAAAGGCTGCCACCCGTCCCATTGTCAGCGGGACACTAACGGGTTAAGTCACCTTATCCTGTTGCCCACTGTATCAAGTAGTGGGACCTGAAAAGTCCCTCTTTTGCGATCGCACTGAATTGCCGTGGAAAAGTCACAGTTACTTCCGGCTTTTTCAAGGCAATTCAGTTACGTCACCAACCCGGACCTGCAGGCAAAGCTGTTGCCTGTTAGGTCCGGGTGCTTTAATTCGTGCAGTAATTGGCTGCAATTCATGAAAGGGGGGGTTGGGGCAGGAAGAGCCCTGCAAAGATCATGGCTGTAGGAGCACTTTGTTTTAAGAGCTTCTACAGCCGCTAAAAAAAGACCAAGATTTTTTTTTTTTTATAACAAGCGATCCAGCCAGCCAGCCAGCCATCCTCCTCCATCCAGCCAGCCAGCCATCCTCCTCCAGCCAGCCAGCCATCCTCCTCCAGCCAGCCAGCCAGCCATCCTCCTCCATCCAGCCAGCCAGTCAGCCAGCCAGCCAGCCATCCATCCTCCTCCTCCATCCATCCAGCCAGCCAGCCAGCCATCCTCCTCCAGCCAGCCAGCTAGCCAGCCAGCAATCCTCCATCCAGCTAGCCATCCTCCTCCTCCATCCAGCCAGCTAGTCATCCTCCTGCTCCATCCATCCAGCCAGCCAGCCATCCTCCTCCAGCCAGCCAGCCAGCCATCCTCCTCCTCCATCCAGCCAGCCAGCCAGCCATCCTCCATCCAGCCAGCCAGCCATCCTCCATCCATCCAGCCAGCCATCCATGCAGCCAGCCATCCATCCATTCATGTAGCCAGTCATCCATCCAGCCAGTCATTCATCCATCAAGCTATCCATCCAGCAGCTACTCCCACCAACCAGCTAGCCACTCCAGCCAGCCATCCATCCAGCCCCCAGCCATTCATGCAGTCAGCCATCCATCCATTCATGCAGCCAGCCATCCATCCAGCCATGCATCCATTCGTTCAGCCATCCATCCATCAAGCCATTCATCCAGTCATTCATCCATCCAGCTGCTACTCCCACCAACCAGCTAGCCACTCCAGCAGCCATCCGTCATACCCATAACAGCATCTCCTTCACCACTCTGGTGGTGACATCACAACAGAGGGTGTGGCCAGTGTCATATTGGCCACACACCCCATGTCCCACTTTGGCCCACTTAAAAGGTGGCAACCCTAGCTACACACAGACACACACACACACTTTACTCAACAACAAAGCCCTCCCCAGCATTTAAATGAATCATGAAAACACTAAGCCATACATTTGCACACACAAACCAACACATGCATACACACACGTGCACACACACACATACACACACACACACACACACACACACACACACACACACACACACACACACACACACACACACACACACACATGCACGTACACTTGTGCAGCCTCATCTGTGCCCTTACAGACATGCACATATGTCCACACATATACACACATGATTACAGCCCCACCCTACACCATCAGTGAACTTACCTGCACAGTGAGTACTTCCATCAGAGTGAATAGGTGGCCATCACAGATTTACAGGGGTCACTTTTTCCTCATACAGTAAAATTTTACTCAGCCAAGGAAATCAGGAGCCAGAAACATTTCCAAGGGAGAGCACATGACTAATTAGCATTAGCCACTCCCCAGACACTCCCATTAGATTGCAGCTTAATCCATGACACTGTTTTCTGTACTGAGGCCTCATAAGGGGGAAAACCTGAATTCAAAATGCTTAGCTCAATATTAAGGCTTCTGCTTCACACTAAGCCTTTCTGAATCCTGGATGTCTCATTATATATACTATATGTACAGCTACTAAAAGTACTTCATGTACTATTTACTAGTTTCAGACAGATAAACATTCTATATATAAACTTACAAATCCCTTTTCATAACTTCACTTCACTATATTCATCTTCTACATTTGTCTATAACTCTGCCATAACTAAAACCCTGTATTACTTTTGAATCATTTTGCCTACATCAACTATTCACATTCTTTGCATCCTAAAAATTTGTCATTAACTTATAGCAAACTACTAATATCTCTAATTATAGCATTGTCCCCACACATTGCTATACATAATTTATGCAAGTCTATTCGGATTTATTTTTCATTTACATCCTTCATTTAATATTGTACATTTTAAGTAAGAATGCCTATAAAGTTGTCATGACAATTTTATACCATTCACATTACTTTTATGAGTATTTTTCTGCCATTGTCCTTTGTAACTATTTTATTCAAAAAATAGGAGCTACCAGCGTATTCAACTAAGAACCACAATACCAAAATAGGCCATCAGGACAAACCACAGGTTTCTAATTCCAAAAGATATAAACAAGAAAAACAAGTAAGATCAGGAACTGGAGGTAGAAATGAATTAAAATAAAATAAAAAAATAATCAGTATGTCAGGAACCTTAAAATCCAAGCAAAAGAACACTTATTATACCAAACAACATAGTTAAGCACTTTCGTTTCACATATAAGACATCATCAGAACCATGAGTAAAACCTAATACTGAACTTTTAAAATGAATGAAAAGGACATACCCCAGGTCGTTTCTATCTCCAGTTCCAGATCTTACTAGGTTTTCCTGTTTGTATTACTGGTCTTTACTGAGTGGTTCTGGTTATGTCAGCTTCTAACTCCCAGAAATTATTTCAGGATGCCCCCACTTTCTACACACTGGAACCAGGCAATTTGACTATGCTAATACAGCAATTTACACAGACTCTTTCACAAATTAATCAAGGCTGCAGTGATTTTAGAGTAGATGGCGGCATTTTACACAGGGACAAGGCCCCTATTTAGGACAAGGTTGCAGGAGCACTTAAGAGATATAAAAAATAAGAGAACAGAGAGTCCCATAGCTCAACATTATATGTTATGCCATAATGGCATTTTAAGAGCTACAATATTGGAAGTTGTGCAAGTATGGGATGATATAGAAGTTAAAAAAAGACTTTTATATAAGGAAACTGTTTGTATATTAAAGTTTGAAACATTGTCACCTAATGGCTTTAACATGGAGTGTAATTGGAGGGTGTTCCTCTAATTAAATAATGTTTAAGTGGTGTTAATTTGTGTTCTATATAAGCAGAATGCTGAATGTAAGGTTTTATCTCTTGAAGGCTTGTTGGCTTGAAGCACTAAGATTGATTAAAGCATTCTCTACTGTGGTCTGCTGTTCCTTTTTGTTTGTGGTATTGCCTATATCTGCAGTTGCTTTGTCATTTACAAGGCCCCATTTTGTTAATGACACTGGGCCTGCTTCTGATCACACCGATAATTTTTCCTGCACTGTAAATCTACACAAGTGGTTGGGTAAAGTTGAACACACCAACCTGAAGGAATATATTCAGTCACTGGATGGGTATTATCTCTCTTTACTGGAACAGATATCAGAACTTGACGAAGGTTTATGCAAATTTAAATCTCTGCAACTTGATAACTATTTTCTGGGATAGAGTGTCAAAAGACTCCACATTCCTAATGGACTTCACCTCTGGAAGTTCCCACAAGGTTTTGAGGAAAACTTCCCATTTCATTTTGAATTATTAGAACTTTTTGATCAGACAGATATCGCACTTACATGATTGCTTATTAAAGAAAACGAAAGATGTATGACATGATACAAACAGGAGATTACCAAATTGGTTGAATCCATTATGGCAGGTTTGGAATTTTACAAACACAAAACAGATTTCAACAATATGTTTCAGTCCATTGACAACAGACTAGTCCACCTGAGGAACAGGAAAGATAAAAAATTGTTAAGAGACGACTTAGAATATTGGAACAGAACAGTATACTCAAAACCTTCTAGGAGTATACGCAAGGAATTTTCCACAGTGCCTATCAATGATGCCTATCCCAGGAACAACAGTGATGGCATTCCAGGCTCTGACATCCCTTTAGAAGAGATTGCACCAAGGAAATCAGAGAGACTGGCCAACAAACAATCAACAAATATGTACACCTTGGGGGAACAACAACTCCTGCGGCACAGTGAGGAGGTGGAAGAACAAGAACGAAAAAACAAATCGATTCCAGAGGTGGTGACGTTTGGCTTGCATACCAGGATTCCATTTGATCCCTCCCTTCCTTCAGATACTGTAAACATTGCTTATTTATTTATTTTTTTTTTTTGGATTTAACATCTATAATTACATAGACATGATGATTGGCACTGAGCACCACAATCTATTTTTGAAGGGTTTTAAATCCAACCCTTCAACTAGGGCCAATGTAGAGATACCCTTCTTGATTTAAAGGTTTTTGCTCACAAATTGAATTTTCCAATTTTATTTGGGGATACAGATGAATCAAGTGTTAATTTCCCCAATAGGTACATAAGGAAAAGCATGGCCAGTTCCCCCATTGCACCAGGTGGTTAACGTATATAAATAAGCATGTAAAAAATAAATTTGTGAATTACTTGGTGGCAAGAGAAATATATATATTTTTAATTTGTCTGTGGAAGACAGACAGACCCGCAATAATATCACACAAAATGGAAATATTTGGTGTATGAAACCTGACAACGGTGGGGGCTTGGTAATCATGGACTGGCTAGACTATGCAGGCCATATAGGTAACCTCCTTTACAACAATGAAGTATATAGCATTTTTAAATTAATGAGATCAACATTCCTACAGAGTCATCAAGGCGGCCCTTGATGAATTATTACTTTTGGATACCATCTCACAAGGCCTTTACAATTACCTTAAAGTCAAAGACCCCATTATTCCAAAAAATTTTGGCATTCCTAAAATTCATTGTAATACAGCTAACCCTCCTCTATGCCATATAGTGGCCAGTGGTGGCTCAGTTACAGAACCTCTGGCAAAATTTGTTGATTATATTTGCTAATGCAGTGCTACTAAGATGGGAGCTTGAAATATTGTTCAAACTCCCTTTAATCATAAAGTGTGATGGCTATTTTAGTTACCTTGATGATTTGTTGATTATATGGGAAGGTACAGTACATGACTTGGAGGAATTTGTTGACCAACTGCAAAACAATACTTCATTTTTGAAATTTACCTACAGTTCAAACAAGGAATGTATTAACTATCTTGATATTGAGATTAGGATGTGACCTGGTGGGGGACTCACAACACAGATATACAGAAAACCTACATTCTGCAATACATTCCTTTCTTTCACAAGCTGTCACCCCTTTCAACAGAAGAAGAGGGTTGTAAAAAGCCACTATATTAGAACGTCCCATCTGACCTCTGATGATTCTATTTGTTTACAACAATTAAATACATTGAGATCAATGTTTTTGGACCATGGCTATCTGGCTTCCCTTGTTGACAATATACATGAAGAGGTTTGGGGAGAGAGACACAACAAATATGTGCCCATTATCCAGAATAGGGTCCAACAGTTGAACAACAAGGAGGATGATACACTAAATCATATGGTTTTTAACAGGCATGCCAATATGGTTCTACACTATATGCTTGCTGCAAAAGACAATTTTGTGGAAAAATTGGTTTCTTTTGCAATGTGATGATGAGATTAAATTACATTTTACACGATCCTCCTCCTTTACTTTCAAAAAACAAACCTAGTATTAAATGCGTCCTTGAGAATCTTGTTTGTTCTAACAAGGGGTTTGTGTCCACGAGGAAATGTGGGCACTGTCATCAGTGCCCATATATTGATCCATGCTAAAATGGCTCCTTGTTGAATAAAATAAAGACAACTAACACCAACTGTACATACAACTGCTTATCTGAAAGAGTTGTATACCTAAAAACCAAAACTGCCAAACAGACTCAGTAAGACGAAAACCACTAAGGAAACCTTCTGCAGGTAGCGATTGTATTAAATCCAGTGAGTGAAAATAATCATGTTGTAATGAATATAATGTTAGCGCTTTATTAATCCACAAGAACTTTCGGAAGGCTTTGTATCCTTCCTTCCTCAGACAAAACAGCAAGTGCCAAGGAAAAACTCATTTAAATATGTAATTAATAACCCTGTTAATGACCTCATAAATGAGGACCCTCCTATTTTAAAAAGACACGTCCATTTTAAACTGACATAAAAAATCATTAAAAATATCATTAAAAATGTAATATACTAAATGTGCATCAAGTTAAACAACCATTAGTAACATATTGATCATAACATATGATACACTTAAAATATATATGTATATATAAATATGTATATATGTATAAATACAGCATATATAATGTAAAGTACTATCAGCTGTGAAGATCATAATGAAAAACCATAAAACTGTTATAAAGCTAAACTATCTAAAACATACTGATAAAAAGAGGATCGCAGAACAAATCTGGAACACCCAATATTGACAACCCAAGTATATGCCTATCAATTATGAACAAAATATAAATGTCTAAACCCCCCCCTTTTTTTAAAAATACATATGGAGATACATATAGAAGCAAGGCAATAATCCATGCCAATCTATAAACTTTTGATATGTAATAAATACCTATGTTATAAAATATGAGAATATATATAAGGGGGAGTAGGTGAGTTACAGGCCATGGTAAAATAACCTATTATCTCCTTAAGGCTAGATGTTTAAGTATACAGGTCAGGGAGATGGACTCGTTCAATCCAGGGTATATATATGCTCCCGTTCTTATTTGCCAAAAGAGCTCTTCTTTCTCTAAGTTAATCTGCCAAGGGCCTGAATTTTGGTCTGTCAACACTTGTTTTAACACTGAGAACTGGAAATTGTGGTCCGAATGTTCCATCACATGACGAGCCAGTGCATTATTTAAATCCATCTTGGATATTGCATATAGGTGTTCATATATGCGTTTGCGCAACACCCTCTTGGTCTTCCCTATATAGAAGGCCGGGCATTTATTACACAAAGCCACATATACTACTGCTCTGGAAGCGCAGCTGAAATTACCTATAATCTTATATTTCTGTTTATTCATTATAACATGTGATCCTTCTTGTGTATATTTACACTGGCGACATGTCCCACATCGGGACATACCCTTGTGTCTATTAAGGCCCATTCTTTTGTTCCTTTCTAAGAGAGATTTTAAACTAAACCCCTTTCTACAAATGATACCTGGTAAAGGGCCTAGTGTATCAGCCAAATGCCTATCCTCAATAATAATTGACCAATTCTTCTGTAAAATATCCCTTATAAAGTGGTGATCCACTGAAAAAGTACACAAGAATCTGGTACCCATATTGGTCTTATCACTTCTCGTGCCCTCTACCTCCATGTCATCCAAACCAGTTATGGTATGGGAGACTTGTGAATTCAAAATAGGTTTAAAGTGTCCTGTGTGCCTTTTCAACACAACCTCTTTCTTAATCTCGATAATGAGGGCCCAGGGATAACCTCTGTTTAAAAACATATTGCTCAGATTGTCACATTCGCCAGTAAAATCTATATCCCTTGTGATCATATGTGCTGCCCTTACCATCTGTCCTTTCACAACCGCTCTTTTTTGATGGTAAGGGTGACAGCTACTAAAATGTAGGAACCCATTAGAATAAGTGGGTTTGCGATAGATTTTACTGACAAATCTAGATTCATTGTAATCTTTACTGAGCGATATGTCCAAATAATTGATTTCATTAGCATCAACTTCAAACGTAAAATCTAAGAAATCTGTAAACGTCCTCATATCTTCAATAAAAGACTCTATTTCGTCTAAGGGTCCTTTCCAAAGAAAAAACATGTCGTCCTGGTATCTAGTGTACCAGGCGACATGCTGTTTAAAAACTTCATTATTAAACAGAAATGTGTTTTCCCACTGGGCCATGACACAATTAGCAAATGCTCCCCCACACGGGGAGCCCATGGCAACCCCCGACATCTGCTTATAAGTTAGGCCATTAAAGTTGAAAAAGCTATATTTTAAAATCAGCTCTAATAAAGTTTCAGTTATGTAAATAATATTCTGTGCAACCTTTTTATTTTCCAAAAACATCCTCAGCCATTCCAAACCAAGCTGTTGTGGTATGACTGTATATAAATCTTTTATGTCTACAGTCAAGAAAATAATGCTTGGATCGAAAGGTATTTTATTGATGTTTTCTAAAAAACTCCATGAGTCCTTGCAAATCTGCTTTTCTGTTTTAATAAGTGGCTTGAGAATAGTGTCCACGTATTTAGCACAAGCTACTAAAATAGAACCCCTACTATCTACAATCGGTCTAAATGGAGGTTTGCTAATGGACTTATGGATTTTTGGGGCCCCAAAGAATGTTGGCATTCTGGGTGCCAACACACTCAAGTAAGAATATATATCATTATCAATAAAATCCTCTAAAAATAAATCTTCAATTGTGGCTCTTATCCTATTGTTAGCTTTATTCACTTCATTCAAGCTAATATTCTCATAAGGTCCCTTATTCAAATGTGAAGTTAATTCTTCCACATAATCAATTTGGTTCATAAAAATGAGGCCATTCCCTTTATCGGGTTTCATGACCCGTATGTTACAATCCTGGATTAATGAAAGAAAATCACGCTGCTCCCCTGTGATATTAAGTTTGTTTTTAGAATTATACATCCTGTTAGTTGCCAGATGTCTTAAATCTAATTCACACGCCTTCTCAAATGTTTTTAAATTATTAACCAAAGGTGGGTTGAACAAACTGGCTATTCTGAAAGGATTAGCCAGTGATGAACCTGTACCCAAAACAGCTGTCAAATTTAATTTACGTACAAAGAGCTTGAGGTCAATAACTGTCTTAACCAAGTCCATGTGGGAATCTGGAACAAAAGTCAGGCCTTTGGAGAAAAAGTCAGCCATTTCAGTGGTGATGTTTAATGTAGTATAATTAAAAATCTTAAAATCACCCTCTGTGCTATATACTATAACAGGCTGTCCTTCCGAAGTCATCATTTCCTCCTCTGGTTCTGTCTGCTCTTTAAATTTGTACCGGTCGTCACAGTCCTGCTTGACCTCAAGTTCATTTGGTGTGGGTTCCGGCCTTGCCAAAAACCTTGATTATGTTCAGCCCCTGCTACATCTGCCTCATGATTTGAATCATCATGTTGTCGTCCAGAAACAAAATCAGTCACATCAGATTGCCCTGCTAACTCATGTTCATTTTCTAATTCAAACACACAGTCATTAGGAACATTGTTTGTATTGTAGTCCTCTTCCAAGAACTCATCTAAACACTGTACTTCATGTCCCACTTTAGGGTTATCTTGTCTATGTGCTTGAGGAAGAAATCTATTAAATTTATTTTTATTTTTTACTTCACCAATTTGTGGAGGTTTAGGATAAGCTATGTTACTAGTATATTGTTGCACATCCCTTTTTATTTTCTTCCTTTTATTCTCACACAGTTTATTGGTAGTTGCTTCTATGCTCGTAAAAATACGAGCATAATCATATTTGTATCTTAAGAAATCATGGTGTTCTTTTATTTTTTGTTCCAGGCCAGCTAATTCATCTCTAAGACCTTCCACCTGCTGCCCATAATGGTCAATGAGCATTCTAATAAACTCAAAACTTTGTCTGTCGAATAAATCAAGGAGCTGTATATGAAAATGTGACCCTTCAATCAAGCCTACCGGGAAGCGCCATTGCCTAAGACCCTTAGGCACAATCTTTTTCTCTAGGCATTCTTCCAGGTAGGCAATCTCCAATTGCAAGTTCTTGCATTTGAAGAGCTTAGAGTCAAATTCGCTAATTAGTGTACTGATGTTATTCAATGCAGAAACCGTAGCTCCTACCGAGGGCTCCATCCCTCTTCTGTTGTTGTTTAAACTAAAAAAGTCCTTCTTATTAAGATAAAATTCGACAGTAGGTACTGAATCATGAACAC
The DNA here is from genome assembly GCF_019279795.1 of Protopterus annectens. Lineage (NCBI taxonomy): Eukaryota > Metazoa > Chordata > Ceratodontiformes > Protopteridae > Protopterus > Protopterus annectens. Next base: position 953,299,104 of record NC_056735.1, on the reverse strand, counting down.
AGTTATTCAGCGCCGTACCTTGTGTAGATCCGGTGTTAGTCGTAAAGGCTTGCCCTTGTCCTGGTGGTATACTGGATGTAATGTTAGTGGTGGAACTCCGGTTACTCGCCTCGGCGCTCCTAACCATCACCTCAGCACCTCCCAAGCCTCCGGTCTGTCGCGCTACCTTATTCTGGATTGTAGCTCCTGTTGCCACGCTGCTGGTGCTATGCTGTACCACGGTATCCTTTAAACGGCCCTGGTTAGCACTACTCAATCCAGCCACGTTATCCAACTTGTCGATACGCTGGGTAAGCGTATCCATCCTACCTAGTAAGAGCTGAATCAGTGTTGTTAAGTTGCCGTCAGCCTTCGCCTCGTCAGCCACTTCCTTAATATTTACGCTATCAGCGTCGCCCATACAGTCCTGGGAAAACAATGGATCCTGCGTTGAAATGCTTCCTTCATTGGCCATACCAGGCATAAAAACCAAAACTGCCAAACAGACTCAGTAAGAAAGGACCCTTAGACGAAATAGAGTCTTTTATTGAAGATATGAGGACGTTTACAGATTTCTTAGATTTTACGTTTGAAGTTGATGCTAATGAAATCAATTATTTGGACATATCGCTCAGTAAAGATTACAATGAATCTAGATTTGTCAGTAAAATCTATCGCAAACCCACTTATTCTAATGGGTTCCTACATTTTAGTAGCTGTCACCCTTACCATCAAAAAAGAGCGGTTGTGAAAGGACAGATGGTAAGGGCAGCACGTATGATCACAAGGGATATAGATTTTACTGGCGAATCTGACAATCTGAGCAATATGTTTTTAAACAGAGGTTATCCCTGGGCCCTCATTATCGAGATTAAGAAAGAGGTTGTGTTGAAAAGGCACACAGGACACTTTAAACCTATTTTGAATTCACAAGTCTCCCATACCATAACTGGTTTGGATGACATGGAGGTAGAGGGCACGAGAAGTGATAAGACCAATATGGGTACCAGATTCTTGTGTACTTTTTCAGTGGATCACCACTTTATAAGGGATATTTTACAGAAGAATTGGTCAATTATTATTGAGGATAGGCATTTGGCTGATACACTAGGCCCTTTACCAGGTATCATTTGTATAAAGGGGTTTAGTTTAAAATCTCTCTTAGAAAGGAACAAAAGAATGGGCCTTAATAGACACAAGGGTATGTCCCGATGTGGGACATGTCGCCAGTGTAAATATACACAAGAAGGATCACATGTTATAATGAATAAACAGAAATATAAGATTATAGGTAATTTCAGCTGCGCTTCCAGAGCAGTAGTATATGTGGCTTTTTGCCGGCCTTCTATATAGGGAAGACCGAGAGGGTGTTGCGCAAACGCATATATGAACACCTATATGCAATATCCAAGATGGATTTAAATAATGCACTGGCTCGTCATGTGATGGAACATTCGGACCACAATTTCCAGTTCTCAGTGTTAAAACAAGTGTTGACAGACCAAAATTCAGGCCCTTGGCAGATTAACTTAGAGAAAGAAGAGCTCTTTTGGCAAATAAGAACGGGAGCATATATATACCCTGGATTGAACGAGCCCATCTCCCTGACCTGTATACTTAAACATCTAGCCTTAAGGAGATAATAGGTTATTTTACCATGGCCTGTAACTCACCTGCTCCCCCTTATATATATTCTCATATTTTATAACATAGGTATTTATTACATATCAATGTTTATAGATTGGCATGGATTATTGCCTTGCTTCTATATGTATCTCCATATGTATTTTAAAAAAAGGGGGGGGGTTTAGACATTTATATTTTGTTCATAATTGATAGGCATATACTTGGGTTGTCAATATTGGGTGTTCCAAATTTGTTCTGCGATCCTCTTTTTATCAGTATGTTTTAGATAGTTTAGCTTTATAACAGTTTTATGGTTTTTCATTATGATCTTCACAGCTGATAGTACTTTACATTATATATGCTGTATTTATACATATATACATATTTATATATACATATATATTTTAAGTGTATCATATGTTATGATCAATATGTTACTAATGGTTGTTTAACTTGATGCACATTTAGTATATTACATTTTTAATGATATTTTTAACGATTTTTTATGACAGTTTAAAATGGACGTGTCTTTTTAAAATAGGAGGGTCCTCATTTATGAGGTCATTAACAGGGTTATTAATTACATATTTAAATGAGTTTTTCCTTGGTACTTGCTGTTTTGTCTGAGAGAGTTGTATACCTGACATCCTGTTCTGCCTTCTACATAGGCAAGATTAAAAATGCCTTAAATAAAAGGATGTACCAACATATTTATAGCCTTCAGCATAAAGATAACAAAAGTGCATTAGCCAGGCATTCCAATGTCTGTAAAGGGATAACAAGTTCCTGTTTTCTGAGGTGGAACAGGTGCAAGTAACTGCATTAAAGTGCTTTACCATGTTATTTGGTGTAATAAAATGTTCTTTTGCTTGGAGTTTAAGGTTCCTGACATACTGGTCATTTTTTTATTTTATTTGAATTCGAAGAGATTGTTAGCCAGAGTTATACAATGCATTTTGGTCTTGTAAATATTATATACTTAGCATTACTCTTCTGATATTGAACTTTGTTATTGTATATGTACTCGGGTCTACTTTACATGATCGACATCTCAAATGTTCAACTTTTATATGGCTGAGACCATATGATTGAACATTTGAAGCATCGGCCATGTAAAAAAATAAATAAAATGCACAAAAGAAAAACTAAATGAGTCTAGCAGGGGGGCAAGCCCCCTGCACCCCCTACACCCCCCGTTACTTAAATATACCAACTCCGAGATTGCACTAAATTGTGGAAATGGGAAATCTTCCCATTCCGCGCTGTATGGAGATCTCCATTCAGACCAGTCGAGCTTTTAAAAGCTCAATCATATGGTCTCGTCCATATGAAAGTTGAGCTTTTAAAAGTTCGACTATCTGAAGGGGACCCATGTACTTATATGTCTTTGTATCACTCTTTTGCTTTTGAACTTTGTAATCATACATTTAAGTTATTGCACCTTGGAAGTTTGTAAGTAGTTATATGTGGAACATTTCTCCATGGAGCTTCACTGAATAGGGGTTATGCTAAAATCATCTGGAATATCAAAGTCAACAAATGGAAATAATAATGATGATAATAATAATAATAATAATAATAATAATAATAATAATAATAATAATAATAAATAGACAATTACTTATCTTTTCATTATTTTTGGCATTCAGCTTCCTCCCCACTCTTTTCGATACTTAAAAAAGTAAAGTCTTTTGACTATTGCTAGAAAAGTTATTACAATAAATTGGAAAAAAGCTATTACTCACTCATTTAAAGAATTTATAAATATTGCTAACATTATTTGCCAAAACGAGTTAGTCACTATTAGAATAAGAACAGATAAAACTACTTTTTACTATAACTGATTAAAGTTAAGTGTTTTATTAGGAAGTATTGATTTAAGATTTCTATAATAATATATGTGTTTACTAAATTTTTATTATTTTTCTTTGAATGGAAATTGAGAAATTGTAAGATTATTTGATGCAGACACTATTGTAAATAATTGTTTTGTGTTTGCTGTATCTTTTGAATGATAATATACTGTTTCATTGTGTTTAAAGATTTAATAAGAAGTTTCTAAAAAAGAAAAGAAAAGAGAGAAAAGTTCCTTGCATGTCTGTACATTTTAAATAAGGTATGCACCTCCCAAAATGAGCTGTTCTCTTTCTATTTGGGTGACAGTTATCGTTAAGTTGACTGTATGCCTAAGACATTATGTTGCTTAACATGAAGTTTTTTGATATTTTGGAGTTCTGGCATTGATGTGTGTGGTAGACAGAGACTACAGACAATAGTCATTTTAAACCAGCTTTGTTTTCTGAGACAGCATTTTTGTATTATGTAATTCTTGTATTGGCATTAAGTGGTTCAGGAAGATGTAATGGGCAGGTTCATTAATTGATATTTTAATTTGAAGAGTTTGGTGCTATTCCAAATATGCTGTCTGGTGGTAATTTGTGATATAGCACCATTTTAGAAAAGAAGCATTAAAGCAGCTGTGAAAATAAGAAATTAAATTTTGTGTTTTTGCATTTTAAGCAAAAAGTAGCTCATTACCTTGAGTATATTTATTTTGAATCGTTCAGCATCTGTTCAGGGGAACAGAACTCTGAATTTGCTTTTGTTTTATAAAACAACTGAAAAGGTCAGCTTTTGACTAATAAAATCCTATTTGCTTTATGACAGTTCACACTGTTACTGCTATGACTTGGGATCAACGGTGATCCATTTTTTGCCAACCCCTTTTCTAACCAGATATTTACTGTCAAACACAATCACCAGTATAATGTAACACAAACTGAATGATAAATGGTTCAAAGGTAATTGATTCTGCATCCCGATTTATGTGTCAACCAGGTTAAGTGAATCAAGGCTGTTAAAGTACAAAGTTCTGGCCCTACCACACAAGGCAACAGTGTAGCCAGGCATATATCATGTATTCCACATTATGTAGCCCCACCACTTAGTTTGGGTATATATTGTCTTCTGGAAAGACTTAGTCATTGGTGTTATAAGTATGCATGTCTATGGTTTAAAATGTATTGTTTTCAAGCTTTTGGTGAAATATAATATAAAAACCAAACTAGGTGAGAGGCTACACACCCACACCCCTCAGTGTGGGGGTCTGTGCCCCCCACATCCCCCTAACTATATATACTAACTCCAGGATCGCACTACAGTGGGGAAAAGGGCATATACCTTTTACTTGCCTTACACTACTCTACACAGTGCCAGTACTTCACTTCAGTGAAATGAGATTCAGTGAAATGAGTTTTCAGTAATTTGAGCTTTCAGTGATTTGTTCAGGGTGAATTCAAATCCAGTGAAATAAGCTTTCAATGAACCAGAGTAGACCCATATGCAGTATATATATATATATATATATATATATATATATATATAATTGTTGAAATATAAACTTCATCTAATAAATAAATTAAAAACTGTCATAAATAACCAGTTTATGCTATCTGAACATATGAAACTACATACCAATGAATAAAACATATAAAAAATGTTTTAGAAAAACAATTGAACTTATTTAAATAAAATGATATGCAAAAAATACAACTTCTATCAAAACATGCAACATGCAGATTGATAAAATCATTAATGTTTATCTCATTGCATAACATTTTAAAATTGCTTTCATCAAAATTATAAGGAAGTTAAGAATTATTGACTTAGGTAGAAAATGTTTATTTAACACCATACTGCATCCAGCCATGCAAGTGTTTGACAGACTATGTGAACGTGAAATTTGGGTCTCACTGGAACAATTTAGAAATAGACATTTTTATAATTTAACTGTGAACAAGCTTGAGCTCTTGGAGAGAATGACTGATGATAAATCTGCTCAGTTTATGAAACCAGGCAAGGGTAGGGGACTGATTATATTGGATTCAGTGCAATACTCAGGTAAAATGTCGAACATATCAATGGATGATGCAACTTACAGATTGTGCTCAAGAAATTAAATTAACATGGCATATAAAAATCGATTTTTTTAGAGGAGCTGTTAGTGAATGGTCACATTAATGCACCATTGTACAATTCCTTACAAGACACATTTCCTACAGTTCCTAACATTTTTGGTATCACAAAGATACAGTCTAACATTGAGAGTCCACCCCTAAGGTTGATAGCCTCATCAGGCAGCCAAACACAGTCTTGGCAAATATATTCATTTTTAAATTAAAAAAAAAAGTTTTATTCCTGTGTCAATCACATTTAAGGACTTGCAGGATTTCCTGGACAAAGTCAAAAATGTTCATTTAGATACTAAATTATTTTTGTGACAATGGATATGAAAAACATTTTTACTGTAATGCTATATTCTGCTAGTCTTGAATTATTTGGTGATGCCATGTTCAACTTATTTTGTTTCATGGACTGAAATACCACTATTAGTTGACTTGAAGGATATTATTTTAAAGAACAGCTGTCTATATTTCGAGGTTGAATATTATAGACAAACTAATAGGGTCACTATGGGAGGCAGCTTGTCTTCCAATATATGTGCAAATTGTGCCATATGGGCATGGCAAAAAAATTGCACTTTTTGAGTGAGATGTTTAGCCATTGTAAAACTTACCTTTGATTTTTGGATGATGTTTTTATTGTCTGGACAGGTAGTGAAGAACAATTTGCACTTGGAAAATATACCATATTTCTTACATTTTATTTACTGTACTAATTATGCTGCTATCAACTTCTTGGATGTGCAATTGAATAGGGGTGTGATAGATGTGTTGGCTTCATGTATCTAAACAACTTACACTAATTAATTTCTAATTTACTCTGGCTATCAACCCATGCACCAGGAAAAATGGTATTGTTAAAGGTCAATTCTTTAAAGCCTCTAGAATCACCTCTGATGATGAAGTATTTCATACTAAGGTTATTAACTTAACTCACACATTCCTAGAGAAGGGCTACCCACAAGAGTTACTTGAACAGAAAACATATGAAATAATGGATGTGAGGCAGGCAAAATAAATATGGCCATTGTAACTGTTATTTAAATAAAGGTGGATAAATAACAAATGAAGTAACACATACCAAAACTAATGTTTAATGGATTACACTACCAATAGGTCAAGAAAAGCTAACATAATTCAAAAATTTTGGTGGGAGCTGTCAGATGCAAAACTGCCCAAAGATATTGTAGGAGGTGCATCTAATTTTGTGTATAGAAGGAGGTATAATGTTAAGAACTTGCTTGAGAGACAAAGTAAAGCACAGGGGCTGAGGGGGGCACTCTGTGCAAACACATAAATGCGGCAGGTGTGCAAATTGCAATTTCATTAACACAGAGGACATAGGCACTATTATGACTACTCTATGAAAATGGAGAAAACCTGGTATATACAATTGTAATACAGCTATTATGGTATGCCTCACCTGTGAATCTTGTGAGGCTTTCTCTATTGATAAAATTGTTAATGCTTTAAAACAGAGAGTATACCAGCACATGTAGTAAATTAAACAGGGTGATTTTAACCAACACCCTAGTTAAGCATGCAGTACAATGTTACAATGTTTAACTGTTAAATGTGTGTGTGTGTGTGTGTGTGTGTGTGTGTGTGTGTGTGTGTGTGTGTGTGTGTGTGTGTGTGTGTGTGTGTGTGTGTGTGTATATATATATATATATATATATATATATATATATATATATATATATTTGTTTTGGAAAAGGTGGACATTTATCTGAGTGGTGAGGACTGGAGAACTCTTTCAGAAATAAGAGAGCTGCAGTGGCAACTATGTATCAATGCGACTGTACATCCAAGATAAATGATTGTGTTAATATTGACTGTGCCCTTAAGGTTAGTTATGAAGCAATTTTCTGTCAACAAGTTTTTATTTGACATTTTTATTTATTTTATTTTATTTATTTTATTTGACATTAGTTGACCGGGTTAATCCAACTGGGCAGATGTCCATTTTCAGTGGATACCTGAGGAGAAAAGCTCCAATAGATAAATACAAGTAATATATAAATGATACATTAACTATAAAGGTGCTAAAAAACAATTGAACAGCAGATTAGTAATGTTTTCATCCTAAAACATAGTCACCGTGGAAGTATAAACATACAGAATAACAATAAAAGCATTATAGTTTCATCCAGTAACTAGTGAATAATACAGTTTCTTGCAGTTATGAAGCTGGTAGTAGGTTAAGGAATAAAAATGCAAACAGTTTATCTCTTTGAGATAGTTTTAGTTAGTAATTTTTAGGGTACAATAGACGAAACCTGAAATACCTAACCAGGCATATCCAACAACTGGAATGTCCACAGAGGTTCCTCACTAAAAGAATACAGGGCTTTTTTGAGGGGAGAGCTATGGCTGGCATATAAGGCATTGTCAGACCCCACTCTAATGGACCTCCTGCATATCCACTAAAAACAAACAGTACCAGAATTACCTGTTCTAAAGACTTAAACCTTGCCTGTGATATAAATAGGACCTGCTGGAGAGATAGATATGTATCCCAGAGACTACCCCATCTATGGAACAGGCTCCTCATCCATGTGAAGAAGAGTTTCTCCCTAAAGCAATTCAAGTGCAACTTGGACAACTGGATGGGAAACCGAAGATTCATCCCTGGTTTGGCACCTATGTCTCTAATGCAAACAGGTAACCTGAAAATGGTTCATCTCCCAGGCCCATGCTTACACTTATCAAGGGTATCAGAACTTGTAAGAGATTTGGGATGCATGGCTAGGCTTACAAAGGCCCTTGTGGTCGTTAGCCTAGTAAACACCTATGAACCTATGAAAAGAGATGAAGAGAAACAACGTTTTAGGAAGGAGTGTTTAGGAAAGGGGAGAGGTAGATTAGTTTGGATCGGTGCAAGAACAAGTCCATGAATTAAACGGATAGTTGTTTAAAGTTTTTTTGAAACAGTTTAAATTAGAGATTGATCTTAAAAAATCAGCAGTTTGTTCCATGCATTGGCTACTGAGTAATTATAGAGGAGTTTGCCCATGATTTTATTGGATTTGTAGATCTTGCGGAGGAGTTGGTCAGAGATGCAGAGAGTACAGTTAGGAGTGTATGGGGTGATGAGTTTTGAGAAAACATGACAGGAGTGGAGTTGGTTTAAGATGGAGTGAGTCAGGTGTAGTTGAGGCAGTAGGAGTTGCTGGTGTAGTTCTAACCACTTTAGGTTTTTCAGAGATAGGCAGTGGTGTGAGCAGTAAAGTGGATTAGTGGCAAATCTAGCAATTTTATTGTATGCCTGTTCAAGTTTAGTTAAAAGATTTGTTTGAAGGTTTGTGGGGAAACATATAGAAGGGTGGGCAATAGATAGGCATGTGCTAGTGTGAGTTTAGATTTATTTGAGAGGAATTTTTGTTTCTATAAAGTAGGCCCAGTTTTTGATGAGTCTTTTTGATGCAGTTTTGGATATGAAGATCAAATTTAAGTTGATCATCAGTAATGACCCCTAGTAATTTAGTGTGGGTTCAACCATGATAGTTGTGTTATTAAGGGAAGAGACAGAGAAAGTAGATTTAAGGTGTTGAAGAGATTTAGGAAGGAAAAGCAGGAGATTCGTTTTGTTTGGGTTGAGTAGGAGTTGGTTGGATGTTAGCCATTTTTCAGCAGAGTGCAGAGAATCTTGGGTGAGGGGAGAGTAGGTGAGGAGATTGTCAGAGGTGGAAATTATTGTTGAGTCATCAGCATATTGTATTAAAGAGGAGTGAGGACAGGAGAGATAGAGGTTGTTGGTGAAAATGTTAAATAGTAGGGGTCCAAGGATGGAACCTTGGAGAACACCAGTTTGGACTGGGAGGAAAGTAGAGGATGCGGAGAGCTATCTTACAGACTGCAGTCTGTTGGAGAGGTAGCTAGAGAACCAGGCAATAGTAGAGCTGGAGAGATTAAGGCTAGATAGTTTGGACAGAAGTAGATTGTGGGAAACAGTGTCAAAGGCCTTAGAGATGTCAAGGATTAGGCATGAGACCAATTTATTGTTGTCACGAGATCTAGAGATAACCTGTGTAAAAGATATCAGTGGTGTGACTGGGGTGAAAGTTGTGTTGCATAAGATTCCCTGTAGTAGATGAGAAAGGAGTTGTTTATGGATGCATTTTTCAAGAATCTTTGATAAGCAACATAGAATAGCATTAGGTCTGAAATTAGAGGGGTCAGTGGAGTTTCCTCCTTTGTGGAGGGTAATAACATAGAATTTTTTTCCAGATATTAGGAACGGGTCTATATTATGTGATCAGAGAATCTCTTTTTTGAACACATAATAATCAACATGTATACAGCAAATGCTATAAACCGCGAACGGCCACGTCCTCGAATTTTTTCCTCGGGGAAAAAAGTCACGTGGCTGTAAAATAAAAAAACAAACTTTAAAACATTAATTAAGTTGGGGGCTTCACCCTCCCACATCCCACAGCCCCCCACACCCCCCAAACTAAATATACCAACTCCGGGATTGCTCTACATTGAAGAAAAGGGCAATTCCCGATAAAGGCCAACTGAATTTTTTCCTGCGGAAAAAATTCGAGGACATGGCCATTTGCAGTTTACAGCATTCACTGTATATGTGTCGATTATGTGTTCGAAGAAGAGATTCTTTCGCTGTATATGTGTCGATTATTATGTGTTTGAAGAAGAGACTCTTCAACCACATAATACAGTCCCATCAAGAAATATGTTGAGGTTAGAGTGAGGATTTTCTTGTAGTTTGAGATAAAAGTTTTTTTTCTCTCAGTTGACTTGTTTTTTAGTTAGGTTACGTAGTTCTCTGTAGCACTGAAAATTGGAGGGGTTTTTGTTTGTTTTTGCAGGTTTTTCTAGGCATTATCCTGTTTGTGCATGAGGGAGTGAATGTCTTGAGTTATCCAGGGAGAAAGTTGAATTAAATTCTAATTTTCCTAGTGGGAGCAGGACGTTCAGGGTGTTGAGAAAAATGCTATTGAATTTTAGAACAGCTTCTTCTAGGGAGAGATCATGAGGGAAGGACCAGTTAATAGAGGAAAGTATGCAATTAAAGGTATCAGGGTTGAAATTAGAGCATTTGTGGCAGTGTTTGTATTGTTGGGATTCGAGCAATTGGGGGGACTGTCTATGGATAGAGCTAGGGAGAAGGTCACTTAGAGAATCAGATGTGTGGAGGGGTTGTGGTATAGGTGGGAGTTAGAGGTAATGATCCAGTTTATTGTAGTGCCAGTGTTACAAAGTTTGTTAAGGTGAGTGGGTGTAGCAATAAGTTTGGAGAAGCCATAAAGTTTGATGCTGTTGGTATATTTAAGTAGGGGAGATGGGGGGTGCAGGGGGGGTATGTTTTAGTGTTTTTTTTTTTTTTTGGGTAGCCCGGGGAACTAGACTTCAGCAAAAGTGCACTTTCATTGAAGTGGACTTTCGGTGAACTGTAGGGTCTATTATATATATATATATATATATATATATATATATATATATATATATATATATATATGCCGATAAACTACTGGTCGAAACCCACAAAGCTAATAACTCTGCTGGTGAATCCCTGTTTGCCAGCTTCATTGGCAAAACCTGGAATTCGTTGCCAAACTATATAACCCTACAATCCTCCAAAAGTCTCTTCAAAAAAAAAAAAAAACTCAAACAGTATCAAAGTTAATTGGCTATGCCCATGTACCAACCCTCATTAAGTTGTAAACTAAAAGCATATTCTGCAATTATCATAGCTTGTAACTACATCACCAAGCTCTGCTTCCAATCTGATGTCTCTTACTTTTAATTGTCTGTCCATGTGAATTGTGAGTCCCTACTAGGGAACACTACTAACTCATTGTATATAAATCTTTGTTTTTATAATTGTTTGCTAACTTCTGTGTAATCTATGTAAGTTTGTCTATGTGGAGCTTTTCTCCCCGAACCTCTGCTGAAAATGGACATGTATCCAGTCGGACTATCCCGGTAAACAAATGTAAAATAAATAAATAAATTTTATATATATATATATATATATATATATATATATATATATATATATGCGTATCTATCTATCTATATATTTTGCTGTCTATCTGTATCTCTCTGCATGTCTAGCTACATCTACCTCCAGAAATACTTAATTGTACCTAAAAAGATATTCATACATGGTGGCTTGAAATCCAAAATAGTAACTAGACGTCAATATGTAAACTAGTTGTGTAACATGGAGTACAACACTTTTATTGCCATGAAACAACAATAATTCAGCTCTGCTTTACCATTTAGTAAGGTTACGCATTTTCTTTCATGAGGTCTTTCATGTATGTTTTATCACAAATTTTTCTCCTAAAATTACTACATATTATGAAAGAGAATGCTTACCATAATAATCTTCTTTCTCTTTCTCAGCAATGGACATTACTTAGACATTTCTAGCACTGGAGCTTTCATTATGTACTAAAGGAAAAGCTGTAGAGGAAAAGAAATCTACTGTTATCTGTGCAAGTACATTAGTTTTCTTGTTTTTAGTGTGTTTGTAGTATTTGTTGATATATTTTAGGTGTTTATTATTTTATTTATCCTTTGTTGACCAGGTTAGTTACACTAGACTAGTAGCCTCTTTTCTGGGAGCACCTAAGGTGGTATTTATATCTCTAAGGGAAATTTGGCCAGAGCATTGGGGAACTTCCCCTATTTGTGAACTGTACTCGCAGCTTGCCTAGTGTGAATACTTGTGCACATCCTGTTCCTAAAACAGTGGTGGCTGAGAGGGCGGTGTGCAAGATGGAGTTAGTGTTGGAAGGAGAAGAGGTGAGTACTAGCTCTAAAGAAGTTACTTGTGACACTGCAGAGGATTTAGAAGGAGTTATTCATGGTTTTGGAGGATGTGACAAAAGAGGAGTGCATTGTTACAACTCTCCAGTCAGTTGCAGGATGATATCTTAAATAAAATGATAAATCAAAGTGAACCAGAGAATGATGTGTCATGGGGAGAAATGATATAAAAAACAAGGAGCGGAAGCAGAGGATATTATAAAAGGGACCGTATACAAAAACAGAAAACATATGCAGAGACAGTGGGAAATAGCTATGAAGAGCAGAAAGAAAAAAAAAGCTGCAGAGAGCATAAAGAAAAGAAAAAAGAAGATAACACCTAAAGAAAATGTATGATGAGAAAGCATAGCAAAAGAAACAGAGATGGATAGATATGAGATATGAGGGACTGTAATACCTCCTTTAAGAATTAAAACATATGAGGTAAGTGCTTTTATTTTAATACATAGACATTTTGTGACATTTTTGAGACTGCACAAGATATGGAAACATGTTTGTGTGAATATAAAAAAAGCCAGAAGGATAATCCATGGAATGACTATGCAATGAAAGCTTTTTTGAGAGATAAAAATGACAATGTATATACAGTTATGGACAGCAGTTGAAATATAGACTTTGAAAGGACATTTAAATAATATTTGTAAAGAAGCAATGGACATTTCAAAACTTTATGATAATAGGGGTTTATGAACTGGGTGATGGAATTGCAATGTTATATTAAAACTGAAATAAAAAAATGTACATATGCCAATTATTATTAATGTTGAAGGAAATAAGGGTGTGGTAAAATATTGGGGACAACCAAAAACATGTTTTTTCCTGTGGGAAAAATGGGAATTTAGTAAATAATTGTGATAAAAAGAAATGCATGTGGGTAAACTAGACATGATGTAAAGAAATGCAAACTCAAATATTACAAAGTGAAAAAAGTGGACATCCATGGATGGATTGCAAACAAAAATATAATAAAACAGATAGTGAAAATAAGGATGAGGATAAAGAACAAAATGGAAAAGAATTGTAAATATGAATGGAAGGAAACTTAGGAAAAGAAAAGGATGTTTATAAAAGAAAAGAAGAACAGGAGGAAATAAGAGTAGATTCAGAAGTTAGTGATGAAGAAGTTATAATTTGTAACGTAGTAAAAGGAAAAAAGAACTACATTGATAAAAGATTAAGAGATAGAAAAGGGAAATTCAAAGACATAAACTTAAAAGAAAATAAGAAAATAAATGGATGAGAAATAATATATTTAAATAAAAGAAGAGTGATAAGAGGATTATTTCCTCCAAATTAAGGAATAGAGAAAGTAACAATTTAAGGATTCTCACAGTAAATGTAAATAGCATGAAAATATAAGAAGAAGGATGGGGATTTTTGACCAGTTTAATAAGTGTGATATAAATATAATTGTTTTTGGAAGATATACAATTTCTAAAAAATGAATAAAAAATACAGACAGAAGGAAATATGGGATGGAGAGATATATAGAATATAGGGAAATGAGCGCTGTTTAGGAATAGCAGTTTTATGCAGATGTGTAGTAAAGATCTTAGATTTAATATTAGTTAAAATGGAAAGACTTACTATCATAGATTTACTGTGTCAAGGAAAGGTTTATGGAGTTATAACGATATATGTATATGTCATTCTTAAAGAAAGGGATAATCTATTTCAACGGATGTTAGATTATGTAGTAGTAAATATAGATATTATAATAATAGGAGACTTTAGTTGTGATTTACAGGGAAAAAGAGATTGAAAAAGATGTAAAATAATTAAGTTATGAAATGTAACAAATGGATAATATGGAATAGAAAAGTATGGATGCATAAAAGAGGTGTATTAAAATCTGAGATTGATTATTTTGTGATATCTGAAGCTCTAAGTATAGCATAAAGAGAATACATTTGAACAAGATTTACAGATCATCTGGCTGTATGGATGGAAGTAAACAAAAACAAAGAAGATATTAGTACAGGAAATGATATAAAAAAAATTAATAAAAAAAGGAAAGGAATTGATAATACAGTTATGGAGAGACCATGTTATTATGAGGGAATTTTCCGAATGATGTATTATTTAAAAAAATGTATATATAAAAGAAAATTCTTACAATGGCACAGTAAAATAAGAAAGATGGGAAAACAAGTGTATCTAAAACATATAAAGATGCATTTGAAAATTTAAAAAAGAATGAAAGAGAATATTATGATAAAGAGGAAACGATGTATAAAAGAAATTATAAAAAATAAAGTATTATTATATAAACAAATATATTTACTACAAGGGAAAAAAGTCAGCATATCTAAGTCAACTAGTGAAAGAGAATAGTATTGCAATGAGAGAAATGAGAAATAATAAAGAAGTGAAATGAAGTCAATCTCAGATTATGGAAATTGCACTAAATTATATAGAGGAAATGTTTGAAAAGAAGGGAGAGAATGCAGTAAAATATGCAAAGTAAAAAATTCTCAGAACAAGTAAATAAGGAAATTAAAAAAGAGATTACTTTGCATGCATTAGACAGAGTACTTAAACAGTTAAATATAGATTTTGTTGCAAGTCCAGAAAGAACTGGATTTGAAATGTGTAAAAAATTTGGTGAATGGCAAAAGAGATATGTAGAAAGAGTGATTAAAGAGAAAAAAATGGCATAAAAATATAATGGTATGCTATTATTGTGTGAATCCATGGAAAAAAATAGAAGAAAGAGTGATAAAAGAAAGCTAGAAATAGTATAGTAATAAAGTAAAATGAAAATATTTTTATGGCAATTAGGAATAAAAAAATACCAGTAAAATGTTATATGCCATATAAAAAGAAAAGTATAAGAATATGTTTATATTGTGGTGGTGAAGAAACAACAGAACATGTCTGTTTGTTTTTTTTTAAATGTAATAGGATAAAAATTGTGGGAGAAAATTCTTTGTACATTTTAAAGACAATAACAATATAAATATGGATATGATTAAATATGGGTATTATAAGAATAGAAGTAACGAATCAATAATACTAAGGAAAATTAGAAACTGGTTATGGAAAAAGACTGGGGATCTGATTTAAATAAGAATGCATGATAAGACTGATAAATTTGGTAGATAAAAATGGAATTGTGTACATAATTGTTTAATTTCGTAAATCTGTATATTTATGAACAGATAAAAATGTAAATATGTGCATAAGTTGTTATGTAAATAACATGTAAACAAAGGACTCCTACTCTTTTTAATAGGTGCCATGGAATATGTAACATCCACCTGAACTACCACAAACTCAAGTGCCAGGGCCTTAGTTTAACATCTTATCCAAAGGACACTACCCTTAGGACTACAGCACCCCCTTTATGCTGTACTGCAGTGTCAGCAATCCATCTAACTGGTGTGGGACTAGAACTCATAGCCTTCTGCACCAACTATAGATGAACCCATAGCCTTCTGCACCAACTATAGATGAACACCTACCACATAAAGCAAAACATAAAAAAAATCAAAAACTTGGTATGCTATACAGAAACAATTGCTTCCTCTCCCCTCCTACAAGACATAATATCGCCTCTACTTACCTCCTTCCCTCACTAATGTACAGTACTCCCCTACTAACCAACCTATCTGCCTCCATCTCTTCCAAATTAGAAAATGGTGGGAAGATGGCATAATGGTTAAGGTGTTTACCTTGCAGACATAAGGTGCAGGGTTTGATTCTCACATGGGGTAATTGGCTAGGATTAAAAAAATGGCCCACAAGGCAGTTATCCTAGTACTAATCTATGACCCTATGAACCTATGAACAAAATTTCTTAATTTGCCACCAAAGCCAAAAACTCCTCCCATTACTGTATTGCCTTCCACTCTCTAAATTGACTAAAACTTCCAAATTACCTGGATTACTTCCAACTTACTACATCTTACATGCTAATCTTCAACCCCACCAAGTGCCCCACCCTCACACACATCCTACCCCCCTACATTCCAAATAGAACTCTCAGATCTGAACACCAAAACTTAATTAGTGTCCACAAACCTAACCATCCTTCTGGACAACTCCTCCTCTCTTTCTCCTTAACCAAAAAATGGAACTCTTGTCCTTCCTCCTTAAGGGCAATACAGAACGTGGATAACTTTAAAACTCAGCTGCATTCCTACCTCTTGTAAATGGAAATATACTTGCATTCTTCCAACCTAGCTCTCTTACCCAATTCAGTCTCATTAACTCATAACTCATAACTGTTCACAACACAATAACTACAATTGTTTCTTTCTTATTGAATTATTGTAAATATTGTTCTTTGACTTACATTTGTATTTGTATTTAGCACTGTTTTGTTTTTAATTTTGCATTTTTACTTGTATCTTGTACTGTGGAGATTTTCTCCCTGGGTCTCCACTGAAAACGGGCTCTCTAGGCCCGGTGGACGTCCCCGGATATCAAACTGGCAATAAATAAATAATAAATAAATAAAGGTAAGTAAGTTACTTGTTGTACCACTGACAGTGCTAATTAATATTATTGTAAATGTTTCTTTGAACGAGTCATTCATTCACAAAACCCCTCCTGAATTATTTGAGCATTTAATTAAAAATGTAGCTTGTCTTACTGGATATCTTGTCATTTAGCATAAATGTGCATAATCACATAAGTATGGATCCATTCAGGAACATTTTGATGAAAAAGTTGCTTTCTTTAAGCTGCCAGTCAGGATTAAAAAAAATAAATAACTTGTAAAACTGCTGTATACACAACTGTTGGTGAAGTGTGTAATGATCATACTTCTCAAACTCTTAGAACAAGAAATCTTACTGACTACATATGTAAAATGTATTCTTGATGCTAATGCTGTTCTGTTTTGCCCCCTTTACTTTTATACATATTTCTTGAACAGTTAACCACAAAATTTTGTTATATTCCATATAGTTGTGGACTGCACCTCCTCCCAAGACTGCAGCGGAGTAAATGCAACACCCATCCATACAAAAGCTTACAGACTTATCTTTTCAGTCATTGTAAGGGGAAAGTACTTGTTAATTCTGTTATCCTAATCATGCTCTGTTCAAAGTGGTACCACATTTAATGTCTGTCCTTTGCTTGGCCAGTGCTTAGTGGTCTGCTTTTTGGTTGTTTTTCAGAACAAGAAACAAAAATAGACTCCATTTCCCCTTAATTTTCTCTTCTCCTTCCCTCTCTAATTAACGAGCTACATCCTACTCTTCCTGGCAGCCTGCACTTTGTTCTTTCCAGTTACTGTTTTTGTGTATCTCCCTCTTTGTCTTTATAGACAGGTGCATGTTGCTTTGTTTTTTCCCTTTTCCATGCCCTGAAGTTTCACTGATAACTGCTTGCTGTATTAATGTTATGTCTTCCATGCCCTGAAGTTTTACTGATAACTGCTTGCTGTATTAATGTTATGTCTTCCATGCCCTGACGTTTTACTGATAACTACTTGCTGTATTAATGTTATGTTTTCTATGCCCTGAAGTTTCACTGATAACTGCTTGCTGTATTACTTTTAGTCTTTCTACCCTTATTATTTGTCTGCTTCTTTTAATACTACATAGTATAACATTTACATTTGCATTTAATTCCAAATTAAAACCCAGAAAGGCAAACACAGTGCAGACCAGAAGTAGAAATCCACAAAACAATTTATTCTCCACAAAATAAGTGCTTTCATCATAAAGTTAAAATTATAGGAACTTCATCGACACCACCAAGCAGGGGGAACAATAACAGGGGTTTGTGGAGGGGGAGAAGATAGACTATAACAACATGGTTGGTACGGATATTGAACAAATGACCCCTTATGGACAAGTCTGTTTGTTGCCAACTGTTACTGCTGAATGTAATTCTGCTAGAGACTTCAAAGTATACAATTTTTCTGAAATGAATTTGAATGTAACTGCTTGTGATTTGTTAGCTAAGGACTTCACCTTTATTCCTAGTAAGTCAGCAGATTTGGTACAAAATTTGCTTGATTTAAAACAATATACTAGGAAGTTAAATTTTAATGTTATATTTCTTAATGTGGAACGTGTACGTGACCCGTTTAAAATTTCAAGTACATTTAACCATCCTATTCACCCCACATTGGAAATTTTTGGAAAAGTCTGTGAATTAGACAGCAGGAATTTATGTATGAATAAGAACAGAAGGTTAAATGCGAGTAACCTAAGTCATAATGAAAGTTTTGAATTGGCATTTATAAAACAGGCAGTGGGGATAAGAATTATGAAACCAGATAAGGGAGTAATTATGTTATAAAAATGAGATCAATTTTGGAGACACAGACCTATTGTAAGAGTTCATTAAATGAAATGAACGGTGCCTAAAAAGGATTAAAGGGCTCCTACAAGACTTATTTTTTGACAGCTTAATTGACATCCATGACTTACACTTCTTAACTGTGGAGTTTCCAGTAAACCCAGTAATTTTTGGGGTCCCAAAGCTACACAAGTGTATTGAGCAACCTCCTACTGTCCGTCAATAACACCTGCCAGTGTTTCCTAATAATATTAATATACCTATCCACATCAGAAGTGTATTTCAGAGAGACTCTCAGATTGGCCTGAGTTGAGATCTTATCTGAACTTTCAGAAGGTTGTTTCTTCATGGAGAAATAAGGTCTGGCTCTATCACTCCATTTACACGTAGCTCTAGGTACTTGTTCAGACAAGGTCCTATCATCATACCCTCTTTCTTTCAAGAAACTTTTAACTCTAGCCACTTCACTTTCAAAATCTTCTTCCCTCACATTTAGTCTTGAAGCCCTCATGACCTGATTTGCCACAACATTTCTAAATATATGGGGGGGATGCGCACTGTCACGATGTAAAAGATGGTTAACATGACAACTCTTCCTGTACTGTTTGGTATATATATTCCCTTCCGGGTCTCTCAGTACTGCTACATCTAAAAAATCTAAACCTTCATAAGATATCTTATGTGTGAATTGCAAATAATCTGTAGACTTGTTAACATGCAGCAAAAATCTGGACAAACACTCCTCATCTCCCTCCCACAAAATAAAAACATTGTCTACAAATCTACGATAAAACAAAACATGCTCACCAAAAGGACCCTTAAAGATATAACGGTCCTCCCAAACTGCCATAACTGCATTGGTGTAGCTGTTGGCACAAGAAGAGCCCATAGCTACAGCATTGCACTGTCTAAACATCTGGTTACCAAACAAAAATATATTGTGTTCAAGCACCATTCTCAATAAATTTACCAATAAAGTGACTCATTACTATATTGTGTATAGCTCTCTAAAAATTGTTGAACAGCTGTCACACCCATGTCATTAGGTATCACAGTAAATAGAGAAACTACATCTAAAGTAATGAAAGAAGCCTGACAATCAGTGTGTGTGTATAAAAAATCATACATATCTCCAAGAAAATGCTCACTGTCCCTGAGTATATGCTGTGTCTTATTCAGGATAGGTCTGAGGTGCTTCTCTATAAATATGGAAATAGATTCAGTGCACCACCCTCTACCTGAGACGATAGGTCTCATAGGTGGATCCAGGGTGGATTTATGCACCTTAGGTAAACCTAGCAACACCGGTATAAGTGGTTTCATAGTAAGAAAATACTCAAATAATTTCTTATCTATCAATCGTTGTTCAAAAAAGCACCTCACACCATTCGCTACTTCATCTATATGTGCAGCAACCTGCGTCAAATTTAATTCTTCATAAAACAACCTGTCCCTCAGACTCTCTAGCATCCTAGCCTCATACCAGTCTCTGTCAAGTACTACAATAAGCCCACCTTTATCTGCTGGTCAGAAAACAAGACGTTGATCATTCTCCAACTCCCTCAAGGCTATATTCTCCTGCCTGGTTAGATTGAATCTCCTCTTCCTGGATTGCATATCAGGACTCATACATGTATCATAAATATCCCTTATACACAATTTCTCACATGCATTAATTATCGAATTATTATTAGGGATAAAAGAACTCGGTTTCGAAAACATGTTCAGTCACTTATCAATATCACTATTCTTATACATTAATTTTAAAGTTAAATTTCTAGTAAAAGTCTTAATATCCATGATCACATCTACAAAACATGAATAGCTGGTGGGTATAAACGAAAGACCTTTTTTCAATACTGCCAGCTGATAGTCATTCAAATAAATACTTGATAAATTCAAAACAAATCCTTCTTCGCATTTGAGAACGCTTTCTTTATACTTATCTGCCCTGTCGAGGCATTGTCCCATTTCCGCTTGCCTCGATACTGACTCCTGTCTCTCAAATGTTCTCTCCTCACATTGTTTGAGTTCTCCTTCATGGGTAGAGGGAACTCTATGTTGTACCGTCGTAAAAAACTCTCCGACACCATAGGGGGATCAGTAGAATCAAGTCTGTCCCTATGTACTTGGCCGATTTTCGTGTTGGGAACATCTTCACTTGGCTGAGGGAAGAGTGTGGCCATGAGGGACACAGTTTACAGAGCACTGCTATGACGGCGGAAGTAGCATCGGCTGCTTCTGATGAGGCAGAAGTACAGTTGGCGTCTGGAGATCAACAGGGAGATGCGAGTGCCTCTGCATTTGCAGGTCTTATTCCTGGAGAGTTGAACACCAGAAAAAAGTTTGTTACTACGACGGCGCAAGTAACTGCATGAGAGTATTAGACAGGGTGATATGTATAATAGGACTGAGAATCTAGAAGCTATCTGGATTACCAGGTTGAGAAGTACGGAAGGGCATGGTCTTAATGAATGCATTCCCCTAAAACCTAGGTTGAAAATGAGGCCACTTAAAAGATGATTTTAAAGTGTTTATTTTAGTATTTAATGTATATTAAATGATGTTTATATTTATATTTATGTTTACTGTTTAGGTTTTATTTATGTGTATATATTTTTATACGTATTTCTTATATACATGTTAAAATTTTTTAAGCAGGAAGTTGATTGTTTTGCATCATGTGATTTGTACTGTGTATATATAGGTGTGTCTCATTAGTGCTTGATGTACACCTGAGGAAGCTCATTTTGTGAAAGCGCTTGTGTTTTTGCACTAGTAAAGGCCTTGTTGGATTTTTGCAGCTGTCAGCGTCTCTTTTTCTGTGGTTTTCACATTTATCTTGTATTTGAGACGTTTTGTGTGGATTCTACTGGCAATATTTCTTGTTCTTAGTATTTAACATGCTTTTTTCTATTTTAAATTGTATCTGATGAAGTTCCTGTAATGTTATCTTTGGGACGAAAGTGCTTATTTTGTGGAGAATAAATCATTTTGTGGATTTCTACCTACTTCTGGTCTGCACTGTGTTTGCCTTTCTGGGTTTTATTTTGGAATTAGTTGCTTTGTTTTGTTTACAGTATGCAGATGGAAGCAGTACAGTCCAATGCTTTACACAGCAATGGTGCCGAGTGCTCCCCCAACAACAAATGAATCACTGGGAGAGCTAACTATACTTATTCAGCAACTAAATCAATGGCTTGACAGACTTGAACAGATGTCTTTGTCGCAGCTCACAACACATCCTGTTTCTAGCACACAGACTCAGAATATGTGTTTGGATTTGCATGGTTTAATGAACAATACAGATGGGAATCTGGCTGCACAAATTGCTTCGAGGCCAGTGCTAAGAGTGAATGAGGTCAGTACAAATAATATTCATGAACCACTAAATGTTGCTGTAAACCCAAATGCTGTCCCTTGTTTATCTGAATGGCTCAGAAAACAGGAATAAGTTGAATTCCCAAACTGAAAGGGCAACTAATGGTTATTCTATTGAAAATTAAAAAAACCTACAGATGGACAATTCTTACTTTAAAGAAGGTTTGAGGCTACAAGTGGTTCCAAAAGGACTTCGCTTATGGAGCTACTGACGGGTTTGGTTCCTGATTCAATGTTTCATAAGGAACTATTGCACTTGTTTGATAAATTTGTGTTTGAATATATGGACACTGTTATCAAACACAATGAACAATTAATTGAGAGTCTAAGTAAAGATGTGAGTGCTTTGGATAAAACTGTTGTGCAGGATCCTGTGTTTGACAACCATAAGTTTGACTATTGTCGAATTTTTTGCTCAATTTATGAACAAATTAATGAAGTTAAGAACAGAAAACTAAAGAAATTGTTGAGGGATGAAAACAAATATAGTACCAACATAGCCTATCCCCTACCCCCACCATCACAAGAATGGCATCAGAATAAGCTTGTTAATAATGTAAGGTTGGGAGACAATTCCAATCCCACTGTCATTCCTAATGAGGAGATGGACAAAGATTTTTTAGACAATGAGAACTACACCCCATTGAGACGGTCAGAGCGTCTTATGAACCAACAAGATCAGAACAACATTCAAGGGTGCCTCCAGTATACCAACTACCAATGCAGATCAACACGACCAAGTAGGGGGAACAACAACAACAGGGGGTTCGTGGAGGGGGAGGAGACTATAACAATATGGTTGGTACGGATATTGAACAAATGACCCCTGATGGACAAGTCTGTTTGTTGCCACCTGTTACTGCTGAATTTAATTCTGCTAGAGACTTCAAAGTATACAATTTTTCTGAAATTAATTTGAATGTAACTACTTGTGATTTGTTAGCTAAGGGCTTCACCTTTATTCCTAGTAAGTCGACAGATTTGGTACAAACTTTGCTTAATTTAAAAGAATATACTAGGAAGTTAAATTTTAATGTTATGTTTCATAATGTGGAACGTGTACGTGACCCCTTTAAAATTTCAAGTACTTTTAACCCCCTATTCATCCCACATTAGAAATGTTTGAAAAAGTCTGTGAATTAGACATCAGGAATTTATGTATGAATAAGAACAGAAGGTTAAGTCACGATGAAAGTATAGAATTGGCATTTCTAAAACAGGCAGTGAGAATAAGAATTATGTAACCCGATAAGGGGGGTTGTGTTGTTATCATGAATAAAAGTGATTATGTTATGAAAATGAGATCAATTTTGGAGACACAGACCTGTTGAAAGAGTTCGTTAAATGAAATGAACGGTGCCTACAGAAGGATTAAAGAGTTCCTACAAGACTTATTTATTGACAGCTTAATTGACATCCATGAATTACACTTCTTAACTGTGGAGTTTCCGGTCGCCCCAGTAATATTTGGGGTCCCAAAGCTACACAAGTGTATTGAGAAACCTCCTATGTGTCCAGTTGTGGATGCAAGGGGTTCAGTTACCCATCCTTTGGCAAAACTGTTGGATTTGCAATTAAAATCATTATTAATTAATGAACCCTGCTTGTGTGTAGACTCTTGAGACTTCCTGAGACAAATTGAAAATATTTAGTATGACAGTGAATATTTGTTTATTATTGTGGATATGGTAGATTTATATACCATTATACCCCATGAAATAGGGGTACAGTCATTTTGTGAATATCTACATAGGAAAAATGCCCCACAAGATAAAATTAATATCTATGAACAGCTTTTGGACATAGTACTCAGAAGTCATTTTATTCTATTTGAAAAAGAGTACTACTTGCAAGTCTGAGGGGCAGCCGCGGTGGTGCAGCGGTTAGCATTGCCACCTCACAGCAAGAGGCTCTCTGGTTCGATCCTCAACTGGGGTGCCTTCTGTGCAGAGTCTGCATGTCCTCCCTGTGGTCTCATGTGTTTCCTCTGGGTGCTCTGGTTTCCGCCCACATCCCAAAGACATGCTGTGGGTGGATTGGACACTCTAAATTGGCCCTAGGCATGCGTGCGTGCATGTGTGTGCCTTCTGTGGAAAGTTGGGTGCCGGGCTGGCAACTCGACACTGTAAAACTCCACTGCCAATCATGAGTGGATAGGTGATCCATTGTGGCGACCCCTAACCATGAAGAGCCGAAAGAAGACTACTTGCAGTCCAAGGGATGGCAAGTGGCTCCTCTTGTGGGGGCCTATATGCCAATATAGTCATGTTGGAATGGGAAAATAGGTTTCTGAAGGATTCACCATTGTATTCTTTATTTCCAATGTTATACCCATTTCCTTGACAATATTTTTATCTTGTGGAAGGGAACCAGGGACCAAGTGGAACCATCCTTAGACTACATTAATTTTACTACTACCTTCTTAAAATTGACTCATTCCATAAGTCAGGATGAGATTTCTTACCTAGATGTGCTGTTAAAAAAGGTGAATAGTGGATTTGTGGCTGAAATTTATCATGAAAAAATCTTATTCAAATAGTTTCCTCCATTTTAGTAGCTACCACCCAGTAACACAAAAACAGGCGGTTGTGAAAGGCCAATTTGTTAAGGCAGTCCATATGGTGAACTTATGGCAAGCCTTTATTGATGAATGTGTGAATTTGAAGAACATGTTTGCCAAAAGAGGATACCCTGACATCTTATTAAATTAAATCATGGGCGAAGTTAAAGAAAAAAGGCACAATGGCCACTTTTTACCAATTTTAAGGGCCAAAGTACATGAGAATTTAGATAAGACTGAGGTGGTCATATCAAACAATAATAATGATGGTCCTACTATACCACAGACAGAACAAATTTGAGTGGCTTCCCCTACACCACAACAGAGGGATGGTATTAACTATCAGTCCAGTTTTTCTACAATGTTTTCAAATGGCACTTTATTAGTAATGACAAAGATTTAAGGGAATTAGTGGGAGATAGCCCCTCTTGTATTTATAGGAAAGGTTTTAATGTGAAATACCTTTTTGAACATCAACAATCTCGAACCACTGTTGGATATATGTTTAAATGTGGTTGATGTAAGTTTTGTCCCTATTATTTATTTATTTTTTATTTTACATTTGTTGACCGGGCTAGTCTAGCTGGATTCATGTCCATTTTCAGTAGAGGCCCAGGGAGAAAAGCTCCACAATCAAAGAAAAAAAGACAAGAAACTTGTACCAAATAATAAGCACTTCAAAAAACAATGGTAGTAGGAGAGCCAACACAAAATACATCAGGTGGACAAATTATAAACAAAGGAATACAAATAGAGTTATAAAACATTTGGAGTCCTGATATCACAAGACATAACATGTTGAAAGTATTACAAAGAGGATTATCATTGAATATAAAAATATTAATGTTTTTTTTTATAGTAGTTCAGTGGAATTGTTGAAATTAAAGTAGTCAGCTAGTACTATAGTAATGTAGTAAAGCAGTTGAGAGGCTGGAGGCAATAGAAGTTTCAGTCAGGGTTAGTACAAGGGAAGAGCCATTGGGATTTAAGGAAGATTTTTAGATGCTTTTTGAAAGTGGGTGTAGAGGTAAGTGTAGTAAGTTCACTTGGAAGCTTGTTCCAAATAGGTCCAATTGAGTTGGAGAACAAACAGTCCTCAGCTTTGTTGTGGGGTTTATGGTAGGCTGCTAGGAGCTTTGTGGCTGAGCGCAATGAAGAGAGGTTTTTATAAGGGCTAATAAGAGTGCAGAATATGGTAGTATTAGATGGGTGAAAGAAGATTTTGTGGGTGATGCTAAGTTGCTGTAGCAGTAGTTGATTATGTAATTCCAGCCAACCAAGTTGTTTAAGATTTATACAATGATGGTTATGAAAAGGGGCTCCTGTGGCAAATCTGGCAATGGTGTTGTATGATGTTGCTAGTTTATTGAGATTAGATTTAGATAAGTTTGTAAAAATAGGTGAGTCATAGAGAAGGGTAGATAGCAGGTGTGTTTGTGCGATGGTAGCTCTTGCTGGGGCAGTGAGGAAGGGTTTAAGCCTATAAAGAGATCCAAATTTTCTATTAACTGACTTAATGGTTAAGTTAATATCAGAATCGAAGTTCAGATTATGATCTAATGTGACACCTAGTAGTTTGGTAGTAGGCTCAGAGGATATTATTGTGCCATTATTAGATGTTATATTGAAGTCAAAAGTAGAGGATTTTTGTGTAGGTGTAAATAGTAATAATTTAGTTTTTTTGGGATTAAGTAGGAGGCAATGTTGATAGAACCAATTTTCAGCAGTTGTAAAAACTTTTTGGGTAGTAGTCTGAAGCTCAGCTGGGGAAGATTCTGAGCATATCAATGTCGAGTCATCTGCATATTGAATGCAGGTGGTTTGTGGAAGGGACTTATTGAGATCATTAATAAAGATAGAAAAGAGGAGTGGTCCAAGAATGTAACCCTGTGGGACTCCGATTTTGATGGGAAGCAGAGAGGATATGTGATTGTCCCAAAGAACTGCTTGCTGCCTATTTTCTAAGTAGGAATTAAACCACTGGATTGCCTGGGTGTCTAATGCCAGAGATTCAAGGATGTTTAGTAAGAGTTTATGGTTAACCATATCAAAGGCCTTAGAGAGGTCTAAAAAGAGAGCTGAGGACAGCAAGTTGTTATTACGATTTTTATTAATGTGGTCTGTGAAAGATAAGAGTGCAGTAGTTGTACTGTGATAAGGTCTAAAACTGTGTTGGCAGTCTGCTAGAAGATTATTTTGGAGAAGATGGTCAAGGAATTGTCGATGGACACATCTTTCCATGATGTTAGCTAAAGGAGAAAGTAGAGCTATGGGACGGAAGTTGGAGAGTTCGTTAGTGTTACCCCCCCTTATGAAGAGGAATGATATGAGAGACTTTCCAGAGGGATGGGATAAGGCCTTCAGTTATGGATCGATTTATTAAAATGGAGACAGGATAGGCAAGTACTCCCTCTGCAATTTGCAGATACTCTGATGGGAGGAGGTCAGCTGAGGGAGAACATGGTTTAAGTTTCCTCAGTAGGGTGTGGATGAGATCTGTAGAGACTGGTTGTAATTTGAAAGAGGGGAGGTTTTTGTTCAGGGAGTAAGGTTCCTGGGTGGATCTAGGTGGCAAGGTCTTGGCTACGGATGTAACAATCTCAGAGAAAAATTTGTTGAATTTGAATTTGGTTGCATGTACTTTGAGTGAGGTTAGAAGGAGTGGGAGTATTAGAGTTACCTGGATGTAGTAATTTGTTGATACCTGACCAGAATTTCTGAGGGTTTTGGTATTGTGTGTGTTGGAATTTCAAGTAATAATTTTTCTTGTCTAGTATTAATTTCTTGGTTTCATTTCTAAGTTGTTTAAAGGTTTGGTGGTCAATCATGTTTTTAGAGCTACGCCATTTGGCCCAAGTTCTATTTCTCTGTAACATTTTGTGTTTGGTCTCTTTGGTTAGCCAAGGAGCAGGCTTTGCTCTGGTTTTAATTGATCAAGTGGGGGCATGTTGGTTGAGAATTTGAAGGAATTTGTTGTTGAAGTAGGAAGCTGCCTCATCAAGAGGTAAGTATTTTAGGGGAGACCAATTGCAAGCTTTGAGCTGTATTTGGAAGTTTGTTTGGTTGAAATATTTCTTGTTCCTGGTTGTTCTGAAAATTGTATGCTTGGGGATAGGGGTTATTTTTCTGATAATATAAATGAGTAGGTGGTCGCTGATATCATCAGGTAAAATGCCTGTGGTATAAGTCAGGGGGTTACTATCGACTAGAATCCAGTCAAGGGTGCTCTGTTTAGAGCTAGATTTATTCTAGTAGGGACGGTGATGGTTTGATTGAAGCCATAAAGGTTTATATGGGAAGTAGGTTTTTGGGAAATGCAACAATTCCAATCAATGTTAAAGTCTCCTAGGAGAATAGTTTCCTGGGGGAAGGAGGTGGAGAGCCAGCTCAGTATACTTTCAAGGGTATTAGTATTATTGCCTGGGGGGATATAACAGCAAATTATGTAAATGAATTTATTTTTATTAAGCTGTAGTTTGGTGATTAGGATTTCACTATTGCTTGGAGAGGGTGGTTTGGTATCTAGCTGAGTAACCGGTAATTCAGTTTTGAAGAGTATTGCTACACTACCACCCTTTATGATTGGACGGTCAAGTCTAAGGATGTTATAACCTGGTGGGATTATATCATTATCCTTAGTTTCTGATTTAAGCCAGGTTTCAGTTAGGCATAAGATATCAAAGGAATGGAGATCAAGTAGGGCATGCAGTTGGGTAATTGTATTATTTAGGCTGCGAATATTTAGGTGGGCTATATGAAGAGAGTTGGGTGTGGTCGTAGGATTTAAAGAATTAGTTTGTTTACATGGTGGGATATTAGGGACGTAGTTGTTTGGGCCTGGGTTAGGGTGAATGTCACCATCGAGGAGAAGTAGCTGCTGGTGACTGTGTAAGTATTTGGAAAGTTTGGAAGAGGTTGGAAAAAGTTTCTTGTTTTGGAAAAACTTGGTATGTGTAGTTCTATGGAAATGAGGTATGAGGTAGGAAGATGAAGATGTTATATTGCTGTGTGTTTGTGGGATGTATACATAGTGAGGAGTAGTTTGTTTTACTGTTAGCTGGGATTCAGTTAATTTTTTGTTTTCATAGAGAGTGAGGGTGTAAGAAATAAGAAGAATGTTTAGTAGTAAGAAAGAGGAAAATAGGAGATGATGTTTAAGAATGCTTGATTTATACATAGCAAGTGGAAGTGTTGTCCTAGAGGTAGGAGATAGTTGAGATAGGAAGGTAGGGGTTAATGGGTGGAGTAGTTTTACTAGTGGAAGGGATTGTAATATTAACGAGTAGGTGGTATTGTTAATTGTGTAATTAGGTGAAGAGGGCTATAGGTGGATGTAGTAGTGGGTTGGGTTATTGTGCTATAAGGCTAGGACCCCTGGGGGCGTGTGGGAATTGGGGGTAGGGTAGGGGAGCGGAGTGAGCCCGCAGGGCGAACGGAGCGGGTTGAGCAAAGGAGGACAGCCAGAAAAAAATGATCAGTCAGGTCGTTTGGGATTACTCCTAGGGTCAGGTAAGCTATCCCAGAGAGAGGAGAAAATGATATACGAGGTAGATTTAAGAGACCTGGAGGGTATGTAATCAGTCCAGGAAAGGACTACACTTTAGAGGGCTCCTACAAACTACCAGGAGTACATGGGACACGTTTGGCAAGGCAG
Organism: Protopterus annectens; assembly: GCF_019279795.1. NCBI lineage: Eukaryota > Metazoa > Chordata > Ceratodontiformes > Protopteridae > Protopterus > Protopterus annectens. Next base: position 953,269,883 of record NC_056735.1, on the reverse strand, counting down.
GAATTATATTTAAGCAACTATTTCAGGATGTAGGATAAGAATACTAAGTCAGCTATAATGTTAGGGATAAAGGTTTCTATTCTTGATATTTCTTTTCTTATTTGTTTTCCTTTTTTGTGTTAAGTAGGTGTAGGATGCAGAGATAGGGAGAAAACCCCTGGGAGGGAAAGGTAACACTGCAAGGAGTACTTAACAGAAAATAAGTTAAAACTGTTTCGGAGCGCTAGGGATTCCCATATAAGGAAAGAGATTTGAGGTCTAATATTGCCACCTAGTGGCCATAATAAGAATATACTTCCCAAAATTTCTAGAGGTAAAAGAAATTTGGGCAAGGGAGAGAAGGTAAGCGGGGGTAAAAATAAGGAATTCTAGATGGTGGCAAGCTGCTGGCAGACACGAGGCAGAGCCCTATCTTAGGACAGATATGTCACCAAACAAATGTTCAAAAGGTAAATAGCAGCAAGATCAGTACATACATGCAGCAATCCTTAGTGAAGGAGCTGTAAAGTGATTCTCGATGGAGCTGCTATTCAAAAAATAGACTTGAGGAAGCTTCAATGGTCAGGTGGTCTGCAGGGCAGGTATCAGCTATAGGAGTGGACTAGGATACACAACAGCGGGCGAGCTATAATGAAAGGATAAAAAAGAATAATTAGGTTACAATGTTAATCTACAGCAGTAGAAAGGGAGCAAGTAAGTAGCTAGTTGAGAGATTTTAACATTACGAGGGAGACAATTACAGTTGGTTCTACACAGAGAGTATAGCAGTAAAGCATAAAAGGTGAGAGGGGGGACTATGAGAGGTAATACAGTAGAGAAAAAGGGCAACTCAGGGAAGAGTAGCTAGAAACCGTGTATACAACAGCCAAGAAGGTAGAGACCTATAATGCTTCTAGAGCTAAGTCTTTTACATTGAGCAAAAGGGAAGTTCCTTTAACAAGAAGACCTTTCCATAGAGGATAAGGAAGATTATTTTAAACAATATGGTTGCACAATCTCTAAATGCAGTAACAAACACCAGTTCATTTAAGCAGGAAACCTTACATTGAGCATAAGGAAGATTATTTTAAACAATATGGTTGCTCAGTAACAAACACCAGTTCATTTAAGCAGGAAACCTTACATTGAGCCTAAGGAAGATTATTTTAAACAATATGGTTGCTCAGTCACTAAATGCAGAATAAAACTCAGATCATTTCAACAGACGACCTTTACATTGAGCATGTGAAAGTTTCTTTAGAGCAATATGGTTACACAGTCGCTAAAAGCGGCAATAAACCCCAGTTCAATTATCTCAGGTGACACTCAATTGAGCATTATTCATGAAATTAAATTAAATTAAATCAACAAGAATAATGTGAATCACATCCACAGGTCTAGCCAGTTGATTTAAACAGAAGACCTTACATTGAGCGTAAGGAAGATTCTTTTAAACCAAGTGGTTGCGCTGTCGCTAAATGTGGTAACCAACCTCAGTAAATTTAAACAGAAGACCTTTACATTACGCATATGTAGATTCTTTTAAACAATATGGTTCCGCAGTCGCTAAATGCGGTAACAAACCTCAGTTAATATAAACAGAGGACCTTTACAATGAGCATAAGGAAGAATATTTTTAAACAATATGGTTACGCAGTCGCTTAATGCGGTAACAAACCCCCGTTCAGTATTTCAGGCGACACACAACTGAGTGTTATTCATTGCCTTAAATTACAAGAAAAGTGCGATCCACATCAACAGTTCTACCTAACAGATACAAATAATAAAGCCGCTACCACTGGTACAAGCAACTCTGCTTCCTAAGATGGCACAGCATCACAAATAGCATACATATCACCTACACAACAGTCATGCATGCAGTTGAGGAGGAACTTACCTATGGGCAAGCCAGCAGCATGCGAGATGGTCAGGTAGGCTGGGGAAGGTAGTTTAAAAATGGCGCAGCACTTGCTAGGGGCTCTATATGGATGTCAGGGTGGGAAATTGGGTGGATGGAAGGAGGGTGGGAGGGGCAAAACCTAGAAGAGATAGGGAGGAGGTAAGGGTGACTAGTGGGAGGGGGGAAGTGTCAAGGGAAGTAAGTCGAGAAGTAGAGCAAAGGAGAAGGACAGCCAGAAAAAAATAATCAGTCAGGTCGTTTGGGATTACTCCTAGGGTCAGGTAAGCTATCCCAGAGAGAGGAGAAAATGATATACGAGGTAGAGTTAAGAGACCTGGAGGGTATGTAATCAGTTCAGGAAAGGACTACACTTTAGGGGGCTCCTACAAACTACCAGGAGTACATGGGACATGGTTGGGAAGGCAGGAATTATATTTAAACAACTATTTCAGGATGTAGGATAAGAATATTAAGTCAGCTATAATGTTAGGGATAAAGGTTTCTATTCTTGATATTTCTTTTCTTATTTGTTTTCCTTTCTTTGTGTTAAGTAGGTGTAGGATGCAGAGATAGGGAGAAATCCCCTGGGAGGGAAAGGTAACACTGCAAGGCATACTTAACAGAAAATGAGTTAAAACTATTTTGGAGCGCTAGGGATTCCCATAGAGGGAAAGAGATTTGAGGTTTAATATTGCCACCTAGTGGCCATAATAAGAAAATACTTCCCAAAATTTCTAGAGGTAAAAGAAATTGGGCAAGGGAGAGAAGGTAAGCGGGGGTAAAAATAAGGAATTCTAGACAGTGGCAAACTGCTGGCAGACATAAGGCAGAGCCCTATCTTAGGACAGATATGTCACCAAACAAATGTTCAAAAAGGTAAATAGCAGCAAGAACAGTACATACATGCAGCAATCCTTAGTGAAGGAGCTGTAAAGTGATTCTCGATGGAGCTGCTATTCAAAAAATAGACTTGAGGAAGCTTCAAAGGTCGGGTGGTCCGCAGGGCAGGTATCACCTATAGGAGTGGACTAGGATACACAACAGTGGGAGACATGCAGCAATCCTTAGTGAAGGAGCTGTAAAGTGATTCTCGATGGAGCTGCTATTCAAAAAATAGACTTGAGGAAGCTTCAATGGTCAGGTGGTCCACAGGGCAGGTATCAGCTACAGGAGTGGACTAGGATACACAACAGCGGGTGAGCTATGGGCAAGCCAGCAGCATGCGAGATGGTCAGGTAGGCTGGGGAAGGTAGTGAATTTATTGTTAACAAGATGAAAATAAGAACTCCAGGTAGATGTAGTTGTGCAACTGAAAGTTTAGTCTACCTTGTGTTATCTATGGACTGTAACTGTTTCTATGTGGGGAAGATGGAACGGAAACTTACAAATAGGATAAGTGAATATGTTCATAATATTCGTGATGTTTGTGAAACAAACACCTTAGCTAAACATATTTCACTGAATGTAGGACATGCTTTCAAGTTTATTATATTAGATGTTTTATCTGTGTCTGAAAAAGAGGGCCAAGGACTTATATTCTGAAAACAGAGAATTATCCTGGCAGCTGCAATTAAATTATTTGTCTTGGCCAGGACTTATTGACAGTCTCTCCATTTCTCATCTCTTAAAGTTAAAAGTACCGGAAAGATAAAGTTAGAGTACAAATAGGATTCATTGCTTTATTCAGATATGCATATGTACTTTCTATAAGATTTTTACATTTTTATTTTCTTTCATGGATCATTTAAAGCTTAATTTATGCTCACAATTGCATTTTATATGTATTCTGAGCTGGGCTGTTTTCTTGTTCTGTGTTTTGCTTGGGCCTTGTTTGTAGCTTGTTTTCTTAGCCGTTGTATGCTAGGAAGGGGTACTGTAGGTGTGGATGACAAATCCTGCACAAAGATTCCCAAAAACTCTGTTCTGTTTAGGCCAGGAACATGACCATACCACCTGTAGCATCTGGCAGCCATTTGTTCCCAAAACTTTCCGTAGTCGTCTGGCAGCCATAAATCTGTACCTGGAGAAACAGAGGTTAAAATGACTAGCCCTACGAATGGATCTGGAGTCGGCCATTGAGGTGGAGCCACCAAAAAAGAAGGCCAAATTTGCAAGGCCTACCACCTCTGCCCTTCCTTCGGACATCCCACCAACCACTGATATAGGGGTTGAGGGATGTCCGCTGGAACCAGCATCTTCAGCGACTACCCTCAAGGAAGCTGCTTCAGAAGCATCAGTAGGCATGTCCTCGAAGGTTTTTCCGACATCAGCTAGAGCTGAGGTCGAGGGAGAACCAGGCTCTACCTGACGCACTTCCATGGTCCAGGAATCTGATACCTCACCCACAGGCTGGATCCCTGCAAGTAGGCCTTCTGTATCTGCAAAATCAACTCCTCTGAAAAGGAAGCAAAAAACTAAACACTTGACTGCTTCCTCTGAAGAACAACCAGACTGGCACTCCTTCTCCCAGTCCTTGCTGCATGCCTTAATGGCCCTTAGCCCTTCAGTATCCACAACTGCCAAATTTCCTGTTCTCAGCCCCAGGCCAGCCTCAGCTGTCTCCATCACTCCTACCTACACCCAGGAGGAAGACTCCTCCTCCTCCTCTGATGAGTCGGTCACATACTCCTCTCAAATAGCCTCTTCCTTGGACTATTACTCCCCAGATGAGGACTTCCTTGAGGGAGACTCCCCCTGAAGATATTACCTTTGGGGAAACAATTACTGAAATGAGGGACTACTTTAAGTGGGATGCTGCTCAAATGACAGACATCCAAAAAGGTATTTTGAGCTGATCCAGGTGGAATCACCCTCCCCCTCAGCTATCCCGCCTGTGATTCCATCCAACCTGGATACTTTTGAATCAGCTTCTAAGACATCAGAATCACAACCACCTCCTCCCAAGAGACGTAACCATCTTTATAATGTCCCTGATGAGCACAAATTCCTGATAAAGCCCCCCCCCTTGGCAGATCCTGCAGTCATTACAGTGGCCCCAGGCAAACAGTCAAGAATCATCCCTCCTTCCTCCCTCTTGCTTTCTGACAAGGATAGCAGGGTCTTGGACAGGCTGGGGAAAAAGATCTCCCTCGAATAGCTCAGGCTCACTTAGTTCTCCTACCCTGCCCCCCAATTCCCACTCACACCCACTACAACTATATTTATATTTCCCTAAGCCCAGCTACTCCACAACCCTACAATCAGTCATATACATTACAGCCATTCCATTTGCTATTTTTTCATATACATAGCTATATTACATCACAACGCCTTTTTTTGGTCCTTCCCTCTCACGTTGCTTTTTCTTCTCCCTAACTATTCTAGCCACCCACCTCAGTTTAAACAGCAATACCTTAATTTATTCTACTGATCCCTCCTTATTAAATTCTTCATACCTACTTTTCTCTGTTATAACTAAATTATGCTGCCCTTTCACTTATTATCCCTACTTCTACTATTTATTCTTAACCATGCCACATCTTATCACTCTCCATTGTTACCCAACCTCAATGGCACCTCCAGAATACTATACCATCATTCTAAAGCATCCCCCTCTCATCCTGCTATACCACCCAACCTATACTCTATCACATCCCATACTTTATTTAATTACAAATACGTCAAGAAAAAACCCACACTACACAAAGATAATTTTTTTCTAAATAATTTTATTGAAAAAACACTCCGGGATTCATTAAGACCTGCATGACATGCAGTAATAGTGCAGGAGCTACTGCACACAATATGGCTACTGAGCGATCCAGGAAAGAGCCCCTGAGATGTGCATGAGCGTGCCTACAACATTCCTGCATAGACACCACTGCTATATGCTAATCATCTCGTTTGCTGGTGAAAACTAAGCAAATGAGGTGAATTAATGATCCAGGAAGCAGGCAGGCATTTGTGCAGGAATAGTATAACTTGCAGAAATGTATTGGGTTACTAACCGAATACATTTCTACAAATTACAAAACGGAGGCATAACAGCTTGAAAAAAAGCATGTATGCAATGTAGTAGGCATGCCGATGGCCAAATATAGGGTCACTGGCACGAGAAATAGTTGCAAAATTATAAAAAACAACTTTTTTATTTTGGCCGATCTTGCCCATTTAAGGATAGGGCAGTGGTGTGCAAACTTGATCGGGCTGAAAATAAGAAAAAAAAGGTAGAAATAAGATTTTAAACGCAAATCAGCATTTTGCCATAATAGTCAGTGGCATGCAGAAGACAACAATACCAGGGAATAGTGGTTGCTAAGGGGGAAGACTGAGTATGAGTGTGGTAATTATGAATTAGCATTCTGTTTTATGCAAATAAGGGGACTGATACTGAATCACAGATTTCCTCTCAGTGTTAGCTTGCACCCAACCGTGTAGGTGCAGCAACACCATTGTATAAGTCTAAGAGGTGAATGACCTCATAACGGGGGGTGTCATGCATGCTGTAAGCTTATTGGAGCTCTGTGACCTGTGTTTGCCCTTAGTTAAGCACAGCTAAGGGGTATGTCTGAGGCTGCCTAACAGTGTTTACATTGCCTAAACAGGTATGCGCACGATGCACTCATTTTAAACAAGAAAAAAAAGACAGGAAATAGCAGCTCTGTTCACATCTGAGCACTGGGTATGCATGGAGCACCTCGGGGCTTAAACAGGAAGGCAATGGGAAGGGAAAACAGCAGTAGGAAGGCAATCAAGGAGAACTAGCATAGCTGTCAGGTGAAATGTATTAGAATCAGCCAATTACACATGGAACAGCCTAGCACACTACTATAAACTATATACACTATATACACCTTCCAGTCTGTTTTTTCCCACAAACTCTATACCACCGATGTACATAGATGGGGAAATTTTACCAGACAAAACTAACAATGTTAGGGGCTGCTGTCGCTCTCATACATCAATATTTGTCAGAGGCTGTGGGTGGTTTGGATGTGAATGCTGATGACCAAACCACAGTGAGGAGGAGGAGAAGAGTGTACATACGCAGTGTAACCTACCAGGGACTACATAACCTTTTTTGGGAGGGTGGCCAAATGTTTAAGGTGTTTGCCTTACAAACTCAAGGTGCAGGGTTTGAGTCTCACAAGGGATAATTGGCTAGGCTTAAAATGGCTCGCAAGGGCAGTTAGCCTAGTACTAACCTATGAACCTATGGAGATAGTGGAGTGCTATAGGGTGGACAGGGACATTCTACAGCAAATTGTTTAGCTGTGCCGGCCACACCTCACACACAGAACCAACAGAGGGGAACCCATTCCAGTGGATACCAAGGTATGTGTAAGCTTAAGAATACTAACCACAGGTACCTTCCAAAGGCCATCTGGGGATATCATGGAGATCTCACAATCATCAGCATCCAGGGTACTCCACCAGTTCCTGGATGCCATGTCAGCACATTCTAGTGAGCACATATATTTCCTCAACACCTCTTCCACCAAATAGCAGAATACACTGAGGTAGTGGGTGCTATAGACTGCATGCACATACACATCAAAGCACCACCCAGTGAATGAGGTAGGGTCTGCATAAACACTAAGGGCTTCCCCTCCATCAACTGCCAGGTCATGTGAGATGCCCAGGGCATTATCTTGAATGTGTGTGTGCTGGCAGCCCTGGAAGCTATCACGACTCCCATATCTGGCATATGACATAGCTGTACCAGTCATTTGCCAGTGGGGACATCCCATCTGGCCACCTAGTGGGGAATGCTGGCTGTGCACTGGAGCCATGGCTGATGACACCCCTCAAAAATGCACACACACCTGAACAAGAATGCCATAATGAGGCACACACAGAAACCAGAATAATAATGGAGCATGTGTTTGGGATTCTCAAGTCACGGTTCCACTGCCTGGACATATCTGGTGGAGCCTTGCAGTACTCTCCAGCTGCATGTACACAAATGTTCATAGTATGTGCCATGCTACACAATATGATCCTGCGGAAACAGCTGCAGCAGGAACAGCATGGAGCAATGCCACATAGCCACCCACCATTGCCAAGGCCATCACAGGCAGAGAGGGACTCGGAGGAGGAACTACCTGAGCCTGCCCATGTAGGCAGAAGGAGGAGTGCCCAGTATGCCCAGGCTTTGGCAAAGAGGCAATGCATAGCACATACAGGAGAGACCCAGGGAATGACACCTCTCTCTGACTTGCACATACAGTATAAAAGGAATGCCAAACATGATACTACCTGTGCTTTACCATGTATAGGAAGTGTGCTATGTGCAGCTGACATAGTCAGCCCTCCAGCACTGTCCTCAGTACTGGCCCAGCCACAAGGTAAGTCAGTCTTACTGTCAGTTGCTGAATGGAGTAGTATGTTCTGGTAGTTGTATTTATGGTATGGACGTGAGCATGCAAGGGAATTAGGTGGCTGAATGGGATGGCAGCAGATAGTGGACACCTATATGGGCAGCATGAAATCCATAACAAATACTGTTGTCAGCATACTAGGCAGTACTAGACAAGGTGACAAATCCCACTGCAGTACATGTGGTGGCCCAAATGTGTGTCCATAGGACACACACATACATGCCAGTGAGGCTCACATACCCACCACCAGCCCAAGCCAGCAGGACAGGTGTAGATGACCATAAAAAAAGGCTGGGCTAAGGCCTCCAATTGATGTCAATGGTGAACAGCCCCCTCCAGACCTATACAGACAGATTACAGCAGGTCTGGAAGTTGTATGTTAGTTCTGAAGGGTAAGAAGTCTGAAACTGAAATGTAGGTCAATAAAACCTAAGACCTGTACTGTGCTGATATGCCTCCAGTCTGCATGATAGGTCAGAATACAAAATGAAATGGAAGCCAACAGGGTATCTGAAATACCAGTACAGTCATAGCAAATGTTTAAAGTCATCAGGTGTGCCCACCCCACAATCCTATGTAGAAATGCAGTAACATGTAAGTGTGAGCTGTAATAACAGTGGAGCACAGATTACTCGAGCTGGTCCAATCTACAGGATAGATTGTTGCATATGTACAATATGCAGGGGTCCATGTGTTAGGTTGTTGTGTGTGCAATATTGTGTGGAAGTGGTCAGCATGTAGGCATGGAGAGTTGTGTCTCAGTGGCCTATGGGCAGTACTGTGGATGACAATAACTGCAGTGCCAACCAATGCTTCTCAGCAATACCCATGTCAGCAGTCATCCATACTCACTGTCCGGATGTCAATATCTATCATCATTTAAAAGATGGACATGCCATGAATGTTGACCCATACATAGACACAGTACACAGGTGGACATACCCTAGACAGAGTGCAGAAAATGTAACTGTCAACTGTACACAACTTTGGAGTTGTACATACAGGTTAGCAGCACATTAGTTGTCCATGAAGTCTGGAATACTGATGTAGTCTGGATAATCACTGGCAGACCACAAAAGCCACAGTTAAGAAATAATGAGAGAATGCCTATGTTCCTGCACAAGGCAGCATAAGGGGAGTGTCCCAGGTATATCTGTGAGTCAGCTGCAAGTAGCTTCCATATCACACAAGCACTCAGCTCACCCCACCATCAGCCACAGGTTTATCACAGGTCATATGCCTGCTGTTGGGAATGAGTACAGTATGACCCCACTTCTGTATGGGAATACCCACAGAATGCAGCATGCTGAAGAGGTGTCCTATGCAGGTGTGTCCCTAGCTGTAAGCAGCACCCTGCCTGCATCCAGACCAATGGGTCAATATGTACAGGAACTATTGCCATTAACACCTTGCACACTTATCCTGTCTCCTCAGGGGATTCCACTGACTCGCAGCATGGGAATGTAGGAGTGACATAATACACTGGCCTGCTACAGATGGCCTGCATAACTACCAAATTGCCTACAGTACTCTGTCAAAGGCCTGTGCCTCATCTGTAGTGCCAGTGTATAGTATCTCATGGGGTCCCAACTAAACTAACACAGTCAACAGAACACAAATGCAAGGCCATGTTGACAAATCCCAGTAGTATGCCCCCATGTCCTACTGCATGAACTGTGGACCAATTCATAAATACCGCTGGGATGAAGGGCCAACTATAGGGATACTTTCCAGACATCGCTCGTATAATGTTAGGACAAGGCTAGAATAACAGAGTGGGGGGTGTAGACGCATGGATGTCATGGAGTGTGTGAACTCTAAAACTCTGATGTGTGCCCATTCTACCCCTGGCTGCAAACCCAGTAATGGGTGGCTATAAACCTGCTCATAATCCACAATGTGAAGGGGAACTGACCAGATATATGAGCCCTGCCTCTGGGTAACGTGGGTGAATCTGTACAGCTGACAGGTATGGCAACAGCAGGATATGACCATTCTGTTAAGTCGATATATGTACAAGAAGGGGATCCTCAGCCACTATACTACCAAGGTGATGGACCATTTACACAGACTCATCAGAAAGTGTCTGTAGCTACCCCTCCAGAATGGCAGGAAGGTGCACGAATGTGTAGGCTGCGGACCACAATACTGGACTCAGCTTCATTCATCTTGTATTTCTCAGTAAATAACTGTGAGCAAATAATTATATCTGTCAGTAGTTGATGACATAATACATCACAGTGTAAAACAGTAATATGTCTGAATATCTCTGCTAACACCAACTATGTAACACAAGCAGCACAGACAGCAATAGTTACAGTATCCCCCTATCTGTCACCCATTGTGGCTCCATATTGTCAACCTATCTAGAGATATCCTGCAGAAACAGGTTGCTATGTGTAGGCTGAGAACACCAAACCCTGGACTGGAGTACAACCCTACCTGGAATGGATTCACACACTCAATACAGAAGGTCATACTGGGCATGCTCCTACACTTAGAGAAATGAAGCCCATGTCTGATAACACAGTAGACTATACATATCTGTCATTTGCAGATATCTGTGCGCACACACCAAACTGTACACCGTTTATGCTTCACACACACATTGGATAGGAATACTCACACATTCCCAAGGACAACACACTATAATATGTCAAACATACACACACAGAGATGTGGGGAACAGAGAGACAGACAGTGACAGATAACATTTCATTATGAAGCCTGTCCCACCCACTACATATCCAATTGGCCGATATCCCATGATGTGCTGATGTCAATCCCTGTAGGCATTCCTTTTGGTAGCCCTCAGCCCTATAATGTCTGTGGTGTTTGTGATACCTTTGTAACACAATACTACAAATCAGTATTCATGTAGCATTTGTATACTCAGTCCTGCCAAATGTAAAATTGTGTGTGACTGAGTGTGTGTGTGTGTTTGTTTCCAGAGGAATGATTTATGGTCCATTCACACACACTACACTTCCCATTGCCCATGTTAGCACTCCTGCTGATGTCAGTCACCTTGAAATAAACCATCATTTGTGGCGCTTGTGATAATTCTGTAATACTGTAGTAGTAAACTAGTTAGGCAGGATTTCTACTTTCAGGTATGGCAACTGTGAAAATGTGTGTGACAGTGTGTGTGTTTTTGTTGACAAGTGATATCTTTGGGCAGTTGTTCAATGTGTAAGCTCTGTGGCATGTGTGATAACTGTGTAATACTATAGTGTAACAAACTAGTTAGGTAGGAATTCTAATCCCTGCCATGGCAGCTAAGCAAATGTGTGCATTTGTGTGTGAAAGTGTGTGTGTTTTTGTAGACACCTGATTTTGTGGTCATTCACACTTAGTACACTTTCCTTACCCCTCCTGTAGCTCTGCAGCTGATGTCACTCACCTTAAAAGATACCTTTGCACAGTTCTCCAACATATAATCTCTGTGGAGCTTGCTATAACTGTGTAATGCTATAGTGTAGCAAGCTAATTAGGTAGGAGTTTTAATCCCAGACATGGTAACTGTGATAATGTCTGTGTGTGTGTGTGTGTGTGTGTGTGTGTGTGTGTGTGTGTGTGTGTGTGTGTGTGTGTGTGTGTGTGTGTGTGTGTGTGTGTGTGTGTCTTTGTTGACACCTGATTTTGTGGTCATTCACACTTACTACACTGTCCTTACCCCCTCCTTTAGCTCTGCAGCTGATGTCATTCACCTTCAAAAATACCTTTGGACAGCTGTTCAACATATAAGCTTCATGGCAGTTGCAATAACTGCATAATACTGTAGTGTAGCAAACTAGTTAAGTATGAGTTCTAATCCCAGATATGGCAACTATGCAAATGTGTGTGTTTGTGTGTGTGTCTTTGTTGACACCTGATTTTGTGGTCATTCACACTTACTACACTTCCCTTACCCCTCCTATAGCTCTGCAGCTGATGTCACTCACTTTCAAATATACCTTTGGACAGCTTTCCAACATATAAGCTCCATGGTGCTTGCAATAATTGTGTTATACCATAGTGTATCAAACTAGTTAGGTAGGAATTCTAAACCTGGTCTTGGCAACTGTGATAATGTAGAGTGTGTGTGTCTTTGTTGTCACCTGATTTTGTGGTCATTCACACTTACTACACTTCCCTTATCCCCCCCTTTAGTTCTGCAGCTGATGTCACTCACTTTCAAAGATACCTTTGGACAGTTCTCCAACATATAACCTCCATGGAGCTCGCTATAACTGCATAATACTGTAGTGTAGCAAACTAATTAGGTAGGAGTTCTAATCCCAAACATGGCAACTATGATAGTTTGTGTGTGAGAGTGTGTGTGTCTTTGTTGACACCTCATTTTGTGGTCTTTCACAGTTACTACACTTCTCTTACCCCTCCTTTAGCTCTGCAGCTGATGTCACTCACCTTCAAAGGAGCTCTAATCCTGGTCCTGGCAACTGTGAAAATATATGCATTTGTGTGTGAGAGTGTATGAGTCTTTGTTGACACCTGGTTTTGTGGTGATTTACACTTACTGCACTTCCTTTACCCTTCCTTTAGCACCGCTGCTGATGTCACTCACCTTCAAAGATACCTTTGGACAGCTCTTCAATGTATAAGCTCTGTGGCACTCATGATAATTGTGGAACACTATAGTACCAATACATAGCTAAGTAGGGGTTTGAAACTCAGTACTGACAAGTGTGTGTGTGTGTGTGTGTGTGTGTGTGTGTGTGTGTGTGTGTGTGTGTGTCAGTAGTATCCTGTGTGGGTGTTAGTGTGATTGTTTAAATAAGAAGATCAGTTGCAGTATGGATTTTGCTACATTTTCATATTGAGGACCCATATGTCCCAATGTCACTTTACAAGGCCAACAGTTGTCAAACACTGTAGAGGTTGTTGTAGACAATCCACAGCCACACATTTATATATATATGCAACCATTGTAATACCCAGAGAACTCGTTCCACCCATGAATCATTCACAAACACGCTTGAGTGTTTCTCTCTTACTTTCTTTTTTTTCCTCTGTCTCTCTCTAGATGTGGAAAAATGTATCTGTTTTGCATAGGCAGCAGCTTGACTTTCATAGGTAATGTTCATGATCAGCTGATGGTCTGTGCACGAAGTGAAGTCCTCCACTTGCTAATTACATGTGGAACACCTGTGGTATCATTCCAATAGTCAGTTGCATGGAAACACACTCCTATAACTAAGCACTGCAAGTGGGTGTTGGCCCTTCTCCTTCACTGTGAGCAGGACTTCATGTGGGTGTATGACAAACAGCATCACAGAGGGTAGTTGGAAATACCTCTTACAACAAACACTGTGGAGGCAGGCCAACAAACTGGACGTGGATGTTCCAGACGTGGGGACAGAATGTAAGTATTGCTGTTCTACATTTGAAGTAATGTTGGTTTAACAGAGTTTGTGTGCACATGGCTGTTCTGCATGATTTAAAGTCTGGCATGACAGTGTTATGTGGTTGAGAAAACTCTCACCTGTAGGGCTATCTGCAGACTGGCCAGAGTTTGGAGTCTTTGATTTGGTGTGTTACTCACACATTTTCTGTCTTTATAAATACAGTAGCATACTCTGGTGACTGTAGTCAGTAAATGGCAACATCCATCTGTGTACTGATTTCATATCCCTCAGAAGAAATATGCAACAACAAACCCTGTTACACCAGCAATGTTCTCAGTTTATAACTGCAATATGTCAATATTGGCCTTGTGTTTGTGCTTCTGTTCCCCAAGTCTGTCACCCTTTGTTCATATGTCATGCAGTAAAAAGTGGATATGTACAGTATACCATTATTTACTGACATAATTCCTGATATCAAGCCAGTGATATATCAGACTGCCAGACATGTAATGTAATAGTTGAGGACAAAACCTGGACATTCTCTTGTAGTCTGTACAGTAGTGAGCTCTGTGTACTTATGGTGATTGTTGACAGAGTGTCTGTATTATACTGGTCCTGTTCTATATGATGTTGCATGCTGCTCCAGTTTCTGATACCCTATCAGCCTATATGCTTCTATGTGCTGTCATTACTGTAGCAAGAGGTAGCAAGAGGTGTGAGTATACTGTATGGGACGTAGTACCACAATCTTTAATCTTTGTATGTGTTTCATACTTGGGTAGTGTCCCAAGTTATATGCAGTCACACTTGCATGTATTGTATCATTACATTACTACTTTTAACAGTGCTTTTCCAAGTAAGAGTAGATTGCAGGTTGTAGTACTGAAACCATACACCCCTGCATGCAAAGCTGGACTCTGAGTACTGACTAGCGTGTTCTTGGTGTTTGACCTGTATGTTTTTATGCATCTCTTATTGGATATTGATCTGATATGTTGATATTAACTGTAGACTACTATGTTTTTAGGACATGTCATTGAGGACTGCTGTCATGTAGTAATGGCATATCTATCAGTTTCAGATGTCTCTCTGTCAAAACATTCATCTTAATGCATAACACTTTGGCTAGCTACTTTCTGTTTTTCCTCTCTACAGATGTGCAGATGTCAGGTATCCATCTTGGCTGCTTACAGGCAATCTCTGATTGAATGACACTTACATGTTTGCCCAGCTGTTTTATGAATGCCACAGCTAGGAACCCCCACTCTGTATACACCACATACCATGGATACCCTAACCAGACTACCACAGTCAACAGAACATGTTTGGGTACAGGTCTCTAACCCAGGCACTGGCCATGTTATGCAATATATGTTGCATACATGTCATTTGGAGCACCTCACTGGCCCTCTTCAAGAGAAAACCAGATGAGTGGATGTCAACTAATGTAATGACAGCACATAGAAGCATGTTATGTACAAGGAATTAAATACACTTATTGAAGATGTCATTACCCTGCTATTTTATCAAACTGGAATGTGATCACTGGTTACCAGGGCTGAACTGTCACCCTGGAGATCACTCAAGTGGCATCAGTTGATAGATGGCCTGCTGATAAATGTCAGGTAGCATGATACCAGTGTACTCACATGCCCTACTCTTCTCATCTCTCCATGGACATTAGCCTGTCACACACCTAGGAACACCTGCACCTATGGACTTCAATACTGACAAATGTGTGTGTGCATTATTGATATAACAGTGTCTGTGTGTTTGTAAACTTGTAGTTGAAAATCCTCTGAGGGCCTTCGCACCCACTACACCTTCCACAGCTATACTTAGAAAGGGCTGCTGCTGTAATTCACATTAAATGTAGCTTGTGACACTCTTCCACAATGGACTACCTGGAGCTTGCAGCAACAGCATAACAATGTTCTACAAATGGGTAGATAGCCATGGGTTACCCTTTGAGTCCTTGTAAATGTGAATATGTGTGCGTGTGTGTGTGTGTGTGTGTGTGTGTGTGTGTGTGTGTGTGTGTGTGTGTGTGTGTGTGTGTGTGTGTGTGTGTGTGCAATTGTGTGTGAGTGTGCATATTTGTAGGAGACAGCATTCTGAGGCCACATTCTCCAAATACACTAAACCTTGCCATACATTATAAGGGATGGGGATGTTGCTGACATTAGGAGAGCCATGACAAACTCTCACCCTACTATCCCGGTGGCATGTGCAATAAATGCATATCCCTGAAGTAGCACTGATCAACTAGACAAGGGTTTGTATTGCAGTCCTGGTCAATGTGTGATTGTGGGTATGTAAGAGCATTATCATGGGTTTCAGTGAGTACAATATCCAATGTGGGATGTGGGTGCTGGGTATACTGTCTTTACACCATGGTACTCCCAGTACATGTCTGAAGGTCCGCTGTATGAGGACCGCTGTCACCATCAACCATACAGGTAACTGATTACACTATCCAGCCCAATGATGCATGTGCTGTGTGCAAAAACCCTGTAACAGTATGGACTCACTGACAAGGTAGTTAGCACTGCTAAAGCCAGGTCTGTCAAATGTGTCTATGACTGCATGTTTTTGTCAATGTGTTTATGACAGTATGTCATACTATGTATTGTTCAGTAACACCCAGTACATTCCCCATTACCATACTGTACAAGGTCTGGTGATGTTCTTCACTTAACAGGAAACTCGGGACACATTTAACCCTAAAAGCTCTGTGGTGTGTGCAATTAAGGCCAAACACATTAGTAGCAATAAATACCTATGTAAGGGTTCTACTCTCAGTGTTGCCAAGTAAGTGTGTGTGTGTGTGTGTGTGTGTGTGTGTGTGTGTGTGTGTGTGTGTGTGTGTGTGTGCAAAGGGATCTTCATCAGTTTGCAGAAAATATATGTCCCAGGAGATCATTTGTCCAAGAACTAACTGGCAAAAGGTAATATTTCAAAGCAATCATCTTGTGGAAATTCATTCTATCAAAACTAATAGGGGATGTGTAAATGCCCTCTTCCCACTGTACAGCGTACAGTGATACTGGAGTTGGTATGTATAGTTGGGTGTGGTAGTTGTGGGCACAGCCACCTACATTGTGGTTATTGTTGTAGGTATCCCCCCACTTAGTATGCTGTTATAGTGTACAGTTTATGTTAATAGGTTAAGTAGTTGTTAATCGCACTATGTGTGGTTCACCCCACACCCTCCAAAGTGGGCGGCTGTACCACCCATACCAACATACCTATGTTTACCAACTCCAGGATTGCACTACATTGGGGAAGAGAGCATATACCCTGCCAGTACCATTGTCAATGACATTAAACTGGTGGACAGATTGTTTACTGATGTGATGTTTTGGCAATTTGGTCTTGGTGGAATTACATAGGCCAAAATGAGTTCACTGCAAAATGAAGTACATCCATGTGAACAATATTCTCTACGTATTGCATCAACACCAAATCCTCTGTGTGTATGTTATTCACAATTTGGTTTGTGCCACCCAGTACACTTACCATTGTCCACTGTAGAAGAGCTGTTTACATCAGCCACCATGCACTCACCTGTATACACCCCTCAAACCTATCAGCCATATGGCACATGCAGTAACTGTTATACAGACCTGTTACTTGTGTTCAGCTGTACCCAGGATATGATATAATCAATGTTTCACCACAGTGCCACATCCCTTGTAGGAAAGGACAGCAGACCAACATCCTGCTGACACATAGACACATGGAGCACAAACAGACTACAATATGGAGACCACAATCAGTCAGTGTTAATAACAGCTATAATGCATCATGGCTGGACAGCTACACACCTTGACCTGTAAGAATTAATCATTTCAGCTGACAACATGTTAAACAGCATTGCATTGCTAAACCTTGGTGCAGTCACCCTGTGCATCAGAACCATATTAGCATGTCCCTGCATCAGTGGTATGGATGACAGGGATGTGGCACAGGTATCATCATATGCCCAGGGTGTGTTGTGAGTTAGCCAGAGGCCTAGGCTGATCTGTTTGGTTCACATGATGTGTGTGGGTTAGGGGGTGCTTTATTAAATGGGTAGTGCAGACGTGGAGTGTGTAGGTATGGAGGTGCCCTAGCTGTGTTGGTGATGTGTGTGCATATGTATGCACACATTTCTGCCATGTGGCTGCCCTATACAGGAGTTTGTTGGACAGCTGTAGACCGTACATGGCAGGGTGTACACTTCACCATGTCCAGCCACAGACATGGGAACTGTGTCTGCCAGGGGTTGCATGGGCACTACCAGGCAAAAGCCCAGATATGGTACTTTCCCCTGATGATGACAATTGTCTGCTGGATCCATGTCCCTGTTGGGACCAGCCAGGCCCATGTGCACATGGCCTGCCACATTGTGGTGTGGACAGCACACTCCTACAGTGCTGCTGCTGGTACTGCCACTACGGGAGCAGCCGTGAGTTATTGCACATCCGACCTCCACCTGTTGGTGTTGCTGACCTACGTCCATGTGGCTGATGCCCTACTCCCACCACATGCTCTACCACAGACACCACACAGTTGAGGATTTCCACCATCTCACACAACCATCTATCCATGACCTCTCCAAAATAACTGTGGGCACCTGGAAGATCATGGATGTAGTCACATACAGCAGGAAGAGTAGCCCTCTGGAGCCTCAGACTCTCTCTGGTGTAACATTCCATATGTTCCTGTGCCTCCATGATGGCCCAAAATGCATCTGGTGACACCTGCTGTGGCACTTCTGCCAGGGGCATGATGGCCAGCAGCCCCCCTATGAGCACCCCTGTACATCTGCCTGTGTGGTACCTCGTTGGTCATCCCTCTATGGCTGCTGTGTACAGACACACTTGCCATAGTCATCATACTTTCCTGTCCCATGCCACCACCCACCAAATGTCCCTCATCTATGGCCATTGGTGATGGAGTATGTATAGGCAATGTGACTGTGTGCCAGGATTGGGTGGATTAAAGTGAGATGTCAACCAACGGCACAGATTCAGCCCCTGACAACCCTGCCTGTGCCTCACTATGCCTATCATCATCATTTTCAGAGTTTGTATGGACACTAATATCCGTTTGCCTGCAAGAGGGACCTTGACACACCTCGCCACCTGTGAGGGGCAGACAAGAAATGTATATTAAGACCTGTATATTATGGTTTACTTCTATACACAGACACACACACACACACTTACAGGTGAGGGGGCACAAAGATATTACACAGACCTCTTATTAGCCAACTGTCAACATGCATGACATATGGCACTCAACAGCATGCACAGCAGCCATACTCAATCCTTGTTACTGACATTATACATATCTGTGATGCATGAGTTGTGCTAGTAGGTGATGCACCTTCCCCTGGAACACAATGTACACATGTGCACAGTATTGCTATGCACCTGTACAGTACACTGGCATGTACTGTGCACCATACCGTACAAGTGTACACACCATTGCAAAATGTGTATATGTGTGGTAGTTATGTTTGCTCTGTTGCTTACAACCCCTCTGTGTTTGTCTGACACATACCTGGGATAATATGAGGACTGATGTCAATAATTAATAGCCTTCCTTTGATTTACAGGTCTCATCATCAGCAGTGCATGTATGTGCAATAAAATATGGTTATACTGACAACCTTCAAAGCTTAATATGGATATTATGAGTGTACACTCCCTTGTTGACATGCCAGCCTCTTCTATGAAGTGCACTGGGGTCACAGTACTGCATTTCTTAACATTACACACGCCTGATATGTGACATATGACATGTGCAATCCAATGCAGTATCAAACAAATGTGTTAGTCGTGCAGATGTTGAATGAGATGCATACAATATGCAGTGTGCATACCCTTAACACAATGGTTTTGTTGAAGCACCTTTTAAGTGGACCGCAGCAGTCACTATTCCTGGAAGGGCTATAGTAGCATGGCCCACCTTCACTTGCCATTATTTGGTCACTCTGCCCAACAAATGTCCCCCAACTCTGCCAGATTGCAAGGTCAGCTCATGTGCACAGCCCTTGGAGGTCCCACAGTGGCTTCACTCTTGCTGTAGAGTCAGAGTTATGTCTGGCACAATTCCTAACCTTCACTGTGTTCAGATACAGAAATTCTTAGCAAGCTTTGGATGTATGTTTCAGTTCACTGTTGTGTTTCATACTGACACCCCTCCCCATTCTCATCCTTATTGCAGATGCTTGACAACTATGGGCCACACATGAGTCTTATTTTGCAGTGTTCCAAATTCCAAACACCATGTCTACTGTCCTAGTTACAGCTAATAAACATCAAACCTAAAGGTGTATACTGGCACCAGCAAGCTAAATGCTAGGGATGGTGGCCCTGAGGTGGAGTAAGGTATTGCTTGTGCACCACATGTATCTTTATGAATACTGTCTGTAGGTATGAGCCTTGGTCTCATGACACCATTATACATTGCAACACATGCCTTTGGGAGAGTTGATGTTATACTTATGCTACCTGTAGAGAGCTATGGATGATGTATCATGTGGGACAACTCTTCTGTCTGATTACCCTAAGCCATAGGCCACACCTATGCAGAATCCAGGCTATTGTCAGTGCAGGTACTGCACGGGCAGTACTTGCTAGACATTCCTACAAGTCCCTCAGTGTTGCTGAATGTTTCTGAGCAGCCTCCATGACCAATTTGCAACATGTTTTGTCATCTGTTTTGAATGGGCATCAGTTTATTTTCTACACCAATGTTGTCCCATACTTCCTACACATACATGACTATCTGCACTGTTTGCCGTGGTATATGCAATGGTGAGGAAAGGCTACATTTCCCACTCCTGAGTGCTACCTTTCAATATGGAATCCATTTCATGGTATGTAAGATGTGTGCAAGCCACAGCTGCCTCTGTTGCAGGTGAGTGGGCAAATGTCATGGACATACTTCTTGAACAGCAGACCATTACTTGGTGTGACATTGAGGCCCTGTACCTGATGGAAGGTGTGTACTCAAGAAGAGTGAATGATGTCAGTACATCACAAGCTGCTTCCACAATATGTTATTTGGAGTGTGCGCACACATATGCTTCCAGTGTTTATTTAGGTATGTATTCCCCATATTTGTTGTCCTAACATAGGATTCCATATTACACATTCATTGCTCATGTTAGGATCACATTACAGGTTGTTTGTAAAAGGTGTGGAATGTTGTATTGTGGTTTGCCATTGTTTATATCAGGAACAGTTGCCATTGTAATAGTGGTGTATACAATGTGTAGCCACTGTATAAGGATAATGTTTCAGACATGTCCCTACTGTAGGCCATTTGTCCCACCATTATGTTCATCTCTGTCCACACATCTTGCACTGACAGGTTGTTAGATATACTGCAGGACTCTTACATATCCTTCAGATATGCCACCACGGTGAACACAGTGATGCAGTGCAGTTAACAGCAACAATAAGTGAACATGTACAGCATGCATTATGGGTAGGTGTGTTAAATGTGTGCATGGCAAATAGCATGGCCATAACATGGCCAGTGTATTGGCAGACCTGAGCAAAACAACATCATACTCACCAGCTACAGGCTGCTGCCCCAGTTGTATACCAGAGGGACCTAAATAGTCGTGTGAGAGAAGTAATGTCAGTAGACACACCTGTGGCATTGGTACAGGGTGGGAGCAGCATTTCAGCACACTGACAGTACAAACCCACAATACTAGAGCTTATGCACATCTGTTCATTAATACACTGCAGCAACAGACTATCTTATCTGACATATGCATGTAGATACTTTACAGAAGAAAATAGATAAGCAACAGTGGTCTAGTTATGTGCCCTGGGGCCTTACCTGCATGCTCCTCATCCATTGTGTGGGTGGCACCCACCTCCAAAATGCTGTCTTCAGCCTGCTGGCTTGGCCAGCAGGAGGGTGCCCTAAGGCTGGCGAGGAGCTCCTCAGCATGTGTCAGTGGGGGCTGCATGGCATGACCCCCACCTGTGGCTAGCTGGTCCCTCCTAACTACAGCAGCACACTGACAGGCATGGTGGATCAGACCTGTGCTGCGATGACGCACCTGTTCATAATTTCAGTTGTGCAGTCCAACATTGTTTACTCTGTGGACAAGCTCGTTCCACAGGGCAGCCCTTTCCTGCAGATCCTGGGCCCTGTAGCCGAATAGGATGGGATGATGCATGATGAGGTAGTAGATGATTGCATTGTTTTCCATGTTTGTGAATGTGGGCAGACATTCCCAGGACATTGTACCTGGAAAACATAAACAGGAAGAACAGGTCACAGGACCTCATATGGTTGTCCACGTATACATCAACAGTGAATATTACTTGCAAATAATCCAGACTATACCGTAACACTGTAAGCAATTATGGCTTTGACATCTTGCATTACACTTCTGGCCCTGACCTGTCCAGTTCCCCCAGTGTTGGACACTTAATGGCATAATCCACTATTCACCATTCATTTCTGTGTAGAGGGATGACAGTGGTCATCTTCCATGTGGATGGTGTGTGGATGGTGGAAAGTGTGTGACGGAACTGTGAGTACATGCCTGTGTTCATGTAGGAGGCAAACTTTGATGTTCACATGCACCATGGAGACTTGCTATTGTTGCCATCAGTCGGCATTATGTCCATGCTGACCATTGATGCCAGCAGGAGTATGGTTGATGTGCATATCCCCCTGTACTAATGTTGTGGACAGTGTGCCACTGTTCCTGCCTACCCTGTCTGATGCAGGTTGCCTATATCCATGGCCGGTGTGTATGAGGTGTGCTTTACCCCTAGTACAGGTTGACTTGTGTTACTGGCTCTGAGATTGCGTACATATGCAGAGACATGGTTGCAGCTGGCCTTGGTAGTTTGGATATGTCTGATTTCTACTCATAGTCAGACTTACAGGAAGTCATCTGTGAACCTACATGCTTGCTCAGCTAGAGGTGCACTTGCTTCCAAGTTGTGGTCTGCACCTATGAGTCCCTGTACAGCCACTAAAGCAACCTATTATGTGCTTTGTGTCTTGCTGTTGTCCACCAAGGGGGATTACTCTATCGTTGGTGGAGGATGGTTGTACAGGTCAGGTACTGCTGATTCCATATAACTACAGTGGATATGAACTGTACACACCCCTGCTATAATTCATGGCACTTGTGCAATTGGAACATAACCCCACAAAAGCACATGTCAACACAATCCCCACCTGTGATGTGTCCTATACCCTGCTCAGTTCAATAATGAACATAACAACCTGTCCTGTGGAAACATATGGGAATTCATACTCAGTACAGTAAGCCATTTGAATGTATGCACACACCCATACACTATGCTGTGTAAACACCTGCTGAGATGATTTCATCATCCATTTGTCTTGGTTTGTACTCTAACATCATATCACATCTTCACTTGGCAATAGTTGTTCACCTTCCATGAAACAGCTTTGTTTCTTTTTCAATAGAATTGTACAGGTTATGGATCACATTTGAGGTGAGAAACTTTTTGACATGACTTTCAGTGGTCTCATTGGCATACAGCACACAGACCTGGCATTCCAACAGGGGTGTGTACACTTTGATATCCAGTGTATATGGGTGTTGATATAGCTGTTAGTGGTAGGCCTGGACAGTGGGTCATAACACAGTTGTACACTTCTCTGATTACTACGTGATAAACATGCCTACCCATATCAGTGTCAATGGCAATGTAACAATCAGTAGCAGTATACATTTTATTTTGTTGTATGCAGTGACAGTGATATTACACAGATGTACAACATGCACATCCTTATTTCTGGACTGCTTGTGACCCATGTTATTACTTCTGTGCCTTTCAGTTGAAGATACGCATACATACACATGCTCAAGGGATACATGGTTTGCATTTCTGTTCTATGTCATTATGGCACACTGTATTTACAGTCTTGCAGTTCAATCATATGTCTCAACCTGTTATACCAGGACTTCTAGTCATTGGTCTACATCACGGGGTGACAAAACAGGGAAGTCAATTTTGATATATTAATATAGCTGCCATAACACAAGTATATGTGTAAGGGACTACAGATATCTGTCACAACTGTGAACATTGTCCAGAAGAACACTGAACAGTTGAATGCTATTAATTCAATATATCACATGCAGTTTAACACATACATATGCAACACTGCTTTACTATGGTCATGCCCTATATAGGTATCTTAGATTTACAATACAAACATGTATAATGCTCATATTCACAGGTAACATATGGATATGGGCAATATCCCATTAACTGGCCTAGCAGTGGCACAAGCATGACTGTTTGACAGACACTCTAGTGGTTGCCATGTGTGAGCTGTCCTTTCTCAGGGTGTGCAGGGTCCTCAGCTGTGACCCAACCTATCCACCTCTTAGAGAATCACATGTGGACAAAGCCTAACATTAGGGGGGATATATAGGGACAGATCATAGATATGCCTATTACAAACCTATGAAGTTTGTAGCATGATACATTTTGCATTACCATGACTGTTCTGAAGGTGGTGTGGTCTGAAACTCATGTGTCTGTCATGACTTTATTACTTCCATCTTCAGCTATTTGCCAGAGTAATATAGATGTGTGGATGAAGAGAACAAACACTATGATGGCTAAATCTTGACCTACTGTGAATATCTGCACAGTTGACAGGTATGGCCCACTGCAGACAGAGCCAGATGCTATGTCCATAGCATTTGTTCAGCAGGACATCATTACAGCAAGTATTGATGGCACATATACACCTTTCATAATCATCTATCCCATTATTACAGACCAAGTACTACATTCAATTACATGCTTACATGTTTCACATACCTGGTTTATCTTCAGGTTCCTGCTGTGTACAGGCTGTCTTCTTGTTTCTTATTTCTTATTTTTACTTAAGTTTTATGTGTTTGTGTGTGTGTGTGTGTGTGTGTGTGTGTGTGTGTGTGTGTGTGTGTGTGTGTGTGTGTGTGTGTGTGTCTCTCTCCACTACTGGGATTGAGCTTGTTTGAATAGGATGAAGCATGGCTTTTGTAGGTGATGCTCATGTTCAGGTGATGCCCTCTGCACCAACTGCTAATTCCATGCAGGCAGCTGTTATGTTCTTCCAATAGCCAATGTCATAGCAAACCACTACTATAAATAACTACATCATGTGGGCATTGTACCTTTACCTTTCCTTTATGGAAGACATCCTTAATGTGTGGGGGCAGCAGTATTACAGACAGCAGGTAGGAATGCCTCTTACAACAGGACTTGTGGACAACAGCCAATTACATGTTTGTATAAGGTTCCAGACCTAGGGACAGTGTGTGAGTTTTGCTGTCATATGCATTGAATACTGCTAGTTTTAAAGGGTTTGTGTGTACATGCTAGTTTTGCATGGAATGCAGTCTGTCTCCATAGCTCTCAAATGTGGGCCTAGCCACATGATGGCCACAGGATTGGCTGTTATGTTTTGTCTGTTCCCCACACAGGTCTTTTCCCTGACATGTCAGTGGCATTCTCTCCATTGATTTCTATCAGTACATGGCAACATCCATTTGTGTTTCTGACTTCATATTCCTGAGTAAGGGTATGTTGCAATGAATCCTGTAACACCAGCAACTTTCACAGTGTATAACAGCAATATTTCAAATATGGCCCTGTGTTTCAGCCTCTGTCCTCCACTTATATACCAGGTTTTGTCCAGATGTCATACAGCAAGAGGTTGATAGGTATGGTCTATCATTATTTAGTGCTGACATTCCTGCTAGCATTCCAGTGATGTTGTGGACTCCCACACAAGTTGGGTGGTAGGGTCCATATAAATGAAGGCTACAGCTGGACAAAACATGTGTGACCCTGTACAGCCTGGAGGTCAGTGTGTAAAGAACACTGTTATATGCCCTTGTAAGACATTTTATGGGGGAAGGGTATTAACTGATTATAACCTAGGCTGCTACAACATGTGAGGAATAACAGTAATAAGAAACATAAAGGTATGTGGCTGTATATTTTCATACATTTCACCATGGGAACAGTGGTGGGCTAAAGCCTAATGTCTTGCACACAGTTCTGTTTGTCAGTGTGATAGTGACATTTTAAGTTAAGCATTGTTATGTAATGGATACATTTACATTGTGATAATTGATACTTTTCCCCCTAGGGGTTGACTACAGAGTGTAATTGGAGGCTGCTGAACTATATCTGTAATTAATTGTTGATTGATTCTTGTCTTCAAGGCAAGTGTGTTTTTTACTGTTGTACCACTTGAAGGCTTTAGCCTAGACAGCAAAGTATGTTATTTTTTGCAGATTACTATATCATGTTTTCTTTGAGAGTTGCATTAATCAGTTATTATGTATTTCAAACACCTAAATGCTATGAGAAATGGCATAAACAACTGAAATAGTACACACACATTTATATGTATGCAAACTTTTGCGGTGTAATGTCCCTTGCATTGTGTGTGGGTATATGTTTCATGCAATAATTCTCATTTTTAGGAAAGAATCAGACACTGACCATTTGAAAAGGAGGCAACTGTAGGAAAAATGGCTGTTTGATATTTTGTGTACCCTCTCTCTCTCTCTCTCTCTCTATATATATATATATATATATATATATATATAGATATATATATACTATCTTTATATATATGTTATATAAGTATTTATATATTTATATATGTGTATATATATATATATATATATATATATATATATATATATATATATACATGTGTGTGTGTGTGTGTATATGTGTATATGTATCATTAGAATGTTTAGTGCTTCCATATTGTACATTCCCTATGGTAGACTGACTGTTCTGCATGATATGTTAGAGAAATCATCCCAGCATCTTACAGCTCAGATGGCTTAGTGGTGACTTCTTCTGGTTATGTTGCACAGTGTCCTGGGTTCAAGACTTGTAAGAGGGGGTTACTTTGTTGCAAGGCAGAACAGTTCAGCTGTGGAGAAAAGGATAATGGCAATAATTACAAGAGGTCCCTATTTTGGGCCCTTTCACCCCCATTTACAGTGCCTTTAGTCAGATGTTTTGCAGTGAGAGGTTCAGAGTGTGGATCCGATGTCCGAATGCACTATATAGATATATATATATATATATATATATATATATATATATATATATATATATAGATCTGGGTGTTGCCATCTAGATTCTTGACATAGCTATAGAATGCTTTGAGGTTGTCCTTGGATTTAGTGGCAATTTTGTTTTCGTAGTTATCTTTGGAGGATCTTATAAGGGATCTCAGCTTCTTACTGAGGCTGACCAGGGAGCTCCTCCACTCATGGGATTTTACTCTCTTTTGCAACAGTTTCTTCCTTCTGTTTTACAGTTTGTTTATGGCAGGGGACCACCAGATTGGCTTCCTTTTTTTGGAGGATAGCGTCTTGGTTCTGTTTGGGATAGCACGATCCATGCACTCGTGTAAGTGCTTATATAGTGCATTTGTGTAGGATTCAGCAGTTATAACTGTATTGTCCATCTGCATGGGTGTCATGAAGTTCACCACTTCTGTCTTAAGAAGCATGAAGTTGGCTTTGGAGAAATTTTTTACTGTGGTTTCCTAATTGGGGGGTGGGGGTGGGACGTGGCTATCAAGGGTGATAAGCTTATGGTCGGATATGTGTGTGTGTGTGTGTGTGTGTGTGTGTGTGTGTGTGTGTGTGTGTGTGTGTGTGTGTGTGTGAGTGTGTGTGTGTGTCTCTCTCTCTCTCTCCACTACTGGGATTGAGCTTGTTTGAATAGGATGAAGCATGGCTTTTGTAGGTGATGCTCATGTTCAGGTGATGGCCTCTGCACCAACTGCTAATTCCATGCAGGCAGCTGTTATGTTCTTCCAATAGCCAATGTCATAGCAAACCACTACTATAAATAACTACATCATGTGGGCATTGTACCTTTACCTTTCCTTTATGGAAGACATCCTTAATGTGTGGGGGCAGCAGTGTTACAGACAGCAGGTAGGAATGCCTCTTATAACAGGACTTGTGGACAATGGCCAATTACATGTTTGTATAAGGTTCCAGACCTAGGGACAGTGTGTGAGTTTTGCTGTCATATGCATTGAATACTGCTAGTTTTAAAGGGTTTGTGTGTACATGCTAGTTTTGCATGGAATTCAGTCTGTCTACATAGCTCTCAACTGTGGGCCTAGCCACAGGATTGGCTGTTATGTTTTGTCTGTTCCCCACACAGGTCTTTTCCCTGACATGTCAGTGGCATTCTCTCCATTGATTTCTATCAGTACATGGTAACATCCATTTGTGTTTCTGACTTCATATTCCTGAGTAAGGGTATGTTGCAATGAATCCTGTAACACCAGCAACTTTCACAGTGTATAACAGCAATATTTCAAATATGGCCCTGTGTTTCAGCCTCTGTCCTCCACTTATATACCAGGTTTTGTCCAGATGTCATACAGTAAGAGGTTGATAGGTATGGTCTATCATTATTTAGTGCTGACATTCCTGCTAGCATTCCAGTGATGTTGTGGACTCCCACACAAGTTGGGTGGTAGGGTCCATATATATGAAGGCTACAGCTGGACAAAACATGTGTGACCCTGTACAGTCTGGAGGTCAGCGTGTAAAGAACACTGTTATATGCCCTTGTAAGACATTTTATGGGGGAAGGGTATTAACTGATTATAACCTAGGCTGCTACAACATGTGAGGAATAACAGTAATAAGAAACATAAAGGTATGTGGCTGTATATTTTCATACATTTCACCATGGGAACAGTGGTGGGCTAAAGCCTAATGTCTTGCACACAGTTCTGTTTGTCAGTGTGATAGTGACGTTTTAAGTTAAGCATTGTTATGTAATGGATACATTTACATTGTGACAATTGATACTTTTCCCCCTAGGGGTTGACTACAGAGTGTAATTGGAGGCTGCTGAACTATATCTGTAATTAATTGTTGATTGATTCTTGTCTTCAAGGCAAGTGTGTTTTTTACTGCTGTACCACTTGAAGGCTTTAGCCTAGACAGCAAAGTATGTTATTTTTTGCAGATTAC
>NC_056735.1:953118793-953238793 GCF_019279795.1 Protopterus annectens | reverse complement strand
AGTGGGACTGAGGTCCCCACCCATGGACAGTCACCACTGCACCTTCACGGCCCCGAAGGTGGCTGTGCTGGGGGCTGAGTAGGAGGGGCAAGCTGACCCTCTAATTGCACCACACGGCCTTCAGGCTAGCGTAGCAGATTTCCAAACTCCTTTCAGAGCTCACTACGCACCAAACCCCAGACCTGGCTTCGGGTAATAGTACCCTGTCCACACTCACTCCCAGGGGGGACAAACCCCATCCCCTGAGGTGGTTCCACTCACAGGTGGTGCAGGACCACCATACGAGGAGCTCCAGGGGTGGATCCCAGGCGTGCCGGGGCCCAGTGCCACAGCCAGATGAGGTGGGAGTGGTGGGTCTACTGGGACCGGCCTTCCCAAACGTGCTATGGTGTTACAATTTTATAACATATGTGGGTTAGTAATGGTCAACACAGTCCAGGATTAGTTATAACAGCATGCATAGATATTCCCATTAATCCAAAACAAAAGATTTGGAACAGTTGCTTAGTAAACAGAACGCATGCATATATGGAACCACAGAGGCCATTACAACAACATGCAGGTTACATTGATAGCAACAGGCCACCAATTATAGTATTTCAGCATGGAACATTAATAGAAACACATTTCAATATTTGCTGAACAATAGGACATATGTTCCAACAGTAGGTTTGGTGTAAAACATACCCATTGATTTGTGTGTTTAGATTATTGTTGCAGATATGGTGGAGGGGGGGATGTCAGTTAACAACTTGTATATCCTTCCACTTCTCACAACTTTAATGATCATTGCTCTAATCATTACTCTACAGGTATTATTATCATACCTATGGCCTTGGTTTGAGCAGTGGTATGTTTGTACACAGTGTATACTTCAACTGTCTTATAGCTACATTCTACTTCTCTTACCTGACAGACCTGTGGAGGGAATGTTTGTTAACACTACCTGACTGTTTCTACATATATTCCCAGATTCCTATTTATAATTTTTATGCACACAGCTTACTGCCACTCCTGGGATTCGAACCATGGCTATGTGTGCTAAAAATACAACAGTTTGTTTCATCAGAGTGAGCTATTTAAAAAGTGTTGTTTCTTTCTTCAGTGTTTTCTTTCTAAGTCTCTCTTGGTTGTACAATCTGACCTTGTATTAAAAACATTCTTATACAGACATACCTAGATATATTTTTTTGTAGCACAGTGTAAGAAACAATTGACACAACAGTACTATTCACATACCAGATCTTGGTGAATGAAACATGTGAGGCCATATATTTCCTCGACACTATACATATAAGGATAGTATTTCCTGTCAGGAATCCCTCAAGTCATAGTGAGGACGTCTGAGGATACCCTGCTCCCAGGCATAACAATCGCCTCCCAAAGAGAAAAGGGCTCAATTCCACTCCTACAGAGACAACTCAGTCTGTAACCATGGGCACTCTCTGTACTATCCTTACAAATAAGGATAGTATTTCCTGTCAGGAATCCCTCCAGTCATAGTGAGGACGTCTGAGGATACCCTGCTGCCAGGCATAACAATCACCTCCCAAAGAGAAAAGGGCTCAATTCCACTCCTACGGAGACAACTCAGTCTGTAATCACGGGCACTCCCTGTACTATCCTTACAAATAAGGATAGTATTTCCTGTCAGGAATCCCTTCGGTCATAGTGAAAACATCTGAGGATACCCTGCTCCCAGGCATAAGAATCGCCTCCCAAAGAGAAAAGGGCTCAATTCCACTCCTACATAGACAGCTCAGTGTATGTAGCTCTAAGGGCAATATTGTAACAGCATTATAGTGTTATCCAGCATCCTAACCAGTGTATGCGATAGCAGCCTACCGCAAGCCCCCTGAGTCCATGGTTATCCCCGACTGCTCCTACTAACCACTTAAAAGCATTACAAGCATTGTGCAGACTCCTAAACTGCTGTGCATCACTCCCCCTTCTTTGCCACCAGGTGGCAGCATTTCACCCTAAAAAGTCCTGCTAAACCCATTTTATAAGACCTTTGCAGACTTACCAAATAGGATTTATCCCGCCCCTCAACAGAGTATTCCACTTAATAATTCTCTTTCTCCCTAGGTTTTTTTTTAGAAACTATAACAGTTCTTGAACATACTTTTAGTGCAGACACCACAAAGATGCAACCCACTCCGTGGCTTTACCTGCAGTTGAAATCCTGTTCACTGATTGTTTTTTCCTGAGCCACCTCACCTCTCGGCTCAATACCCCTCCCCCTCCCCTGCTGTCTCTACCTCATCCCCTCCCACAAAGACTCATTTCCGCCCCAAGTTTACATTACAGTGGTACTTTCTGTGGTGCCATTTTCAAAATCAGGAAGCAAATGGCAGGCTGCTCGTCTCACTACCGTGTAGGTTTCAACAGAAATGGCAATGTACCTTGTTTAATGTAAATCAACCACCTTATTGCTCTGTTTCAAGTGTCTTCAAAGACTGTTAAAACAAAATGCACCGCAATGCAGTGTAACCGTAGCTTGTGCTGTTAAACCTACTATGCTACGAATGCAGTACTGGTGACACGTGCTTAGAAATTACCCTTAAGATATCCTTAGTAGCTTTGTTATTGTTGGATCATTAGCGACTGCAACTTATAAGGTCACAGATATTTCATATAGTCGCCTGAAGCATCATTTGTTTCATTTGCACAATATCCCTACTATCAGCCTCTTAAACCAGTAGAACTACCTGCTTAACTGCTGACAAATGCTGATATCTGTTAGATTAATGACTAGAGGCTATATGAATAGATGCTAGTATGCTGTCCTGTGAAATGTTCGTATTGCAGTTTGTGTATTTTGCAAGCGTACTAATTTCCGTCGCTATTTGCTGAAGAGACACAAAATACCTAGTGGCTCATAATCTTTAGAATACTCCCACTGTTTGCTGTTTTTAGGTCCTCCCGACCTCATTGTGCAGAGAATAACCATATTCATATGAATGCATTGTAGTGTATTTTATTTTGTGTAGCGAGATTGATGCAAGTGTTCTCCTCAAGTTAACAGGGGCATTGTATCTGTATAGAGAATAACAGATCAAGTTATGTTATACAAGTGTTCTCCTCGAGTTAACAGGGGCATTGTATTTTATTTTGTGTAGAGTGTTTGATACAAGTGTACTCCCCAGGTTAACAGGGGCACTGTATTTAATAGTGGAACTCCATACGTTGTACTACTAATTTGCCTCCCATTCCTCTTCATCTATCCTTATTTCTGCAGTTGTCACTCCCTCTGCCTCCTGTTCTACTCTTTCTTTTGCTACAGTAGAGGTCTCTCCCTCCACCTGACTCTCTTCCCTCTTTTACTCTCGGTATCCTCTTTCCTGGGCTCACTCTGGTACTATCCCTCTCACTCTGAACTCTCCTTCTCTATGCCCTATCCTCTGCATAATCTCTCTGACCTCTCACTCTGAACTCTCCTTCTCTATGCCCTATCCTCTACACAATCCTCCTACTTTCCTGAAGTACTAAGGTTTTTTTGTCTCTCCTCTCCTTACAGCTGTAACCACAGGCACTCCCTGTACTATCCATACAAATAAGGATAGTATTTCCTGTCAGGAATCCCTCCGGTCATAGTCAGGACGTCTGAGGATACCCTGCCCCCAGGCATAACAATCACCTCCCAAAGAGAAAAGGGCTTAATTCCACTCCTACAGAGACAACTCAGTGTATGTAGCTCTAAGGGCAATATTGTAACAGCATTATAGTGTTATCCAGCATCCTAACCAGTGTATACGATAGCAGTCTGCCGCAAGCCCCCTGAGTCCATGGTTATCCCCCAACTGCTTCTACTAACCCCTTAAAAGCATTACAAGTGTTGTGCAGACTCCTAAACAGCTGTGCATCACTCCCCCTTCTTCGCCACCAGGTGGCAGCATTTCACCCTAAAAAGTCCTGCTAAGCCTATTTTATAAGACCTTTGCAGACTTACCAAATAGGATTTCTTCCTGCCCCTCAACAGAGTATTCCACTTAATAATTCCATTTCTCCCTAGTTTTTTTTGTAGAAACCATAACAGTTCTTGAACATACTTTTAATGCAGACACCACAAAGATACAACCCACTCCCTGGCTTTACCTGTAGTTGAAATCCTGTTCACTGATTGTTTTTTCCTGAGTCACCTCACCTCTTGGCTCTTCCTGCTCCATTTGCACTCCGGGTTCACTCCGCTCTCCTACCCTACCCCCAAATCTCACCCACCCCAAGTGCAGCTAAACTTATACTATTCCCTGAAAACCAATCCAATCTCCACACCAATCAGCAACTTCCTTCAGTTACACCAGCCACACCCAAACTAAACACCCCACCCAATAGCCAAACTAAAGACCTAAGATCCAACCACTACCACACCCACCTTACTTCCTATCGCAATATCTCTAGAAACTAGGCAAACCATGCAATTCATACTACCAGCACTAGTACTAACTCTCTCCACTCTAACCTACACCACATCCACACCCACTAACATACCATTAAACAGTACCTTCCACACAACACATACTTTCACACACACACACACACACACACACACACACACACACAGACACATACATTTTACAATCTGCTCTACACTATTTAATGATAGCTCATTATTCTATATATACAAAACACACACCACTCTACCTCTCAGAAGACAAACACTACCTACAGCAAATATAGACCTAGCACATGCTATAAAACTCAAACTATTCTACAAAAGATGTTTACTAATCTCAGGAGACATACACCCCAACCCAGGTCCATGCAACAATTTTCTCTCACACAAACAGAAATCAGACCTCCTTATTATTAACCTAAACTCAAGAAGTATATCTAACAAATTGCATGACCTACACACATTCATAGCCCACTACTCCCCAGATTTACTAACCATTACTGAAACCTGGCTAAAACCCTCCACCCAAAATGAAGAAATTCTCCCACCAGGTTATAACATCTTAAGACTAGACAGAGATGCTAGAAAGGAAGGCGGAGTTGCAATTCTATTTAAAAACACACTCAACCTCCAGCCTCTGTAAACCCCACTTCCTAAATTCCTAAATGCAGAAACATTAGGCTCAATGTTATCCCTAAAAAACAAAAAGAGAATCAACATCCTATGCAGTTATATCCCTCCAGGAAATAACTCCCCAATAATAGAGGAAATCTTACAATGGGCTACAGCCAACCTGCCACAAGAAACTATCCTGTTAGGAGACCTAAACCTAGACTGGCTATCCTGCAATTCTAGCAATCCCACAAACCATATTAACTTATTTGGATTCTCACAACTAATCCAAGAACACACCAGAGTGGACAAAAAAATCCCAGAAACAGTCAGTTCTAGATTGGACTTTAGTAAACTTCCTCAAGCAGAATTATCACGTGGGCTGCCTACCTGATGCACTCAGCGATCACTGCCCCACTTTCCTTCTTCGTAAAAAGGTAAGCATACCCAAACCCATACTGTATAAGGAAACTAGAAATGAGCACAAGGTAAATCCACAAATTCTTAACAGTATATTATAACAATGTAATTGGCACCCATTACATTCTCTAGCACTAGACCAGGCAGTTAAACTTTTCAGTAGTACTTTTATGAATGTTCTTAATACAGTAGCTCCCATTAGAAAACTTAGAACCAAAGTAAACTATGCCCTTTGGCTGACTAGGACCACAAAAGGCTTACTAAAAGCCAGAGACAATGCCTGGAAGATCTGGAAAAAGAACAACACTAACCTAAATAGACAGAACTATCAACAACTTCGTAATCAGGCCAAAAGACAAACAAAACTAGATAAACAAAGCTACTTCCTAAATATCCAAAACAAACATTCCAGAAACCCCCAAATGTTCTGGCAGGCTATCAATTCCCTTCTGAAACCTGGCAAAACTACCGCCCCAGCTCCCAACACAAACACTAATAATGACAGCATAGCTTCTCAATTCAACCATCACTTCACAGATTCTATTCTATCACTATCTACCCAGCTATCTAGCAATAACTCTCTATCCACCCCCACTAAGGATCACAATAATATACCATAATTTACTCTCTCACCCGTACCAACCTCCATAGTCAAAAAACTACTCTCAAAACTAAAACCTACCACTATCGCAGCTGATGGCTTACCCACTAATTTCCTAAAATTAGCCACAGAATCCCTAGCCTACCCTATCTCAATTCGGATTAACCGCTCCATACTAGAAGCTTACATCCCCCAACTATGGAAAGTGTCATATATTATCCCCCTACACAAAGGTGGCAACTCCTATGAGCTATCAAACTACGGCCCCATTGCTATCCTATCCCCCCTGTCCAAGCACCTTGAAAAATGTATTCACACCCAAGTGATGCATTTCCTAACCTCACATAATCTCCTCTCCTCAACTCAGCATGGCTTCCGTCCAAACCATAGTACAACTACTGCTCTTCTGTCTTTTACTAACCAGGTTAACCATTTTAGAAATAACAACAACTTTGTATCAGCCATATGCTTAGATCTCTCTAAGGCATTTGACATGGTCTCACATAACCTACTTCTAGACACTCTATCCTCCATGTCCTTTGCCCCCTCCACAACTGCTTGGTTCAAAAACTATCTCTCTGATAGGAAACAATCAGTCAAATGGCAAGGTGTACAATCACCTTCACTATCAACCACCATAGGTGTTCCACAAGGTTCAATACTGGGCCCATTACTATTTACTATTTTCATCAACAGGCTACACACCTCCACACTGTATGCATCACTTATGCAGTGCGCAGATGACTCAACCTTAATCTGCTCAGCCCCATCCCTAACCACTCTTCAAAACCTTACCCAGGAATGCTTCAGCTCCATTGAAAAATGGATTACTGATATACAACTGATTCTTAACCCCAACAAGACCAAATTACTCCTATTCACCCCTAACAAATACAGATCCACACCTCTTTCCTTTACTATCACCTCCAAAAATGGCACCACAATTTCCCCCTCCCTCCATACTAAGCTCCTTGGCATTGAAATAGATAAAGATCTTCACTTCAATGTCCATATCTCTCAAACCATTAAAAAAGTACATAAAAAATTAGGAACCCTATACAAACACAAACACTTCCTATCAGACCAAGCATAGGTCACCCTAGCCCAAACCCACCTTCTGTCTACCCTAATGTATGCATCTCCAATCCTAACCCACATTAGAAAAACAGACATGAACAAACTAGAGTCATGTTACAATAAGATTGCTAAATTCGCCAATAACTCTGCTTTTAGAAGCTATCATTGTCTTGTTCTAAAGGAGCTACAGTGGTTAGAACTTCCTCATTTAATTAGTTACCACCAACTAGTCCTCACCTATAACATCCTAAAGAATCCCCACAAGACTCCAGCCCTAAACCAACTACTGAACCAATACTCAGCAAACCGTCCACTCCTCTCATCCAACAAAACCCTTTTATATATAACTAATGCCAACAACACTGCAGGAAAAGCTCTTTTCTCTCATACCATAGAGAAAATGTGGAATAACCTCCCCAGAATATTTCCTCAGCACCATCTATCTCACTCTTCAAAAAATCACTTAAATCACACCTCTTGCATTCCTGGCTCTGCCCTTGCGTCACATAAATGCTTTCCTGCTCTCCTCAAATACTTCCTACCTTCCTCTTTACTCTGCTTACTGTCTCTATATTACATTACTAAGAACTCCTCAAAACTGACATACAGGGCCTACCTCTGGATACATTAAATTTGCTTAGCACAAAATATTGTCAATTTATACTGTCTTATGTGATGTCTCTGCTGACTGTATTGTTACTGTGGAGTTTGTTTTTCTCCCAAGGCCTATAAAACTGCCATTCAGAGCCTAATATGTATAAATTAAGCTTGCTTGAACAAATCATTGTAAATGTGTTCTTCTTGTATGAAATATCTTGGATTGTAAAAGTACCACTGTATATATTGTTTAATTGTGGAACTTTTCTCCCCAGGACTCTGCTGTAAATGGACCTCGTTCCAGTCAGACTTTCCCGGTCAACAAATGTAAAATAAATAAATAAAAATAAAAAATAAAACACCCATGAGGTGTTGACCAGAAATATACATCTCTTCTACCAAATAGCAGAATACCCTGAGGTAGTGGGTGCTATAGACTGCACTCACATATACATCAAAGCACCACCCGGTGAGCGGGGTAGGGTCTATATAAACCGCAAGGGCTTCCCCTCCATCAACTGCCAGGTTGTGTGCAATTACCAGGGCATTATAATGAATGTGTGTGCTGGCAGCTCTGGAAGCTATCATGACTCCCACATCTGGCATATGACACAGCTGTACCAGAGATTTGCCAGTGGGGACATCCCATATGGCCACTTAATGGGGGATGCTGGCTATGCACTGGAGCCGTGGCTGATGACACCCCTCAGAAATGCACACACACACCTGAACAAGAATGCCATAATGAGGCACACGCATGAACCAGAATCATTATAGAACATGTGTTTGGGATGCTCAAGTCATGGTTCCACTGCCTGGACATATCTGGTGGAGCCTTGCAGGACTCTTCAGCTACATATACACAAATGTTCATTGTATGTGCCATGCTACACAATATGATCCTGTGGAAGCAGCTGCAGCAGAAACAGCATGGGGCAGGGCCACACAGCCCGCCAACACTGCCAAGGCCAGCACAGGCACAGAGGGACTCGGAGGAGGAACATCCTGTGCCTGCCCCTGTAGGCAGAAGAAGGTGTGCCCAGTATGCCCAGGCCTTGGCAAAGATGCAACGCATAGCACATACACTGACATGGTAGGGACCCAGGGAATGACACCTCTCTCTCTGACTCGCACATACAGTAAAAGGGATGAGAAACATGACACTACCTGTGCTTAACCATGTATAGGTAGTGTACAATGTGCATCCGACATAGTCAGCCCACCAGCAGCATCCTCAGTACTGGCACAGCCACAAGGTAAGTCACTCTCCCTATCAGTTGCTGAATGAAGTAGTATGTTCTGCTACTTGTATGTATGGTATGAACATGAGCATACAAGGGAATCGGGTGGCTGATGGGATGGCAGCAGATACTGGACACCTATATGGGCAGCATGAAATCCACAACAAATATGGTTGTCAACATACTAGACAAGTAGTACTAGACATAGTACTAGACAAGGTGATAAATCCCAGCGCAGTACATTGGTAGCCCAAATAAATGTGTGTGTCCATAGGACACACATATGCATGTCATTGAGCCTCACATACCCACCACCAGCCGCAGCCAGCAGGACAGGTGTAGATGACCATTAAGAAAGGTTGGGCTAAGGCCTCCAATTGATGGCAATGGTGCACAGCTCCCCTCCACACCTACACAGACAGACTACAACAGGTCTGGCAGTTGTATGTTACTTCTGAAGGGTAAGAAGTCTAAAACTGATATGTACTCTACTGATATGCCTAGGGTCTGCATGATAGATCAGAACAGAATATGAAATGGAAGCCAACAGAGTACCTGAAATACCAGTACAGTCATAGCAAATGTTTAAAGTTGTCAGGTGTGCCCCCCACCAATCCTATGTAGAAATGCAGTAACATGTAAGTGTGAGGAGTAATATCAGTGGAGCACAGATTACCCAAGCTGTCCCAGTCTACAGGATAGATTGTTGCATGTGTACAATATGCAGGGGTATATGTGTTACGTTGTTGTGTGTTCAGTATTGTCTGGAAGTGGTCAGGATGTAGGCATGGAGGGTTGTGTCTTTGTTGGCCTATGGGCAGTACTGTGGTCGACAGGGCCATGTTCTGACAAATGCAGTGCCGACTGCAATGCTTCTCAGCAATACCCATGTCAGCAGTCATCCATAGTCACTGTCCAGATGTCAAAATCTGTCACCGTCTGAAAGATGGACATGCCCTGAATGTGGGCACATACATGCACACAGTAGACAGAGTGCATAAAATGTAACTGTCAACTGCAACAAACTCTGGAATTGTACATACAGGTTAGCAGCACATTAGTTGTCAGTGTAGTATGGACTACTGGTGTAGTCTGGACAATCACTGGCAGACAACAAAAGGCACAGTTATGAAGTAATGAGAGACTGCCTATGTCACCGCACAAGGCAGCATAAGGGGAATGTCCCAGGTATATTTGTGAGTCACCTGCAAGTAGCTTCCATACCACAAATGCACTCAGCTCACCCCACTATTGGCCACAGGTTTATCACAGGTCATATCCTTGTTGTTGGGAATGAGTACAGTATGAACCCACATCTGTATGGGATACCCACAGAATGCAGCATGCTGAAGAGGTGTCCTACGCAAGCGTGTCCCTAGCTGTAAGAAGCACCCTGCCTGCATCCAGACCAATGGATCAATATGGACAGGAAGTACTGTCATTAACACCTCGTACACTTACCCTGTCACCCCAGGGGAGTCCACTGGCTTGCAGCCTGGAAATGTAGGCATGACAGAATGCCTTGGCCTGCTACAGATGGCCTGCACCACTACAGAATGGCCTACAGTCCTTTGTCAAAGGCCTGTGCCTCACCCGTAGTGCCATTGTATGGTATCTCATGGAGTCCTAACTAACAACCAAACATAGTCACCAGAATACAAATGCAAGGCCATGTTGACAAATCCCAGTAGCATGCCCCCATGTCCTACTGCATGAAATGTGGACCAATCCAAAAATACCTCTGGGATGAAGGACCAGCTGTATGGATACTTCTCAGATATCTCTCACATAATGTTAAGAAGAGGCTAGAATGACAGAGAGGGGGTGTAAAAGCATGAATGTCATGGAGTGTGTGAAGTCTGAAACTGTGATGTGCGCCCATACTACCCCTGCCTGCAAATCCAGGAATGAGTGGCTACAATCCTGCTCATAAAATACAATGTGAAGGGGAATTGACCACGTATGAGCCCTGCCTCTGAGTAATCTGGGTGAATATGTACAGCTGAGAGGTATGGCCACAGCAGTATATGGCCACTCTGTTAAGTCGATATATGTACAAGAAAGGGATCCTCAGCCACCATACTACCAAGGTGCTGGACCATTTACATAGACCCATCAGCAAGCGTCTGTAGCTACCCCTCCAGAATGGCAGGAGTGTGCAAGAATGTGTAGGCTGCAAACCACAATACTGGGCTCAGCTGCATTCATCTTGTATTTCCCAGTAAATAACTGTGAGCAATTAATCTTATCTGTCAGTAGTTGATGACATAATACATCACAGTATAAAACAGTACATATGTCTGAATATCTCTGCTAACACCAACCATGTAACACAAGCAGCACAGACAGCAATACTTACAGTATCCCCCTATCTTTCGACCATTGTGACCCATATTGTCAACTTGTCTATAGATATCCTGCAGAAACAGGTTGCTAGCTGTAGGTGTAGAACATCTAATCGAGATGGCATAATGGTTAAGGTGTTTACCTTACAAACAAAAGGTGCAGGGTTTGATTCTCACATGGGATAACTGGTTAGGCTTAAAGTGGTCCACAAGGACAGTTAGCCTAGTACTAATCTAATCCTGGACTGGGGTACAACCCTACCTGGAATGGATTCACACAGCCAATACAGAAGGTCATACTGGGCATGCTCCTACACTTAGAGAAATGAAGCCCATGTCTGACGACACAGTGGACTATACATATCTGTCATCAGCAGATGTCTGTGCACACACACCAAATTGCACACCAATTATGCTTCACACACACATTGGATAGGAATACTCACACATACCTAAGGCCATCAGACTATAATATGTCAAATATACACACACAGAGATGTGGGGAAGAGAGAGACAGACAGTGACAGAGAGAATTCCATTATGAGTCCTGTCCCACTCACTACATATCCAATTGGCCTATATCACATAATGTGCTGATATCAATCACTGTAGACATTCCTTTTGGTAGCCCTCTGCCCTATAGTGTCTGTGGTGCTTGTGATAACTGTGTAACATGATAGTACAAATAGATATTCATGTAGCATTTGTAAACTCAATCCTGTCAAATGTGCAGTTGGGTGTGAGTGAGTGTGTGTGTGCATTTCCGGAGGAATGATTTATGGCCCATTCACACACACTGCACTTCCCATTGTCCATGTTAGCACCCCTGCAGATGTCAGTCACCTTGAAATAACACCTTGGGCAAATCTCATCCCTATAAACTGTGTGGTGCTTGTGATAACTGTGTAATTCTGTAGTGTAGTAAACTAGTTAGATAGGAGTTCTAATCCCAGTCATGGCAATTGTGAAACTGTGTGTGTGTGTGTGTGTGTGGGGGGGGGGGGGTTTGGAGAATAATGATTTTGAGGCCATTCACACTCACTACACCTCCCATTGCCCTACTTTAGCACTCCTATGGATGTCAGTCATCTTGAAATAACCCATTGACAAAATCTGAGCCCAAAAGCTCTGTGGCATGTGCAGTAACTGTTTAATACTATAGTGTAGCAAACTAGTCTGGGAGTTCTAATCCTTGTCCTGGCAACTGTGAACATGTTTGTGCTTGTGTATGTCTTTGATGACACCTGATTTTGTGGGGTCTATATTATAACTCTGAAGCTGTAAAACTTCGAATGTTATAATATCAAACCCACTACATTGAAGGATGAATATAGCGAAAACCCGGAACATCGAAATCTTACCTAGGGCAAGATTTTGGTGGGCCGTTCTGTGGCTTTGCTATTTCCTCCACTGTGGTGCGATAGTTATGGACCTTAGGGTTAGGGTGCGGGTTAAGGTAAGTGGATAGTTAGTAATGTATGTATGGTGTAGTGTAGGGTTGGGTTTTGTTAACTGTATGTGTGTGTATTAATTAGTTTGTTTGTGTATAGTTTCGTAGGGTAAGTGTACAATAGTTACAGATCTTAGGGTTAGGGTGCAGGTTAAGATAAGTGGATAGTTAGGAATGTATGTATGGTTTAGTGTATGGTTGGGTTTTGTTAACTGTATGTGTGTGGTTTATTTATTTTGGTGTGCTTGTGTTGTGTGTATGTTTCTCGGAACAGCAAATTTTTTCCCTGGGAAAAAATTCACTATTCTGAGTGTTCGATGTTATCATAATTCGAAATTCCAAGTTCGAACTTATGGTGTTCGATATTTTGGAATTTCGAATATATGATATAGACCCGATTTTGCGGACATTCACACTCACTGCACTTCCCATACCCCTCTTTTAGCCCTGCTGCTGATGTCATGCACCTTCAAAGATATCTTTGGACAGCTTTCCAACGTATAAGCTCTGTGACACATGCAATAACTGCATAATACCATAATATAGCAAACTAGTTAGGTAGGAATTCTAATCCTAGTCCTGGCAACTGTGAAAATGTGTTGGTGTGTAAGAATGTGTGTCTCTGATGACACTTAATTTTGTGGACATACACACTTACTACATTTCCCAAACCCCTCCTTTAGCCCTGGTGCTGATGTCACTCACCTTCAAAGATACCTTTGGACAGCTCTCCAACATATAAGCTCTGTGGTGTGTGCGTTAACTGCATAATACCAAGGTGTAGCAAACTAGTTAGGTAGGAGTTCTAATTCTGGTCCTAGCAACTGTGAAAATGTGTGTGTGTCTTTGATGATACCTTATTTTGTGAACATACACACTTACTAGATTTCTCATTCCACTCCTTTAGCCCAGCAGCTGATGTCACTCACCTTCAAAGATACCTTTGGACAATTCTCCAACATATAAGCGTTGTGGCGCATGCAATAACTGCGTAATACCATAGTGTCGAAAACTAGTTCGGTAGGAGTTCTAATGCTGGTCCTGACAACAATGGAAATGTGTGTGAGAGTGTGTGTGTCTTTCATGTCACATGATTTTCTGGATATTCACACTTACTACACTACCTGTACCCCTCTTTTAGCCCTGCTGCTGATGTCACTCACCTTCAAAGAAACCTTTGGAGAGCTCTCTAACATATAAACTCTGTGGCGTGTATGATAGCTGTGGAATACTGTAATGTAGCAAACTAATTAGGTAGGAGTTCTAATCCTCGTCCTGGCAACTGTGAGTGTGTGTGTGTGTGTGTGTGTCTTTCATGTCACATGATTTTGTGGACATTCATACTTACTACACTTCCCATACCCCTCCTTTAGCCCTGCTGCTGATATCACTCACCTTCAAAGATACCTTTGGACAGCTCTCCACCATATAAACTCTGTGGCGAGTGAGATAACTGCATAATACCATAGTATAGTAAACTAGTTACGTTAAGAGTTCTAATTCTTGTCTTGGCAACTGTGAAAATGTGTGTGAGAGTGTGTGTGTCTTTGATGTTACCTGATTTTGTGGACATTCACACTTACTACACTTCCCATACCCATCTTTTAGCCCTGCTGCTGATGTCATGCACCTTCAAAGATACCTTTGGACAGCTCTCCAACATATAAGCTCTGTGGTGCATGCGATAACTGTGTAATACCATAGTATAGCAAAATGGTGAAATAAGAGTTCTAATCCTGGTCCTGGCAACTGTGAAAATGTATGCGTTTGTGTGTGTCTTTGATAACACCTGATCTTGTGGACATTCACACTTACTGCAATTCCCATACCCCTCCTTTAGCCCTGCTGCTGATGTCACTCACCTTCAAAGTTACCTTTGGACAGCAATCCAACATATAAGCTGCATGCCGTGTGCGATAGATGCGTAACACTGTAGTAGCAGTATATAGCTACGCAGAGGGTTGAAACTCAGTACTGGCAATGCATGTGTTGCATCAGTATCCTGTGCAGGTGTGGGTGTGATTGTGTAATAACAGGATCCGTTGCAGGGCGGGTTTTGCTACATTTTCATAATGAGGACCCATATGTCCCAGTGTCACATTACAAGGCCAACAGTTGTCAAAGGTTTTGGTAGACAATCCACAGCCATATTTGTATATATATAGGCAACCATTATAATACCCAGAGAACACTCTCCACCCACAGATCATACACAAACATGATTGGCTCTTTCTTTCTTCCTTTCTTTCATTCTCTCTGTCTCCCCCCCCCCAATTAGATGTGAAAACA
The DNA here is from genome assembly GCF_019279795.1 of Protopterus annectens. Classification (NCBI taxonomy): domain Eukaryota; kingdom Metazoa; phylum Chordata; order Ceratodontiformes; family Protopteridae; genus Protopterus; species Protopterus annectens. Next base: position 953,223,765 of record NC_056735.1, on the reverse strand, counting down.
TGCATCTGTTTTGCATAAGCAGCAGCTTGACTTTGGTAGGTAATTCTCATGATCAGCTGATGGCCTGTGCATAAATTGGAGTCCCTCACTTGCTAATTGCATGTGGAACAGCTGTGGTATCATTCCTATAGCCAATTGCATGGAAACACACTTCTATAACTAAGCACTGCAAGTGGGTATTTGCCCTTTTCCTTCACTGTGAGCAGAACTTCATGTGAGTGTCTGACTAACAGAATCACAGAGGGTAGTTGGTAATACCTCTTACAACAAACACTGTGGAGACAGGCCAACAAACTGGAGGGGGATGTTACAGACATGGGGACAGAATGTAAGTATTGCTGTTCTACATTTGAAGTAATGTTTGCTTAACAGGGTTTGTGTGGATATGGTTGTTCTGCATGATTTAAAGTCTGGCATGACAGTGTTATGTGGTTGCGAAAACTCTCACCTGTAGGGCTATCTGCAGACTGCCAGAGTTTGGAGTCTCAGATTTGGTGTGTTACTCATACATTTTCTGTCTTTATAAATGCAGTAGCATACTCTGATGTTTGCAGTCAGTAAATTGTAACATCCATGTGTGTTACTGACTTCATATCCCTCAGAAGGGATATGTCGCTACAAACCCTGTTACACCAGCAATGTTCTCAGTTTATAACTGCAATATGTCAATACTGGCCCTGTGTTTGTGCCTCTGTCAACCAAGTCTGTCACCCTTTGTTCATATGTCATGCAGTGAGAGGTGGATATTTACAGTATATCATTATTTACTGACATAATTCCTGATATCAAGCTAGTGAAATATCAGACTGCCAGACATGTAATGTATAGCAGGCCTAATATTTGAAAAACCTGGACATTCTGTTGTAGTCTGTACAGTAGTGAGGTCTGTGTACTTATGGTTATTGTTGACAGACTGTCTGTATTACATAGCAGTGTATTGTCAATATGTTATTTGGCCTGTGTACACACTGTGGTAGATGTCAGTGTTCTTGGTCCTGTTCTATCTGACGTTGCATGCTGCTCCAGTTTCTGATACCCTATCAGCCTATATGTTTGTAGGGCCAGACTAAGACATGTCCCATACTACAGTCAGGCATCAGATTACACTGTGAATTGGGTCAGTATATGTAGGGTTAGTGTGTGAGTGGCAAACATGATGATGGCTTTTGTTCACACAGTAAATATACTGTAGTATTACTTAGGCTTACCATTATGTGACAGTGAATGTGTTGTGATTGGTTGTGGGTATGCACTTTCACACTGCTGTTTGTTATTCTGTGCTGTTACATGCCTGAGTGACAGCTACATTTGCAATTACATGTGTGTTCCCCCATAGGTAAATTGGGTTAGTGTTGTGGCAGTCTGCCTGCAGTGTAGACAGTGCCTGGTGATATGTCTAGAAGCTCAGTGTATGTACCCTAGTGTGATTTTATGTCCAGATATTTGTCAGATGTACTGTTGCCTGACCACCATACATGTTGTGTATTTCTGACAAAGCAGTGGGCTGCTATGAAGATGTATGTCATTAACTAGTGGGAAGTATGTGGGCTTGGGACCTCTGCTCCTCCAGTTAATATGTGTTCATAGGTTCATAGATTAGGACTAAGCTAACTGCCCTTGTGAGCCATTTTAAGCCTAGCCAATTATCCCGTGTGAGACTCAAACCCTGCACCTTGTGTTTGTAAGGCAAACACCTTAACCATTAGGCCACCCTCCCAACCCCTGACTGTGTTCGGGCAGACAGGATGGTGTGAATGCATCAACTGTGTGAGTTTATCTGCTCCAGTATTTGTGATATATCCACATTCTCATGGGTTTAAACATGCCCTTTGTCAGGCTTGTTCCACATTTCTTACACTAAGGAGTTCTGTGTATACCTCTTGTCTGTCCAGATTGTTTCAGACATTCCATGTTTATTGCTCATATTGCTTCTGTATTCCACAGGATCGTTACTGTGATTTGTGTGGTATTTCACTATGATGATTTAATGATGTATGTCAGCAACTGATGGCATACATGTCAGTTTCAGAAGAGCCGTCATTCACAACATGTTTGTTAATAAGACGAAAAACAAGGCAGGACCACCAGACTCATAAAATCCAACTTAATTTATTGAACAAAGAACAGGATGAGCACTTTCATGTGCATAACACGCTTCTTCAGATCTCAAAAAACACAGGCCATCCATCCAAATTTAAATAGCAGCAAGTGTCCCACCCTTTCAATTAACATCAATAAGATCAGTATGCATCATGAAATAACACAATTAAGCTGTAGTGATGGAGCCAGCCAAAGTCTTAAAGCTACAGACTCTTATGCAACTAAAAATACACAGAATGTAAAATACAAGGAATGTAGTTCGTGCAACATTGCAGAAACAGGCAAAAATTCCTGAGTAGTACAATGAGCTGCTTATACAATAGCATAACCAAATAAAAAAGAAAAATTAAATAAATAAATTTAAAATTAAAAGATTGCCCTCATCATTCCAACACACCAACACATAAAAATGTAGGTGCAGGATATAGATAAAGCATATCATCATAAAATAATGAAGATATATGTGTAATTCTAAATAAATTATAAACCTAAAAATATGTTTATATGTTTATCTCAAGGGTCTAGCCTCCAGCACCGGTTTTAGACTTGGATAATTATTCAACCCAGGAAAAATGTGCGCACGTAGTCTAAGGATCCATTTCAATTCCATCATCTCAAGCTGGTCATTTAGATTCCCCCCTCTCTCATTCAGTGCCACTATCTGCAAAACCAAAAATTTAAAGGAATGTGTAGTGAACTGTGCTACATGTTTGGCTAAGGCATTCTGTTGGTTCAAATTTCTGATATCATAGAGATGGTTATATACCCTATCCCTTAGCCTCCTAGAGGTTTTACCCACATAAAAGCACTCACAGCAACCACAGTGTGCAAGATACACTAAATTAACAGGTAGCAGTAAACCTAGGGGTGAACTTATAGTCCAAACAGGGATATTGAAAGAACTGAATAGTTGTAATAGCTGGACACATACTACAGTGTTCACATGGGCAAGTCCCAAGGTTCAAACCTCTAGGCATAGTACTTAAATTATTATTAATAGCACCTCGAGCTGTATCTTTGCATAACAGCCGTTTGAGGTTCAAACTATTCCTAAAAACAAAAATAGGGATCCTCCCAACTAACTTAACTGTGGCAGAATCTATCATGAGTATGTGCCAGTTTCGTTTCACAATTTCCCTTATGTAAGCAAAATCATTTGCATATGTTGTCATAAAACACACTTTATCACCCTTATTGTAAAATCCTTTGCCTTTCATTGGGCCTGTATCTAAACCCAACACCTCATTTCTAACGTCAACTAGTAGGAATTCATTATACCCCCTGTTCAGGAACAGCTGGTCTAGGTTATCAAACTGTGCCAACAAATCAATTGGTTTCTTACAAATCCTTCTTAACCTACAATATTGCCTTTTCACAATATTAGGAAAAATAGCTCTAGGGTGCATACTGGCAAAATCCAACAAGGCATTTTTCCAACAGGGTTTACGATATAAGCCCATAGTTAAAACACCAAAAAGATCCTGGAAGATTGTAATATCCAAGAAATCAACACCAGATTTGGACGAAGACATAGTGAGCTCCAAAAAACTTGTAGCGGAATTTAATTAGATAATAAAATCTTGTAAATTATGGAGAGTGCCAGTCCATATAAATAGAATATCATTCACAAAACGCCTGCAAAGGCAAACATGTGGAAAGTCACCGCAATTAAATAAATACTTCCTTTCCCAATAATACATGACAAGATTGGCGTATGAATTAGCACATGGGGTGCCCATAGTGACACCCCATTGCTGTAAATATAGAAGGCCATCAAACATAAAAACGTTATTACTAAGCACTATGTCCAAAAGTGTAGCAACTAACATAATGTCATCATTCACCAATACCTTCAACTCATTGAGAATCTCTCTAATGGCTTCCAACCCGAATTCATTCAGTATTGAGGTGAAAAGATTTTTCACGTCTAACATCACTATGATACAGTCAGGAAGCAAGGGTTCCATATTGTAGGCATCAATGTCATTCAACAATTGGATAGTATCCTTCAGTATTGTAGGTATACCTCTCACTATAGGACCTAACTTACGTTCAATATAGATATGGTTTCAGTTACCCATCCCGCTCCAGACACAATAGGCCTCATTGGAGGTGGATATATGGGCTTGTGCACTTTAGGTAAACCTTTTATGGATGGGACAAAAGGATGTTCAACACAAAGGTAGCAACACAAACCATGATCAATCTGTCTACACATTAACAGATCATATAAATTGTCCCATACACCTCTGATGATTCTCATTAAATACAAGGTATCTACCACTCTGTAAGTATCAGCATGATGCAACATATTATACATAGCATTCATATATTCTGCACAGTTCAAGAGGAAAATACCCCCACCTTTATCTGCAGGTCAAATAACTAATTCCTTGTTATTCTGTAGGGAACGTAAAGCCTCACGTTGGCTGGAGTCCAGGTTGAAATAAGAACATTTTCTAATGCTCTTATCAAAAAACAGACTATAAAAGTCATGTTTGCAAGATTTAACAAAGCAGTCAATGTGAGCTGGTAAAACTGGAGAAAATAAGCTCTTCCTTTTTAAAGTGTAACTCTGTTCAAGGACTCTAGAATCATTGTTCCCATATAACAACGTCAGGGCAATGTTGCACCCAAACAATCTAAGGTCAATGAGCAAAACAGTTAAATCAGTACCTGTGGAAGGGATTAAGGAAAAGCCTTAATTCAGTAGTGAGGATTCCACGAGGGTAAGTGTATGGTTGGAAACGTTGAAGACTAGCTCATTCAACGTGTGGCACATCGGCCCACATTGCTGCCTTCTCCGGTGTACTTCCTCTTCCGATGGCTCCGACTGTTCAACCCCGCTGGTGACCTCACTCGTGTCTTCACGGGTAGTGGCAAAAAATGGTCCATGTCAAGGGAGGGCACTATTTTTGATCTAGCCCCCGGTTCCAATACTGTGCTATGAAGCCCTTGTTGATTTGGGGATGGCGTCTGCCCTGAAGACAGGGAAGACGATGGCTCCACTCATTCAACTGGAATGGGGTAAGAAGGAGCACTGGCAGGAGTTCCATTAAACACCACTCCTTCATTCAAACAAGGCTGTGAAGCATTGTTATGGTCAGTCACAGCTGAAACATGCCTTGTGACCCCTGTCACTGTAGCAACATTCTACATTTATAACTGCAATACATACATTACGTTCCCTTGCACTAAGAGGCTGAGAGTTATGGTGCTGAGGTATGACTCCACTACATGCCATGGGCATATGTTATATTTTCATACACATATATATATATATATATATATATATAGAGAGAGAGAGAGAGAGAGTGAGAGAGAGAGATAGATAGATATAGAGCTCTCTATATATATATATATATATATATATATATATATATATATATATATATATATATATATATATATATATATATATATATGTATACCAAAATCTAAATATATACATATATATATATATGTGTGTGTGTGTGTGTGTGTGTGTGTGTGTGTGTGTGTGTGTGTGTGTGTGTGTGTGTCTGTGTGTCTGTGTGTGCATATGTATATGTATATGTATATGTATATGTATATATATATATATATATATATATATATATATATATATATGTGTGTGTGTGTATGTGTATGTGTGTATATATATATATATATATATATATATATATATCCTTTTATGTGTAAACATGAGTGTTGTAAAAATCTTCTCAGATGTATCCTACCATATTAATCTGATATGTGTATATTTACATATAAGAACATGACTGATTCAACAATATTTTTACTTACAAGTACTAAACAATTGTAGTAGTCAAAGCAGTTGTTCACTACTATTCAGTATTGGTATGGGTATATGAATGATATATTTGAAAAAGCATACAACATCCTTACAGCTCAAATGGCTTAGTGGTTAAGTGCTGTGAGTATGGTGTGTAGGGTCCTAGGTTCAAGACCTGCATGAGCTATTTATTTTGTTGCTGGGCAGAACAAGGGCTGATGGAGACATGGTGATTAAGGCACTTTAAATCAGCTTTAAGTGGGTTTGTGCAGTTTTGTATGAAGTTAAGCTCTGCTAACATACTGTTAAATGAATATGCTCTTGCACGATGTAGGCTTCTCTTACCAGTGCACAAATCTGCAATGCTGACACCTGCTCTGCATAGCTCAGCCCTGGTAACCAGTGATCACATTCCAGTCTGATCAAATAGCAGGGCAGTGACATCTTTAATAACTGCATTTAAGTCCATTTACATAACATGCTTCTATGTGTTGTCTTTACAGCAGCAAGGGGTGTGAGTAAACTGAACAGGATACCTGAGTTTACATGTGTAGTACCACAATCCTTTCTCTGTGTCTGTGTTTCATACTTGGGTAGTATCCCAGATTATATGCAGGCACACTTGCATTTATGGTATCATTATGTTACTACTTTTAACAGTGCTTTTCCAAGTAAGAGTAGATTGCAGATTGTAGTACTGGAACCATACACCCCTGCATGCAAAGCTGGACTCTGAGTACTGACCATCATGTTGTTGGTGTTTGAGCTGTGTGTGTTTATGTATCTCCTAGTGGATATTGATCTGCTATGTTGATAGTAACTGTAGACTACCATGTTTTTATGGACATGTCATTGAGGACTGCTGTAATGTAGTAATGTCACACCTATCAGTCTCAGATGTCTATCTGTCAAAACATTCATCCTAATGCATATCCTGTTGCCTATTTATTGTCTGTTTGTCCTCTGTACAGATGTGCAGATGTCAGGCATTAATCTCGGCTGCTTACAAGCAATCTCTGATTAACTGATACTGACATGTCTGCCCAGATAGGTTATTCATTCCACAGCTAGGAAACCCCAGTCTGTATGCACCACATGCCATGGATACCTCAACCAGACTACCACAGTCAACAGAACATATCTGAGTACACATCCCAACCCATACACTGGCTATGTTATGCAATATGTGTTGCATAAGTGTTAAGTGGAGCACCTCACTGGCCCTCTGCAAGACAAAACCAGATGAGTGGATGTTGAATATGACTGTCTCCCTGGGGATCACTCAAGTGGCATCAGTTGATAGATTGCCTGCTGACAAATATCAGGTGCCATGATACCAGTGTACATATATGCCCTACTCTTCTCATCTCTCCTTGGACAGTAGCCTGGTCCACACCTAGGAATACCTGCAGCTATGCACCTCAGTACTGGCAAATGTGTTTGTGTGCATTACTGGGTATAACAGTGTTTGGGTGTTCTACAATGGGGTAGATAGGTGTGGGTTATCTTCTGAGTCCTGGTAAATATGAGTGTGTGTGTGTGTGTGTGTGTGTGTGTGTGTGTGTGTGTGTGTGTGTGTGTGTGTGTGTGTGTGTGTGTGTGTGTATGCGTGTGCAATTGTGTGTGAGTGTGCATATTTGTAGAAGACAGCATTCCGAGGCCACACACTCCAAATACATTAAACCTTGCCATACATTATAAGGGATGGTGATTTTTCTGACATTAGGAGACCCATGACAAAACCCTCAGCTTACTATCCCTGTGGCGTGTGCAATAAATGCATATCCCTGTAGTAGCAATAATTAGATAGACAAGGGTTTGTATTGCAGTACTGGTCAATGTGTGATTGTGGGTATGTCAGAGCATTATCATGGATTTCAATGAGTACAATATCCAGTGTGGGGTGGGTGTGCTGGGTATACTGTCTTTACACCACAGTATCCCCAGTGCATGTCTCAAGGTCCACTGTATGATGACCGCTGTGACCATCATCCATACAGGTAACTGATCACACTCTTCACCCCAGTGATGCATGTGCTGAGTTCACAAACTCTGTAACAGTATGGACTCACTGACAAGATAGTCAGCACTGGTAAACACAGGTCTGTCAAATGTGTCTATGACTGTATGTGTTTGTCAATGTGTATATGACAGCATATTATACTATGTATTGTCCATTAGCACCCACTACATCCCCCACTATCATACTGTCCAAGGCCTGGTGATGTTCACTTTACAGGAAGTTCAGGACACATTTCACCCTCCAAGCTCTGTGGTGTGTGCAAGTAAGGCAAAACACATTAGTAGCAATAAATACCTATGTAGGGCTTCTAATGTCAGTGTTGCCAAGTAAGTGTGAATGTATGTGAAGGGATGCACTTCATTTTGCAGAAAATATATTTCCCATGAGATCATCTGTCTGAGAACTAACTGGAAAATGTTAACATTGCAAAGCAATCATCTTGTGGAAAATCATTCCATCAAAAATATTAGTGGATGTGTAAATGCCCTATTATCCACTGTACAGCTGTACAGAAATAATGGAGTTGGTATACATAGTTGGGTGTGGTTGTTGTGGGCACAGCCACCCACATTGTGGGTATTGTTGTGCGTATGCCCCCACTTAGTGTGCTGTTATACTGTCCAGTTTATGTTAAGAGGTTAAGTAGTTATTAATAACACCATGTGTGGTTCTATGCCACCCCACACACTCCAATGTACACCAGCACAACTATGCATACCAACTCCAGGAATCCAGTACATTGGGGAAAAGGACATATACCCTGCCAGTACCATTTCCAATTAAATTAAATTTGGTAGACTGATTATTTACTGATGTGATATTCTGGCAATTTGGTCTTGGTGGAATTACAAATGCCAACATGAGTTCTCTGCACAATGAAGTACATCCATGTGAACAGTATTCTCTGTGTATTGCATCAACACAAAAGCATGTGTGTGTGCTATTCACAAGTATTTGGACCCAGTACACTTACAATTGTACACTGTAGAAGAGCTGCTTACATCAGCCACCATGCACTCACCTGTATACACCCCTCAGACCTATCTGCCATGTGGCACATGCAGTAACTCTTATACAAACATGCCACTTGTGTGCAGCTGTACCCATGATATGACACAGTCAATATGTTACCACAGTGCCACACCCTTTGTAAGAAAGGACAACAGACCAACATCTGCCTGACACACATACACCTAGAACACAAACAGAATACATTATGGAGACCACATTCGGTCACTGTTAATAACAGCAATAATGCATCATGGCTGGACAGCTGCACACCCTGACGTGTAAGCATTAAACATGCCAGCTGATACTTTAAACAGCATTACATTGCTAAACTGTAATACATTCACCCTGTGCATCAGAACCATATTAGCATGTCCCTGCATTGATGGTATGGATGACTGAGATGTGGCACAGGTATCATCATATGCACAGGGTGTGGTGTGGGTATGCCAGAGGCCTAGTCTGAGCTGTTTGGTCAACATCATGTGTGTGGGTTAGGGTTTGTTCATTAAATGGCCTGTGTGCAGATGTGGTGTGTATAGGTATGGAGGTGCCCCAGCTGTGATGGTGATGTGTATGTGTGTGTGTGTGTGTGTGTGTGTGTGTGTGTGTGTGTGTGTGTGTGTGTGTGTGTGTGTGTGTGTGTGTGTGTGTATGGATTCACCCAGTTCAGCCATGTGGCTGCCCTATACAGGTGTATGCTGGACAGCTGTGTACCATACATGGCAGGGTGTACAGTTCACTGTGTCTGGCATCTGCCAGGGGTTGCATGGGCACCATCAGGCAGAAGCCAAGTTATGATACTCTCCCCTGATGATGACATTTGGCTGCTGGATCTGCATCTCTGTTTGGACCAGCCAGAACCATGTGCACATGGCCTGCTGCATTGTGGTGTGTACAGGAACCCCACTGTAGTGATGCTGCTGGTACTGCCACTACGGGAACAGGAGTGAGATGTCACACTTACATGTAGACCTTCACCTGCTGGTGTTGCTGACCTACGTCCATGTGGCTGACACCCTACACCCACCACATGCTCTACCACAGACACTGCACGGTTGAGGATTCCCACCATCTCACCCAACTGTCTATCCATGAAACCTGCAAAATAATGGTGGGCATCTGCATGATCACAGATGTAATCATGTACAGCAGGAAGAGTAGTCCACTGGAGCCTCAGACCATTTTTGGTGTTACTTTCCATACGTGCCTGTGCCTCCATGAGTGGCCAAAACATGTGTCTGGTGACACCTGCTGTGACACTTCTGCCAGTGGCATGATGGCCAGCAGCCCTCCTATGAGCACCCCTGTCCATCTGCCTGTGTGGGATTCCACCAGTCACCACACATTCCTGTCCCCTTACACCACGCACAAACTGGCCCTCATCTATGGCCAGTGGTGATGAGGTATGTTGTGTGGGCATTGTGGCTGTGTGCAGAAATAGGGTGGATAAAAGTGGGATGCCAACGAATAGGACAGATACAGCCCCTGACGACCCAACCTGTGCCTCACTATGCTTATCATCATTGTCAGAGTCTGTATGGACACTAACATCGGTTTGCCTGCAGGAGGGACCCTGACCCATCTTGCCACCTGTGAGGGGCATACAAGACATCTAAATTAAGATCTGTACATTATGGTTTACTTCTACACACACACACACCATACCTCCCAGCTGTACCGAATTACTTGGTTTTTACCAGGTTTTGGGGTCCAAATAATGGGGTGCCACGATTCCAGAGTGGCACCCCTAATTTCTGAATTTTTCCCAGCTTTATTTTTTTTAATTTTTTCTACTTTTGAGCTGATGTTATCACTTGCATGATGATGTCAGCTCCATCAGCCTGTTGAAATTGAGGTCAAGGGCTGTGCATGCATTCCCGGCTGGCTGAACTGTTTGAAAACTTTGAATCGATCTGCAAGTGGGACTGCTTTCACTAACTGCTCTGTTTGGATGGATCTGCTTCAGTGTGGCTGCTTTCACTAACTGCTCTGTTTCGGCAGTAGCTTAAGGTATTTTTTTCAGAGTAGCTTAAGGTATTTTTTTTTGTTTATCTGAATGCTGCTTACTTCTCATTTACTGCATAGTTGAATGGCAATGGCAGTAGCTTAAGGCATCGGGACTGCTTTCACTAACTGCTCTGTTTTGGCAGTAGCTTAAGTTTTTTTTTTTTGTTTTTTTTTTTTTTATCTGGATGCTGCTTCGTGGGTACATCAAGCTGAACATGTTTATTACCTGGAGAGAGGTGTTGGATTTATTTTGTTTCAGAACATTTATTTTCAGCAGTTGCTTAAGGTATATCTTGTTTCTGAACTTCTCATTTGCTGTGTGATAGATTTATTTTCGGCAGTAGGTTAAGGTATTTGTTTTTTCATTTCTGCTGAGCAGATTTATGTATGGCTGAACAGACCTAGCTAGAGTGTCGCTTAAGATATACCTTGTTTCTAAACTTCTCATTGCTGTGTGGCGGAGGTATTTGCTTAATGTATACCTTGTTTCTGAACTTCTCATTTGCTGTGTGGTGGAGATATTTGTTTTTTCGTTTCTGCTGAACAGACTGTGTGTGTGTGTGTGTGTGTGTGTGTGTGTGTGTGTGTGTGTGTGTGTGTGTGTGTGTGTGTGTGTGTGTGTGTGTGTGTGTGTGTATCACATAAATCACCCCACAGCTGTTACAATTATAAAACTCATTGGCCCTATAAAGTGTCCCATTGATTTTACACACATGTAAATTCCTAACCTGATTACACACTGAACGGTTTCCACAATGGTAAGTATCTACTGTTCTATCCACCAAACCATGACCTACATAGTTCAAAATTCTCTTGTTCTACAATTTTTTGAGATTATTATATCTCCCATAAGAAAAAACAATATGTCTTGGAAACAGAAAACCAATGGAATTGTCTTCACTAACAATTGTGGGTTGATTTATGTGATAGGTTGTGGATGCCATCCCACATGCTGGTATATTGGCCAAACAACCAGAAAGGTCAAAGTTCGAATCTTGGAACATTTAGGTGATGCCAGAAGGCAGAAGTTAGAAAGTCCAGTAGCCACACATTTTTTGTTTAAACACAAGGGTTCAGATAGCAGTTTATTTTTTAGTGTCTTAGCACGAACTATTGGTAACGGGAAATTTCAAGAAAGAATTAAATAGACTTGAAAGCAGGTTGATCATTAATATTCATACATTGTTTCCTAATGGAATGAATTTAGAGAATAATTTAATTGTTTGAAAAAAGGAAACAAGTATGTAATTAAAAATACATTAAAAATGTATCTAAAATGCATTTAATGATGTATTTAAAAATGTTTAAAAATGCATGTAAAAATGTACAGTATTTAATAATGTGAATAATATTGTCATAGTTATTTTTAATTAAATTTTTAACATTATAGTTGTTAATTTCGTCATGTAGAAAAGTGCAATTACTCAGTCTATGAATTTTTGTGAATGAGGTTGTTAATCAGTTAATTAATCAATTGGTACTGGAGGTATTTATAGGGACAGGACTGTATTAGAAAAGTGTTCCATTAGAAGGTGAAAGGCTGAGGTACCAGAAGGGTGTTAATAAAATCAATTATTCTGCCCTTTGAGAGGTGTTCCTTTCCTTGTGGAGTTTATGTTTCTAGTGGAGTGCATAACAAGCTGCCTCCACAATATGTCATTTGGAGTGTGTGCACACGTATGCTTACAGTGTTTTGTAAGGTTTGTATACCCCATATTTGTTATCCTAACATGGGATTCTATATTACACATTCATTGATCATGTTAGCACCACATTACAGGTTGTAAAAGGTGTGGAATGAGTTATTGTGGTCTGCCGTTGTATATTTTAGGAACAGTTGCTATTGTAATAGTGGTGTATACACTGTTGTATCCACTGTATAAGGGTAATGTTTCATACACGTCCCTACTGTACGCCATTTGTCCCACCACTTTATCTCTGCCCACACATCTTGCACTGACAGGTTGTGAGGTATACTGCAGGAATCAGGCAATATTATTATCAAATTCCTTTTGCGTGGCCAATACCAACATAAACGCAGCTTGATAGTAAAGCTTTTATTAAATCCACTTCACGATGCTGAATGCAATAAAAAATGTATACAACCAAGCGCTTTCACTCGGCTACTACCGAGCTTTATCAAGGTGAAACAGATAACTGCTCCATTTCTAGTAATTTATACTCTTCACAAGGTCACATGACCTAATTAATTAAACCAATTTCAAATAAAATACATAAATATAAACTTTTTCATTAATAAAAACTATTACTACATATAAAAACTATCATAAAAATGACTTTTCATTAATTAACAAAGAAACTTGGACCACTTAATGTATATAATAAATAAAACCAAAAAACTTTTTTCATATATGTGTCCCAATTAAAAAACAAGTTATTATATCTGATTCAGTGTAATTGGGACACATATAATGAAAAGTCATTTTTATGATAGTTTTTATATGTAGTAATAGTTTTTATTAATGAAAAAGTTTATATTTATGTATTTTATTTGAAATTGGTTTAATTAATTAGGCCATGTGACCTTGTGAAGAGTATAAATTACTAGAAATGGAGCAGTTATCTGTTTCACCTTGATAAAGCTCGGTAGTAGACAAGTGAAAGCGCTTGGTTGTATATATTTTTTATTGCATTCAGCATCGTGAAGTGGATTTAATAAAAGCTTTACTATCAAGCTGCGTTTGTGTTGGTATTGGCCACGCAAAAGGAATTTGATAATAATATTGCCTGGTTGTAGCTTTCCGGGTCCTGTTGTGCTGGACTTTGTTACTTCTTGGTTCAACTTGTTCTTTTTTGGTTATACTGCAGGAATGTTACATACCCTGCAGATATGCCACCATGGTGATCACTGTGATGCAGCGTAGTTAACACCAGCAACAATGAACATGTACAGCATGCATAATGTGTACATGTGTTAAATGTGTGCATGGCAAACAGCATGGCCTTAACATGGCCGGTGTATTGGCAAACCTGAATAAATCAACACCATACTCACCAGCTACAGGCTGCTGTCCCAATTGTACACCAGAGGGACCTAAATAGTTGTGGAAGAGAAGTAATATCAGTAGGCACACCTGTGGCATTGGTATAGGGTGAAAGCAGCATTTTAGCACATCAACAGTACAAACCACAATACTAAAGATTATGCACATCTGTGCATTACTACACTCCAGCAACATCTGACATATGCATGTAGATACTGTACAGATACACATGGGTAACCAACAGTGTTCTAGTGATGTGCACTGGGGTTTTACCTGCACGATCTTCATCCATTGTGTGGGTGGCACCCACCTCCACAATGCTGTCTTCCACATCATGACTTTTCTGGTGGGTGGGTGCCTCAAGGCTGGCGAGGAGCTCCTCGGTGTGTGTCAGTGGGTTTCAGATGGCTTGACCCACACCTGTGGCTAGCCATTCTCTCGCAACGGCAGCAGCCCGCTGATGGGCATGGCGGATCAGGTCAGTGCTACGATGCCGCACCTGCTCATAATTTTGGCCATGCAGGCCGACCTCATTTACCCTGTGGTGAAAAACATTTTGAAATGATGTTCTGTGGTCTCACTGGCATATAGCACACAAACATGGCATTCTAACAGGGGTGTGTACACTTTTGATATAAAGTGTATATGGCTGTTGATATAGCTGTTTGTGGTAGGCATGGGCAGTGGCTCATAACACAGTTGTACACTTCTCTGATTACTATCTGATAATCATGCGTACTGTAGTACCCATATCAGTGTCATAGCAATGCAACAATCAAGACAACATGTGTGACCCTATACAGTCAAGAGGTCAGTGTATAGAGAATGCTGTTATATGCTCTTGTAATACATTTTATGGGGAGGGGTATTAAATGTTTATAACCTAGGTTGTTAGAACATGTGAGGGATATTACTAATAAGACACATTAAGGTATATGGCTGTACATTTTCATACATTTCAACATGGGGTCAGTGGTGGGTTAAAGCTTACTGTGTTGTACACGTTATGTAAAGGATCCATTTCCATTGTAACATGTGATATGTTTCCCCCAGGGGGTTAACTACAGAGTGTCCAGAAAAATTCAGCCAAGGCACAAAACCACCAAGAAATTGCAAAAGTGCCAAGAGACATGAAAAATACCACCCAGATCTCAGTAAAAGGATGTTTATTCAGCCAAAAACGTCACACTAAAAACATTAACGCTTCACAAATAAAATACGTTTTCATTCGTAAAAACGTCATCAGATGTGGACTGACAACATAAAGCACATATATATATCCTCCTAGGTTTCCATAATTAACAATCAATTAAGCAGAACAAACCAACTTTAAAGAGAAACTCTTCATTAAAAACTTCATAAAATGTATGTATATGTATGAGTTTCATTTATTTGTATAAAAAATATATAAAATCCACTTTAAACCTAATAAAAACTTTGAATTGTTAATAGTAATAATACTTACCCTTATAAAATAATAGTTATAAATAACCTGAAATCATACTTGGTCAATGCACATATTATTCCTTGTATTAATGCTTCATCTTGTGGCTAAAAGCTTGTAGTACAAATAAGTTTTAAACATAAAAACAACTTCTTACTCATGTACCCCTTTCATAAAATATTTTTTTCTATTTAAAAAGGTTAAAAATAATGAATATATGTATCAAAAAAAAGTGTCTAGAACCATATAGGATAGCAATATTTTATCTAAAACCATTATAATTTTTACAATTTAGCAGCTCTTAATTTTAATAAGGGAGCTATGGGAATATTCTCATTCAAGCCTGGTAATACATTTGCTTGTAAGGTCACTTGCCACCATAGCTCCCTATATTTGATACTTTCTTCCCACACCCCCCCCCCTTATATCCTTCTTAACCCTTTCTAAAACAAAAAATAAATAATGGGCATTTGTGCATATTTGTTGATGTTTGTATAAAGAGTTGGTATCTTTTTTAGTATATATGTCATAATAATACTCATATATTCTTTCTTTAGTTTCCTTTCAGTCTTTCCCATGTAAAAACATGAGCATATTTGACATACTGCTAAATATATTAGACCACTAGAGTTACAATTATAAAATTCTTTTCCTTTTATTACCAAGTCCCTACCTTCTAAAACTATGTTTCTCTTATTATATACATATATACATTGTGAACAATATCCACATTTGTATGTTCCATTCCTTCTCATATTTTTGTTCAATTGCCCATCATCATTTTCTATTAATTTCTTCAGGTTGTGGGAATTTTTACAGACAATTTTTAAATTGTCCTTTGATATTTTTTCTAAATCCATAAAACTTGTAAACCTTTTCCATTCAGATTCCATGACTTTTCTTATCATGTTGGCACTAGCATTATATTCCAAGACTAGTGCCATTCTGGTTTGTTTATTTCATTTTCAAGATTAACCCCTAAAATGGGTTTAAACCTATCCTTTCTCCCATCCCATACTTCCTACTTGGTTATTCAATCATGGAATCAGAATATTTCCTAGCCTTAAACATTATCTCTAAAGTCTTCACCTCTTTCTCAAAATCTTTATCAAGCGAGGTCATCCTGCATGATCTAACAAACTGACCCTTCACTATATTCTTTTTATAATGCAAAGGATGTGCACTATTAAAGTGCAAATATGAATTTGAGAAAGTATTTTTTCAATATACTTTAGAATTAATTTTTTTTATTTTCTTTATATATCTCCACATCCATGTATTGCAATCTTTCTTGGGAGGATTTATAAGTAAATTGTAAAAAATAGGTGCTGTTGTTTAAAAAACCTAAAAATTCTTGTATTTTCCCATCCAGATTAGCCCACAAAATACATATATCATCTAAAAACCTTCTATACATAGACCAGCATTCCTTATAAATGAATTTTAAAAAATTTTTTCTTCCCATCTAGCCAGGATTAGGTTCGCGTAGGTAGAGGTGCACTTGCCTCCATCGCCACTCCTTTTATTTGATGATAAAATTCACATTTAAAATGTATAAAATTATATTTTAAAACTAATTCCATCAAGTGTAAGCATGTCAATCATTGTGTGTCAAGTCTTTTTCATTAAAAATAATTTCCTCTAGTAATTTAATGCCTTCTGTGTGAGGAATACTAGAAAAAAGATCTACTACATCTATAGCTAAAAACAACATATCATCCCTGAATAGATTGCCTTTTAATTCCCTTAAAATATCCCATGAATCCCTCAAAATATTTTTTCTCTTTAACCAAATGCTTTTTAATTTGGAATTAATGTATTTAGCCAAAGGTAAAATCTTAGATCCTTCTGATGAGACTATAAGTCTCAAAGGTAGGTCTAAACCATATTTGTGAATTTTGGGGATTCGAAATACAGAGGGTATTTTTGGTTTGTCCACCTTTAGAAAACTTAATGTATTTTGGTCTCTTAAACCTTTCAATAACATGTCTTCTAAGGCCAGGTCTATTTTTCTATAGGCTATGTTGATTTCATTCATTGACACGCTAGTATATTTACTAGTATCCATTAGAATGTCATTAATTTTACCTTCATATGTCAAATTATTCATTAGTACTGTTCCCCCTCCCTTGTTGGGTTTCATAGCCCTTATATTTTTGTTATTCCTTAAGTCATTTAAAACTTTGTTTTCATTAATATCCACATTTGCCCTATATTTTACCTTAGAAAACCCATTTCATATGTTTTTCCACAATAAGTTCAAAATGTATGATCTAAGGATGTAAGAGAGGGTTAAAAACACTTTTTTTCTTTAATTCACTGTATTGATTAGTACCCTTGTCCTGTGGGAAGAATAGTTCTAAGTTCACTTTCCTTGTAAACATCTTCACATCCATTAATCTTTTGGCTAGATCTCACTCTCTTAGTGGTATGAACTTCATATGCCTAGATAGAAGGTTAAAATGTTCATTTTTCAATTCAATTCCACTGAAGTTGTATATACTATACCCATCTTTAATAAACCTATATACATTGTTTTCGTCCTGCTTAATTGTGTTTTTATCACTTTTCAAGTTGGGGTGAGGGATACTTGGAATATTTAGTATCTCCCCCTCCCCGTTCTCCCCCCCAAAAAACTTCTGTTTTTGATAATAATTGTTATTGTCCATGTTCTTAATTCTTTCAGATCTCCTCAGGGGTGGGGCTTCATTAAAATCATCTAATTCATTCATATGTTCCCCTATTTGTACATCATTGTTTTGATCTACCTCATTCCCCTGATTCCCTCCATCAACTTCCAGGTCTTACTTAGGTTTGGGATAACTTGATTTATTTTTATATTCATTTAAATCTCTCTCTAACTTCTTCAGTTAACTTTTTACCAAGTCATCACTTTTCTCATCAATTTCAGCCATTATATTATAATATTTACTTTGTTCGGTAGGAATGGAGTGAATTAAATCATCTTTAATACAACCATTTAAAACCTCAATATCCTTATGTAATTCATATTTCAACCTATCATTTTCTTTAACCATAGCCTTGAGAATATCCAGTCCACATCTGTTAGATATATCCAAAAGTTCATTGTGAAAATCACTATCAGGTATTACATTATTATGGTATTTCCATAATCTTAATCCTTTAGGGCAATACCCTCCAAAATACATTGTTTTAGATATGAGTTCTCAATATCTAAAGTCCTGTATTTATTTAATTGTTTAGACAGTTTTTGTAGTTTAATATTGTAGGACTCATTAACTGATGCAGGTTCAAATGTTTTAGATGTAAATGTACTAGTGAAACTAACCTGCAACCAGTCCTTCACGTCCGTCTTTTTGTTGTTAGTAGTTTGCACAGGTATCTGGTCTATTTGTTTGTTCTTTTCTTTTAAACCATTTGCCAGTGCTGCCGAGAATGTCCATTGCTGTTGACCTAAAGGTATAATGGAAGTTCCACTTCTTGCCATTTCCTTTTCCAAATTTTAGTCTTTGAAGATCTGTGGTGTAGAATTGAAATCCGTTCCTTCAGAAACGAACACTCCATTACCCTCCATGAGCGTTTGTTGGCTGGAAGCTGTGTTAGTTTCATTCGGTTTTGAGCTGGTGAGACAAATAACTTCCTGGTTTCACCTCTGTCAAACACTGGCCACCAGTTCAACCATAGATTGGCTGAGTGGAGTAAGGAAGTCTACCAGTTGTGAAAGTTGGCCAATTAACTTTCTGGCCTGCCCAAGCTCCTCCTTAGTACCCCTTCCTTCACTATCTAGGCTAGTTTCCGCATCCATGACTAAAATCCACAAATAAATCCAAAAAAATTCAGCCAAGGCACAAAACCACCAAGAAATTGCAAAAGTGCCAAGGGACATGAAAAAACGCCACCCAGATGCCAGTAAAAGGATGTTTATTCAGTCAGAAACGTCACACTAAACACATTAACGCTTCACATATACAATACGTTTCCATTCATAAAAACTTCATCAGATGTGGACTGACAACATAAAGCACATATATATATATATATATATATATATATATATATATATATATATATATATATATATATATATACATATATATATATATATATATATATATACATACATATATATATATATCCTCCTAGGTTGCCATAATTAACAATCAATTAAGCAGAACAAACAAACTTTAAAGAGAAACTCTTCATTAAAAACTTCATAAAATGTATGTATATGTATAAAAAAAATATATAAAACCACTTTAAATCTAATAAAAACTTTGAATTGTTAATAGTAGTAATACTTATCCTTATAAAATAATACTTATAAATAACCTGAAATCATACTTGGTCAATGCACATATTATTCCTTATATTAATGTTCTATCTTGTGGCTAAAAGCTAGTACTACAAATAAGTTTTAAACATAAAAACAACTTACTCGTACCCCTTTCATGAAAGATTTGTTCTGTTTAAAAAGGTTAAAAATAATGAATGTATGTAACAAAAGAAAGTGTCTAAAACCATATAGGATAACAATATCTTATCTAAAACCATTATCATTTTTACAATTTAGCAGCTCTAATTTTAATAAAGGAGCTATGGAAATATTCTCATTCAAGCCTGGTAATACATTTGCTTGTAAGGTCACTTGCCACCATAGCTCCCTATATTCAATACTTTATTCCCACAACCCCCGTCTTATATCCTTCTTAACCCTTTCTAAAACAAAAAATAAATAATGGGCATTTGTGCATATTTGTTGATGTTTCTGTAAAGCGTTAGTCTCTTTTTTAGTACGTATGTTATAATAATATGTCATAATAATGCTTGTATATTATTTTCTTTAGTTTCCTTTCAGTCTTTCCCACATAAAAACAAGAGCATATTTGACATAATGCTAAATATATTACACCACTAGAGTCACAACATAGTAATGTGTATAGTGTGTCATGTAAATGCATACTGCTGTAGTATCATAATGTAGTTAGGTAGGGATTTGATTCCTGCACTTGCCAACTGTGTGTGAGTGTGTGTGTCTCCCTGGGGAGGAGCAACCTTTTTGTTGGGAGGATGGCCCAATGGTTAAGGTGTTTGCCTTACAAACACAAGATGCAGGGTTTGAGTCTCAGAAGGAATAATTGGCTAGGCTTAAAATGGCTCTCAAGGGTAGTTAGCTTACTACTAACCTATGAACAATTATAAAATTATTTTCTTTTTATTTCCAAGTCCCTACCTTTTGTAACTACAGAGTATAATTGGAGACTGTTGAAATAAATCTGTAATTGACTGTTGATTACTTCTTGTCTTCAAGGCAAGTCTGTTTTTTACTGTTGTACTACCTGAAGGCTTTGGCCAAGACAGCAGAGTATCCTTTGTTTTGCAGATTAGTTTGGGTTACCACCTGTCCATCTTTTCGAGGGACATACCCTCTTTGTGCAGTTGTGTTGTGCTGATGACAATTGACATATGGCAAGTGTCATGACATGGTAGGACCAAGAATGTATCACATGTTTTCTTTGATTGCTGCATAAATTGGTTATTTTGTATTTCAAACACCTAATTGATGAGGGATCTCAACCTGTAGTTGAGGCTGATAAGGGAGGATTTCCAGTCTTGGGACTTCACCTTATTCCACATAATTTTCATATATATATATATATATATATATATATATATATATATATATATATATATATATATATATATATATTTATAGATATATATATATATATATATATATATATATTATAATATATATATATATATATATATATATATATATATATATATATATATATATATATATGTGTATAAATACCCCAACAAATCTTCAGCACTCTATAACAAAATGAAGAAAAACAGCTGCTGTAAAGAGAAGTTTTATTCAAGCATAGCCTGCATCAAGTAACACAGACCGGTGAACGGTTTCGCCTAGAGCGTCATCAGTGTGTAGTTAGAAAGGCAGAAACCCGGATCTAAATGCAAAAGGATACAGCAACAAGCAGCAGATATTTAGAGGTGCAGACACTTAATGTAAAACCTATTTCCTCCAGTTGTTCCAATATCTACATGAATAAACCTGTAAATATTGTATACCAGAACATGTATGTGCTCCCCCTAACATAATGTAATTTGTTCAAATAAAACATTAATACACAATATCATAAAGAACCCCGACTTATATCAATCAACAAGGGCTATATACATTATAATATACAGTCCTGATACAAAATATGAACACATATCAGTATATAGCCAGATGATTTCCCAACCAGTATATATAAGAAAAAATGCATAAGTACATACACAAATAAATAGATACATGTATACTATCATATGTAAAAATATGTATACCAAAAAGCAGCACCCTGTTTCTAATGCTTATATAATAGAATCTATAATATAATGATGGGAAATACATATATGGATACTCTAGATATGATAATGTGTTACTACAGCATTCCATATTATGTTTTATTATTAGTGTGTTAAGTCTAATATGGACTACCCACACTCTACATTTAAATCACTATGCTGTAGAAACCCCTATGATAAGTGTCTATTAACATATTTTGTATTTTGTAATAATTCTACCACTGGTCATTTAGACCTGGTTTAAAAAGGGCCCCCCGATTGATAATCCAGCGACGTTCCTTATCAGTCAATATTTTATGTTTAAGTAAAATATTATCTTCATGTATAGTAACCATATCTAGGCCTACAAACACAAAGTGAGCTGTTTATGTTTGTAAAAGCACTTTGAGCTCTCTGACACTTTATGTCACTGATGTGCAAGGCTATTCTTTGCTTTAATGTACAAGAGGTCTGACCTATATAAAATGCACCGCACTGACAAACAGCCATATAAATGACCCACGTACTGGTGCACTTTATCAGATGTTTAATGGAAGGAATGTATATGCAGTTGGCCGTAAAAGACCTCTCCAAAGCCAACTTCATGATACTCAAGGCAGAAGTGACTGATGTAAAAGACTTGGTTTTCGCCATCAGTTTACAATATTTACAAAAACCACAGCAAGTACTACCTACTGTACCCACTGTGGATTTAGAATTCACTTTTCTGCCCTTCTTAAAGGTTGAAAAATGTTGCCCCAATGATTTGCCCTTTCTGTATCCAAAACTATAGTGATCCTCAATTATTTATGTGAAAAAGGAGTCTGAGTGTAAAACATGCCAATGTTTAGAAAGAATGTCCTTTATATGAAAAGTATTAGTGTCATAGGTGGTAATAAATCTCACTTTTTCTTCTTGTGACCTTGCATTCCGCTGTCTGTCTGACAATATTGGTATACAATATTTACAGGTTTATTCATGTAGGTAGATATTGGAACAATTGGGGGAAATGGGTTTTACATCAAGTGTCTGCACCTTTAAATATCTGCTGCTTGTTGCTGTATCCTTTTGTATTTAGATCCGGGTTTCTGCCTTTCTAACTACACACTGATGACGCTCTAGACGAAACTGGTCATCGGTCTGTGTTACTTGATGCAGGCTATGATGTTCCTAGATAATGGAGTGTGTTTCCATGCAATTGGCTATGGGAATGTTACCACAGCTGTTCCACATGCAATCAGCTAGAGGAGAGCTGTAACCTGTGCAGAGGCCATCAGCTGATCATGAGCATCACTGACAATACACATGCCACTGCCTAAGCACAGCAAGTGTAAGTCTCCACATCCACCAGAGAGGGAGTGAGAGAGGCAAACAGAGGCAAAGATAAGCCAGGGTAGGTTTGGAGAGTAAAAGGTGATCATGTTTCTGTCACACACCTACCAGTCCAGGGTATCGAAACCCTGACTGACTATGTACTGATATCACATCTGTTATCCCTGCATAGTGGATATTGTGATTTATGCTAGGGGCACCATATAAGAAATTTTAAAAACCCACTCAACATTGAGTCCAGTTGTTACAGACTCACAACCACCTCCACATAGGACAAGAATGACAAACATCAACACACACACATACATCTGTCATATCTGGGATTAGAACTCCTATATAACTAATTATTACACTACAGCAGCATGCAATTATAGAACGTGCCACAGAGATTACTGGAGTACTCTTTCCCAAAAAGTTTATTTCATAGTGAGTGACATCAGCAGGATTGCCAAAGTAGGGCAAATGAATTGTAGTGAGTGTGACTAGCCAAACGTGCATTGCTCTCTACACAGGCATAGGAACAGACACAAAAACATCTACAACTCCCATGTGTGAGACTAGAACCACTACCAGAGTTTTATATCAAACTACAGCATTACGCTGTTATAGCATGCACCACAGAGATTGCTGGAGTACTCTTTCCCCAAAGGTATACTTCACAGTGACTGACATCAGCAAGATTGCCAAAGTAGGGCATTTAAGTTGTATTGAGCGTGACTAACATAAACTGCCATAATAAGTCTGTATGCATTAACTACTGTTCTGGCCAGAACAAAAAAAGCCTGTCTTTGCAGGTCATGAACCATAGACCCTGTACACTATAGTCACAGTAACTAACCACTAAGCCATCACAATAGTACATGAGACTGAGGTTTCACCAAAGTAATCCCACCATAGGCTAATCAAACTGAACATGTGGAAGGAATGTATATGCAGTTGGCCGTAAAAGACCTCTCCAAAGCCAACTTCATGCTACTCAAGGCAGAAGTGACAATGTTTGTGACACCCATGGAGACAGGAGCTGACAGTTCAACTGATGAATCCTGCACTAAGGCACTGTATGATCACATCCACTTGTGCATGTTTCCTGACATCCCACATAGAACCACGATGTTCACATCCCAAATATGCAAGCCAGTCTGGTGGTCTCCTGTCATTAACAGAGTATACAACAGAAGGTAGACACTGTTGAAGAAATCCCAGGATGCAAACAACTCCATTACCAGCCCCAGTAAGATGTTGAGATCCTTCATGGAATACTCCAATGCTGATTATGTAACTAACATCACCATAGATTCCACAGACAACCACACAGCATTCTATAGTTATGTCCAGAATCTAACTGGTAATGCTCAGAAGTGCTCTGAGCTACAACAGAATTGCATTACATAGACTGCTCCCACTGATTGTGCCAATATCCTGGCAGATTGATTTAGTGCCACATTCACCCCCTCTCAACCCCAAAAGGGCCCATGTCAATACGGAAAGAGTTCCATTGCCCAATAATCATGGCCACACAGGCAGAAACCGCACTATCTACAGCTAAGAATTCAGCATCCATGAGACCAGATGACATCCTGGGCTGTGTAGTACATGAACTACAAAATGAAATGGTAACTCACCTAACTGTCATGTGTAATTATAGCCTGCCATCAGGCCTGGTGCCCACTGAGTGGCACACAGTTGCAGTTATCCCACTCCACAAGGGGGATCCACCTTGGATCCCTGGAACTACCATTACATCAGTCTGACGAGCCTGATCTGCATGGCCATGGAATGCATTATCAGACAAGTTTTGAATGCAGACATTGGCAACCCTCAAACACTGGAACCCACACAGACTGGGCTCATGGAGGGACAGTCTTGTCTCCTGAAACTGACTGACTGCTTTGACTCAGTCTGCATAGCTTTTGAAGAAGGTAAGGCAGTCCACAAAGCCTATGTGGACCTCACTAAGCCTTTCAACACCATCCCCCAGTCTGGAAACATAGATTAACATACTAATCCAGCCATACATCCCTATGCCTCTCGATGGTTTGCCACATGGCTTACTGAGAGAACCCAAACTGTAGGTGTAACTGACTCCAAATCCATCCCCAGACAAGTGACAAGTGGAGTACCTCAGGGTTCAGTCCTGGGTCCACTGTTGTTTGGCATCTACATCTCTGAAGTACAGGCCAACAGTACTGGACTCTGGCTAACAAAGGTAACAGATTACTGCAAAATGGGAGTCATTATGAGCCTGACTGTACTGCATGATATGTTATTGATACCAGCCTGATATCATGCAGGTGGGATGGAGTACTGTTAACATCTTGTGCCCTTGTCATGTAAGGTCCTGGTTATGGGATCTGCAACAGTTGGTAGTGTATTGCAGGGCAGACATGTTTAGCTGTGTGGGGGGGGATACTTGTTCGTGCATGACATATGTTGTTTGTGCCTGTCAACCCTATTAATGGTGCATGTGGACATATATGTTTCTGCTATGTTCCCACTTTATCTACAGATGTATGTCCATATATACCTATATAGATGTAAATATCTGCTTACATATATGTGTGTATATATATATATATATATATATATATATATATATATATATATATATATATATATATATATATATATATATATATCTACATATATCAATACGTTGTATCTGTTTAGACAATATATTTTCATGCACACATACATCTACATGTTGGAATACATGCTCTGTACTGTTGAATGACTGGGCTGGATGATATGTTTGTGAATACAGCAGGGTTATGTATATCTGAGATGGCTTAGAGGTAGATTACTTTGGCTATGGTGTGCATGGTCCTGGGTTCGAGCCTAGCAGAGGTTGTTTATTTTGTTGCTAGGCAGAACAAGGGCCAATGGATACAGAGTGATTAAGGCACTTTAAAGCAATTGTAAGCGGGTTTGTGTGGAGGTAAGCACTGCTAAAGTCTGGTTACAGTTTCTTAGATTCAGTTAGCTTCTGAATTGCTTAACCTGTGTAGGCATTGCTTAGCTCCACGCAAACCTGCACAAACCTGCCTACAACTGCTTTAAAGTGTCTTAATCACTGTGTATCCAACGGGCCGTGTTCTTCCCAGCAACAAAATAAATAGCTCTTGCAAGGACCCTGCACACCATAGACAAAGTGATTTACCACTAAGCCATGACAGATACAAAGAGATTTGATGTTTTCAGAAACATATCATCCAGTCCAGTCATGACAGTACAGAGAATGTATACCAACATCTAGATGTATGTGTGTGTAAATATATTAATATCTAAACAGATACAACATATCTAGATATGTATATATATATATATATATATATATATATATATATATATATTAATTTCTAAAACTATATACATAGATATCAATATATATATGCACATATGTACATGCATATGCCTAAATTAACACATATATGTGTCTACACCTATACGTTTACATATACACAGCACATTACATATGTGTACGCAGATATATTTCCATATAGGTATATACGGACATAGTTATATATATGTTAGCAGATATATATATATATATATATATATATATATATATATATATATATATATAGGTATATATGGCCATACATCTGTAGATAGCAATGGCAGATTAACAAATACACATATGCACCATTAATGGGGTTGAGAGGCCCCACACACTATACGTCTTGCATAAATAGGCATTCCCCCACAGCCAAACACGTGCACCATGCAATACACTACCAAGTACAGTCTGGTCCTATAGGACATGTAATATGTGGAAGCCATCAACATCCCCAGGATACAGATACACAGACACAGATATGCAGATACAGAAATACACACACATACATATATATATATATATATATATATATATATATATATATATATATAGTTTACCTTTATATGTGTGTAATGCACATGAATGAAATACAAATGTCCAGACTTTTTCAAGTTTTTGGAAAGCCGAAAACAGAATGCATCAAATGTGCAATGAGTGAATGCACAGTAACATTCGCTCATTGCAGAGTCAGCATTTTTGGTGCAAGGTGCACTATAATGGGGATCAGGAAGTGGACCCTTTCCCCACTGTAGTGCGACCTTGGAGTTAGAATAATAAAGTAAGGGTGTTTGAGGGGTGCAGCCCCCCCACATGGGGGTGCAGGAGGGTGCAGCCCCCCTGAATTACACTTTGTCTTTGAATTGAAGTTCGAAAAACAGTGAATCTGGTTTTCAATTTGCTGATTTTCGAACTTCAGTGCAAATCGGAATGACGATTTCTGTCATTCCGGTTCACAGAAAGGGCAATTCAGTAGGTTGATTTTCAACCTTTCAAAGGTAAACCATATATATATATATATATATATATATATATATATATATATATATATATACATGTGACTACACATACGCACGCAGATATTTGTACAGTAAGATACATATATAGAAGGTGCACACAATATGGAACAGCCACTATGCCTACAGTTAACACCTGAACAACTGGACACTGTATGGGCCACCCATACAAATGTCAATCGTTGCCTGCAACATATACCCATAGAAAGGTCATAGGAAAGGCACCACACACAGGTTTGCAGAAATGGGAATCCTTTAATTGTGTACTATAACAGTTCTATATGCCATGTCATATAGCTGTTCAGATACTTACAACCATATAAACAGAGTACTGCAACCGTGAAACAGTTACACTAATACAGTAGTCTGGAAAAGTTCACAGCTGTTGCTGTTCAGGCCAAGCCCTTCAAATTGTACAATAGTGAAGACAGACTAGGCCACAGGATACCAAACAATCAATAGTATGTACTGCAGGTGTGTAGTTCAGCAGCCTCTATCTACACTCTGTACAAACTCAGTAGGAGGTAAATACATTTTGTGATCAAATGGGTTTTAACTGGTACATAACAAGGCATAACTGACATCATCATGAGCACACCGACAAACAGAACAGTCTGTATGGCAGGAGGCAGTAGACTTGCAGTACCCCAATTCATGTAAGTAATGTCAGTACAGGTGATGTATATGGTACTGTACATCCAGATACCTTGGGGCACCTCACCCCTGATACCCCCACATTTTGTAACAGCCTAGGTCATTTATGATGCTCCCCACCTACACTCAATAATACAGGCCCATATACCACTGTTACATACACTGGCCTCTGGAGTGCATAAGGGCACACATGTATTGTGTAGGTGACGCCCACACATATATGGCCCCAGCCCCACTGTATGTGTGGGGGATACAACAGCAGTGGACTAATGGTAGCAATGGCAGTGTGATATACTCACAGCCCACTACAGAACAACCCCCAACAGCATGACATATGTGCAAAGCTTGGTATGTAGATGGAGAACAGAGGCTGGAACACAGGCACATATGTGGAACACTGTTGCCATACACTAAGCATGGTGCTAGTGTTACAGGATAGTCTGCAACATACCCTTAGTCAGGGAATTGGGGTTAGACACAGAAATGGATGCAGCCATGTACTGATAGCACACAACACACACATTGCCAGTGTAATATCTGACACAGGACCTGTGTGGTGGACAGACAACACATGATAGGCATACCTCTGTCCAGCAAGAGGATAGGCCCACAGTAGTGAGCTATGCAGACAGACTGAATTCCAAGGTACACTAGTATGTATACAGACAGACACACACACACACACACACCCTGTAACACCAGTACTATGCAAGGCATAACACAACTCTACTCACAGTCTGTCTGTAGTTCCTGATCCTCCTACAAATATGTGGCCGCTCTGAGTGTGGCAGGTTCTCCTGTAAGAGGTATTGCTACCTGCTGTCTGTAACACTGATGGCCACACACATGAAGGATGTCCATCACACAGGAAATGTAAAGGGACCACACCCACATGTTGTAGGGATTTATAGTAGGCGGTTGTCATGACAGTGGTAATTGGAAGTAGTACACATGTGTAATTTTATATATATATATATATATATATATATATATATATATATATATATATATATATATATATATGGCTATCTGGATAAGTATATGTACATATATTTCCACCATATGTCTTGTATTGGAGTGTAGCCCTACCCCAGTCTCTATAGTCCCAATGTCGTAGTGCAAGGGGATGTCAGGTATGTATAGCAAGTATATTACTAGACTATTGCTACTGTCATTGGGATTGTCTTCACAGACATGGTGTGTGTGGAAGGTGACATCTGCTTATAACATGTGTGCCATTGGCTACTGACAGACATCCTAAGGAAATCATTGTAAAGTACCGCCGTTAGCATGTCATGCCCCTGTGGAGTGCAGCAGAGATATTGGCCAATATATGTGGAACTTCGGACACACCCTGTACAGTCCAGAGATTTACACATAATCCCTTAGTGCATAATATGTGTACCAGGCCTGATAATATGGATGTAGACAGCCATCTAGATGGGTGTAACACATAACAACTGGTATACATATGCCACCATAGGTTTTGGATTCACACACTCCTGTGTGGCCTGACACATAATGACTGCTGGTACAGGGGTGCCATGGACACATGCTACTCACTAGATATTGACATACATCTATACAACATCCCACTCTATCTGCTCTATGCTTTATCTGACATACATGACTTTTAAGGGAGGCCCGGCAGCGGTACATCTGGCAAGTATCTGCACATGACATCTCACTGGGTAAATGCACTAAGCTGCTATGCATGTTATAATGCACTGTGCAGGATACAAGTAGACTGGCTCAACACTGGCCTACATATCCTATGGGGGAATGCACATGTACCTGTATATATAGCAGGCCTAACAGCCAGTAAGATACACCTGTGTGAAAGTGCATAACCACAGCCATTGTGAACACTGTCACAGTCACATATGGTAAGCTATCATAATATTACAGTATATGGACTTTTTGTTCTTCGCTATCCTCATATGTGCCACTCACATAATGAACCTACATATACTGGGCTACTACACAGTTTGGTCTGATGGCTGTCTGTGGTATGGGACATGTGTGTGGATGGCCCTACAAACATGTACAGTATAACGGTACCATACAGTGGGGCAGCATTTAACATCAGATAGAAGGGGAGCTAGAACAATGACATCTACCACAGTCTGTACACAGGCTAAAGTACATATTAACAATACACACACTGCCGACATTCACCATCACTACACAGACCTCAGTACTGTACAAACATCCACAGAATGTCCAGGTTATGTCATGAAATATAACCCCTACTGTACATGACATGTGTAGCAATCTGATATATCACTGGCTTGTTATCAGATATGATGACACTATTTACGGTGTACACCACATATGCACCACTTCATGCACGACATATGTACAAAGGTTGACAGAGGTGTTGCTGACAGCACATACACAAGACCAGTATAGACATGTTGCTGTGATAACCTCATAAATGTACCATTGTAACGGGGTTTGTTGCAACAGATGTCCTATGAGGGATATGAAGTCAGTAACTGTCACAGCCTTCATCATCTACAGACTGCAATCCTCACACTACCTTCTGCATTCCACAGATAGATGCATCGTGGCTAACACATGAAACCAAAGGCACAACACTGCCCAGTCTGCAGATGACCCTGCAGATGGGGATTCCTCATATACATGGAACTGACATGGCAGGTATTGCGACATGTACGACAGGCATATCCAAACAAACACTGTTAAACCAACATTACTCCAAATGCAGTATAGCAGCACTTACAGCCTGTAGTCAGGTCAGGCACATCTCCCTCCTGTTTGTTGGCCTCTTTCCACAGTGTATGTTGTTAGAGGTAAATCCCCAATCCATCTGAGATGCTGATTGCCAAACAACAGATCTAGTTCCTGTTCACAGTGACTGAAAAGAGCCAGCACCACTATGATGTTCCTAGGTATTGGAGTGTGTTTCCATGCAATTGGCTATGGGAATGTTACCACAGCTGTTCCACATGCAATCGTCTAGGGGAGTGTTGCAATTTGTGCAGAGGCCATCAGCTGATCATGACCATCACTTACAATACACATGCTGCTGCCTAAGCAAAGCAGGTGTGGGTCTCCACATCCACCAGAGAGGGAGTGGGGGAGGCAGACAGAGGCAAATACATGCCAGGGAGGGATGGGAGAGTAAAACTGAAGGATGTTTGTGTCAGACACCTACCAGCACAGGGTGTCAAACCCCCGACGACTATGTCGTGCTATCACAGTTCGATGCAGTTATTGGATGCACCACATGGGTTACCTGCTGTGGAGAATTCAGAACTTATATGTGATGGGGAGTGACATCTGCAACAGGGATACGGTAGATATATGGTAGGTGACGTACAAGTGCTTGTCTGCATGAACAGGTGCCAGCGTCAACACAGGCAAACTCACACAGGGATGCACACACATTGACACACTTGGCAGAGCCAGGAGTGCAACCCATCACTAGTGGGATTTCCACAACACATCAATGTGCAGGTATCACATGCACTGCACAGGTCATACGGAGGTCGTTTGGGCAGAAAGTATGTGGAGGTGTCAGACACCAGACAGCATGCTTCAGTATGACCTAGGGGGTTGTAGTGAGTGTGGATATGGACATACGCACCATACAACACACACACAAACACACAGGGTGCCAGTTCTGACATGTATGGGTGCATGTCTGCATGGGTGTGTGGTGGTCAACTGTGCCAGCAGGCTGTACAGGGGTAGGTGATGGGTATATCTTGGCATCAGGCCACATAATAATGGTCTGTATTGTGGCTCAGGCCTGTAGTGTCTGCATTTGCCCACACAGGTGGGTATTGCATCCCCCATCCAGTCACCTGGGTGACTATTGTGTGTGGCTAATGATGTGCATCACTTGCCATGTATGTGTTCCTTAGTCCATGACATGGATGGTGTCTGGGATGTGCACACCTCCCACATGCATGTACAGTGACTTGTGGAACTGTACCTGGGGTGTCTAGTCCATGCTGTGAACACAGAGTATCAGCAGATGTGCCAGTCTTGGCCACCTGTGGCAGGAACTGGGAATGGGCAGCAGGTTTACCCTGCACCTACATTGATAGCATGCTAACAGCATTCCCTGATGTCAGTGTCATCTGTCCATATAGGGCATGTTGGCAGGCATGGTATGTCCATTGTGAGTCACATGTGAAGGCACCACAGGTGGTGCAGGTGTCCATTGGGGAACATGGAGGTGCACTGTCTGTATGTACGTGCATATTGGACAGATGGGCAGGGTGACATGCCCTCTGTAGCCCACTGCTATCACTATCAGTGGCCAATATGCAGTGTACTACCCACATATTGACTGTTGCCTAGGCATGTGTGTGCGTATGACACATGGATTGAGTGTGTGCTCTGGGTAATAGTGGGATTGCTAACTGTAAAAAACTGAAATGCCGTGAAACAAACCAAACTTAAAAAAGGAAGCTGGCAAGATGATAAACTAGAAGCTTATCATTATCCAGGCTTAAATGGAATGTTATCCATTTCTTGTATTTTAAAATTAAGAAGTTTTGTTAGGTAGTTTTATTGTATTTATTTTTGTAGATTGTATCTATTTTAATTTCTTCATCTATTTTTTATCTATTTCAGCATGGCTTTCAAAAGTATGGATATTCCTTTTACTGCTTGTTCAGTAAGGTTGAGTCCTCAGGGAACGGTTTGAGCAGGTGTTGTGAATGTATTGGCTTAATTGCTAAGTAGCCATGTGATTTATAAGCTTTTTATTAAGGTGTAAGCTGGAATGTGTTGTTTGTTTTTCTGATGAAGTTAGTGTGGGACACTGACGAAAAGCCTATTATTGTTGAGCTTAAAATAAAATTTTAACTTGCAGTTTATCAGCATCACTGTGTCTGGAATTGGTGCATCTGCTGAGGTTTATTGTCTTGCCAGCTTCCTTTTTTAAGGTTGGGATTGCTAACTGTGATTGGCTGGCCTTGAAGTCACATGTATGGGTATGGCTTTTCACCCCAGCCTCTCAGCTAATTTACATCTGTTATCCCTGTATGGTTGATATTGTGATATATAGTAGGGCCACCATAAAAGACATAAGCAAAATCCCCTCCACATATGTCACACACTCACAACCACCTCTACACAGGATATGAGTTACAAATACACACACAACTGTCATGTCTAGGAGTAGAACCCCTACCTAACTAGTTTATTACACTACAGCACTACACAGTTATAGTACGCGCCACAGACATTACTGGAGTACTTTTTCCCCAAAGGTGTATTTCACAATGAATGACATCAGCAAGATTACCAAAGAAGGGCATTTCAACTGTACTGCACGTGACTAGCCTAAAATGCATTGCTTCCTACACAGACAGTAAGACGCACACAAAACATCCACAACTGACATGTGTGGGTATAGAACCCCTGACTGAGGTCTATATTACACTATAGCATGGAGCTGTTATAGGACGCACCACAGAGATTATTAGAGGAATCTCTCCCCAAAGGTGTATTTCACAATGAATGACATCAGCAGGATTGCCAAAGAAGGGCATTTCAACTGTACTCAAATGACTAGCCCAAAATGCATTGCTCCCTACACAGACAGTGAGACACACACAAAGCATCCACAACTGACATGTGTGGGTATAGAACCCCAGAACAAGATCCATATCACACTACAGCATGGAGCAGTTATAGGTTGCACTGCAGGGATTACTAAAGAACTTTCTCCCCAAAGTTGTATTTCACACTGAATGACATCAGCAGGATTGCCAAAAAAAGGACATTTCAACTGTAACGCAAGTGACTAGCCTAAAATGCATTGCTCCACACACAAAACATCCAGAACTGCCATGGGTGGAGATGGAACCCTACCACAGTTCTAAATCACACTACAGCAGTACGCAGTTACAGGACATGCTACAGAGATTACTGAGCTGTAACCTTCCCAGAGGTGTACTTCTAGGTGGGTGACATCAGCAGCCTTGCCAAAGTTGAGTATATGAATTCTAAGGAATGTGAGCAGCCTAAAAAGCATTGCTCTCTACTTAGTCAGATACACACACACAGTTGCCAAGTCTGGGGTTAGAACACCTAACTAACTACTTTATCACATTACAGCAGTACACAGTTACAGGACTCGCTACAGAGATTACTGGGTTATGACCTTCCCAGAGGTGTATTTCTAGGTGAGTGACATCAGCAGCCTTGCCAAAGGTGAGTATATGATTTGTAAGGAGTGTGAGCAGCCTAAAAAGCATTGCCCTCTTCTCAGTCAGACACATACAGATTCACACACACACACAGTTGCCAGGTCTGGGGTTAAAACACCCACCTAACTACTTTATCACACTACAGCAGTATGCAGTTACAGGACACAGTACAGAGATTACTGATTTATGACTTTCTCAGAGGTGTATTTCTAGGTGAGTGACATCAGCAGCCTTGCCAAAGTTGAGTATATGATTTGTACGGAGTGTGAGTAGCCTAAAAAACATTGCTCTCTACTGAGACACACACAGATTCACACACAAACACACACAGTTGCCAAGTCTGGGGTTAGAACTTCTACCTAACTAGTTTATCACTACAACAGTATGCAGTTATGGGATGCGCCATGGAGATTACTGAGCTACAGCTCTCCCAAAGGTGCATTTCACATTGGATGACCTCAGCAGGCTTGTCATAATACTGCTATGGGGAGGGCGGTGTGTGCATGGGCCATAACCTATTCATGTAGGGGTTGACATGCCATATGTAGGCACACACATATGTCACAGGTACGTGTATACAGCTATTAGATTACTACTTCCTTGTACAGTCATGTTGCACAGCTGGCACGTGCACCACATAGTCTGTCATGTGGGCAGATACTGGTGGCTAGTATCTGCAGTGAGTGACATCTGCACCTCATGTGTTTGGGGCCCTTTGGCTGTGTGCTGGGTGGGACAGGCCCAGATGACTCCTTGTTGCTGTCACCCTCTTCCACACATCTATGTCTGTCTACCTTTGGCTTATTATAGTGTGTTGTCCTTACATATATATCTGTATTCCTATCCACTGTGTGTGCAAGGCAGGAGTGGTGCATACTGACTTGTGTCTGCACTAAGAACTGCGACTGCCAGATATTTCTGGTCCACTAGTGTTTGCAGACATGGCCTTCATGTGTTTAAGTGTGTGAGCATGCCCAGTATGACCTTTCAGTATGTTGTTGACTGACATTGCCTTCATTCCTTTAAGTGTGTGAGCATGCCCAGTATGACCATCTGTATTGCGTGTGTGGATCAAGTCCAGGTAGTTTGTACTGCGGTGCTGACCTTTGTGTTGTACACCAACAGGTAGCATGCTGTGTCTGCAGGGTATCCATCGGCCATTTGGCATTGACTGTTACTACATTTCTGCATAGCGGGGGGGGGGGGGACACCTGACTGTTTCTACATTTCTACACAGGAGTGGGGGGGGGGCACACCTGACTGTTACTATAAGTGTACATAGGATGGGGGGCACACCTGACACTTGTACACATTTGCTAGGACTGTACCGGTATGTCGGGTACTCTATTTCAGTCTGTAGTCTTACCTATCGTGCTGGCTAGAGGCATACCAGTGTACTACAGATCTTAGCTTTAAAAATCTACATATTTGTTTCTGACTTCCTAACCTTCACAACTTACATCCAACTGCCTGGCCTGCTGTAGTCCATCTGTGTAGGCCTGGGGGTGGGGTTACCCATAGGGCTCATTCAGAGGCCATAGTACAGCATTTGTTTGTGTTTGTCTACACCTATCTTGCTGGCTGTAACTGTTGTTGGGTATGTGACCCCCCCCCCCAACTGGCATGTGTGAGTCACTTACCTTGTGGGTGTCCCAGTATTGAGGCTGGTGCTGCAGGGCTGCCTATGTCAGATGCACATAGTACACTCCCTATACATGGTTGAGCACAGGTAGTATCATGTTTGGTATCCCTTTTAGTGTATGTGCGAGTCAGAGAGAGGTGTCATTCCCTGGGTCCCTACTGAGTCAGTGCATGTGCTATGCATTGCCTCTTTGCCAAGGCCAGGACATACTGGGTATGCCCCCTTCTGCCGACTGGGGCAGGCTCAGGTTGTTCCTCCTCCAAGTCACTCTGTGCCTGTGCAGGCCTTGGCAATAGTGGGAGGCTGTGTGACCCTGCCCCATGCTGTGCCTGCTGCAGCTGTTTCCACAGGATCATATTGTGTAGCATGACACATATAAGGACAATTTGGGTACATGTAGTTGGTGAGTACTGCAAGGCTCCACCAGATGTGTCCAGGCACCAGAACCATGACCTGAGCATCCCAAACACATGCTCTATTTTGATTTGTGTTTGTGCGTGTGCCTCATTATGGAGTTCTTGTTCGGGTGTTTGTGCATTTCTGATGGGTGTCATCAGCCATGGCTCCCGTGCATATCCAGCATCCCCACTGGCAAATGTCTGGTACAGCTGCGTCAGATGCCAGATGTGGGAATCGTGGTAGCTTCCAGGGCAGCTAGCACACACATTCATTATTATGCCCTGGGCATCGCACGTGACCTGGCAGTTGATGGAGGGGAAGCCCTTGCGCTTGATGTAGACCCTACCCCACTCACCACGTGGTGCTTTGATGCATATGTGCGTGCAGTCTATTGCACCCACTACCTCAGGGTATTCTGCTATTTGGTGGAAGAGATGCATATTGCTGGCCAACGCCTCATGGGTGATGGGGAAATATACGTGCTCAACAACATGTGCTGACATGGTATCCAGGAACTGGTGGAGTACCCTGCACGCTGATGCCTGTGAAATCCCCATCATATCTCCAGTTGGCCTTTGGAAGAGAAGGCTGTGGTCGAAGTGCTAGAGATTGGTTTTAAATAAATCTGTTCTGTTTATAGAAGTTCATTTTGCTGCTTCTGCTGAGTGGTATTTTTGTTTATCTTCTTAAATTGTCATATTGTGGCCTTTGGAAGCTACCTGTAGCTAGTATTCTTAGGCCTACACATACCTTGGCATCCACTGGGATAGGTTCTCCTCTGTTAGTTCTGTATGTGAGGCGTGGCCGGCACAGCTCAATAATTTGCTGTAGGAGGTCCCTGTCTACCCTATAGCACTCCACTATCTCCAGCTCATGTAGCCCTTAGTAGGTTACCCTGGGTCTGTACATTCTTCTCCGTCTCCTCACTGTGGGTTGCTCAGCAGCATTCACATCCTCACCACCCTCAGCCTCTTGCACATGCTGGTTTATGATAGCAAAAGTAGCCCCTAACATTTTTCTCTTGCTTTCGTTTTGTAAAATTTCCCCAACTGTATACACCGGTGGTGCAGAGTTTTTGGGAAAAACAAGGGGGAAAGGTGTTTGCATAGTTTATAGGGTGTGCTGGGATGGGCTGATCTGCTGCCTGTGTAACTGGCTGATTCTGATACATTTCACCTGTCTGCTAAGCTAGTTCTCCTTGATTACCTTCCTACTGCTGTTTTCCCTTACCATTGCCTCCCTGTTTAAGCTTGTGTACATGTGCAAATGGAGTGCTCAAATGTGCAAAGAGCTGCTATTTCCTGGTTTAACTTCCTTTTTCTTCCTGCAAAACCTGGTGCGAGGCGCGCACACCCGCTTACACTTTGTATAGAGTGCTAGGCAGGTTTAGACACACCCCTAGCTTAGCTGTGCTAAGCTAGGAGCAATCCCAAGCCACAGAGCTCCAAACCACTTACACACACACACACCCCATGATGTCACCTATATCCTAGTCTTGCACCCAGCTATTTATACTCCTACACTCTTGGGACCTGCCTCACACCCTGGGGAAATCTGGGATTCACTATCCTACCCCTCATTTGCATAGGATTGCCTGCTAATGCATAGTTACATGCCCCACACTGAGCCACCCCCCTTAGCAACCATTACACATTGGCCAGGTTGTCTTATGCCTGCCATTGACTTGCATGGTAGAATACTGCTTTTAGTTAGAATGCTTATTTTAGGTTTATTTTATTATTCCCCCCTGCCCCGATCCCATTTGCGTGCCGCTGCCCTATGCTTAAACAGCTGAGATAGTTGAAAAAAAATAAAAGTTTTTTTTTTTATTTTTTAAAATGTTTGCAATGCCAATGGCCTTCTACTTGGCCATTGGCATGCTTTCTCAATAATATGCAGCCTTTATTTGGAGCTGTCATAGCTCCGTTTTGTAGGGCGGCCATGGTGGTACAGCGGTTAGTGTTGCTTCCTCACAGCAAGCGGTTCTCTGGTTCAATTCTTGACTGGGGTGCCTTCTGTGCGGAGTCTGCATGTCCTCCCTGTGGTCACGTGGGTTTTCTCTGGGTGCTCCGGTTTCCTCCCACATCCCAAAGACATGCTATAGGTGGATTGGACACTCTAAATTGGCCCTAGGTGTGAGTGTGTGCATGTGTGTGCCTTCTGTGGAAGGTTGAGCGTCGGGCTGGCAACTCAACACTGTAAAATTCCACTGCCAATCATGAGCGGACAGGTGATCCAATGTGGCGACCCCTAACCGGGAAAAAGACGAAAGAAGAAGAATAGCTCCATTTTGTAGTTTGCAGAAATGTATTCGGTTACTAACCAAGTACATTTCTGCAGACTGCACTCGTCCTGCAATGACAGCTGACAGCTTCCTGGATCGCAAATTACCCTCATTTGCATGGTTTTCACCTGCAAATGAGGGTAATTTGCATACAGGAGCTCGGTCTGTGCAGGATTAGTCTAGGAGCTCACGTGCACGTCCCAGGAGCTCGTTCCTGGATTGCATGTTGGCCATATTGCCGAAAATAGCTCTTAGACTAATCTTGCACACTCTACAGGGCTTTGTAAATCTGGGGGATAATCTTTCCTGATGAAAAAGGAATAAAATTCCACAAAAATAATGAGAATAGGAAGATTTAAAATTATTAATTCCTGTCAGAAAAATAATTCATGTAGCAGAGAAGTGAATCAGTGCTGCTAGCCTGTCACTATCTTGACCACGCCCTACACAAAGATAATTTAAAGATGAATGCTAAATATAAAAAAAAAAAACATATTTCACTACACATACCTCTCATCCATGCTTGCTCTTTATGGTGATAGTCATCATAATCCTGGATCATCTCTACCACCTCAGCTACCCATACTACTCCTCTTCCACACTACCAAGGTAATAGTCTACTTCTGATGACTTTAAATCTTAGCAGCATCTATAATAAACTACAATTGTTACAAGCCTATATAGCCTCATACACCCCTAACATTCTAACAGCCACAGAAACCTGGCTAAAACCAGGTACTAAAGACCAGGAAATTTTCATTCCCCCCAGGCTTCAACATCATTAGAAATGACAAAAAGCATAAGAAAGCTGGCGATGTGGCTATGATATGCAAAAAGCACCTTTATAATACTTCCTGTCCCCTCACCCACTCCAACTTTCCCACTGATTAAATAATTATCTCTGTCCTGCAAATCAACAAACACAAGAGCATAGCATCATTGTCATCTATATCCCTACTGGAAGCATCATCCCATTAGTAGAAGAAATTTTGTATAGGATCTCTCATAATAACAAGCAAACCATCATCATGGGTAACATTTATCTAGACTACCTACTTATCAACTCTGACTCTCCCAAACTCTCCATCAATCTCTTTGGTTTAACCCAAATTATCACTACAGCTACTCAAACAGACAAATGCAGTAACAGGGAGTCTACAGTAGACTGTACCCTAACCAACACCGATAACAAAAACACCACTGCTGGTGCCTACCTGACACCATTAGTGACCATTTACCGACCTTTGCCATGAAATAATCGAATCATGCACATAAACACATAATCTATAATAAAGTGTGTATAATCTCCTCCTTAAATAATGACATCTTCATTAGCTATCGCAACAAAATACAACTAGGATACTCTAAAATACTTACCCCAGATTACACCATAATTCACTTTAACAACACATTCCTTAACATACCAAACAAACTAACTCACATCAGAGCAAAACAAATCAAATCCAGTCCTGCTCCATGGCTTACAAGAGAAACCACAGAATTCATGCTACACATTGAAAAGCCTGGAAAGCATGATCTACTGACAAAACACCACAAAAAGTGACAAGATTTTGGACAGCTTGGGAACTTTTTTAAACAACAAAATCAGATAAGATAAAACTAATACTTTTCAAAGCTCTAAGACAGCGACTTACACAGCCCTAAGCTTTTATGTAACACAATCAAAAGACTATTACCACCAGGCCAAACTATGGCTCCTTCAAGTACCACCAACAGCACAGTCCCTATAGCTACCCAATAAAATACACATTTCATACACACTGCCCCCTCCTTACTTAACAACAAACCACCCACCAGCCTCACTATCTCAAATTAAATTAATCACCACAAAAATCCTTTCTCCCTCCAACCAGTATCTACCATTTCTATCAAAAACCACCACCTAAACTAAAAAATTCAATACCAGCTGCTAACAACCTTCCAGCAGAATATCTCAGAATTTCTACAGATTATATCATATACCCCATACGTATCCTCAAAAAGCAATCAATTACAGAAAGCTACATCCCCACTGTCTGAAACAAATCCCACACCATACCTCCACATACAAGGAAGCATCCACTGTCCTCTCCAATTACTTACATATAGCCATTCTACCTCCACTCTCCAAAATATTAGAAAAATGCATTAATTCCCAACTCCTTTCCCATCTTCAGAATAGCAATCTCCTCTCAACAGTATATGATTTCCGACCTCACCACAGCACCACTACCGCTCTGCTTAGTTTACCAAAATCATAAACTCGTATGGAAACACTAGCAGCCTAGTATTCTCCATCTTCTTAGAGATGTTGAAAACATTTGACATAGTTTAACACCAATGCCTGCTCCATGTACTATTCTCCCCAGGACTTTCTCATTCATTCCTTAGCTGGTCCAGCAACTTTCTCACCAACAGACTCCAGGCTGTAAAATAGAAATGAAATGTCTCTCACTTTCTGTCTGTCTGCCACTTCAATATTACATCAGCAAATAATACCTCAATTGAAACAGTTTCCAACACAAAGCTTTTTGGTGTTTTAATTGATAATTAAATATATGATCAACACATCAGTCAAGCCTTCAAAAAAAAAAAAAAACAACTCACCACAATTTGGGCTTCCTCTACAGAAACAAACCCCTTCTCACTGACTACTCTAGGAATTCTTTAGCAACATCTTATCTTCTTTCACTTCTCTATGTAGCATCCATCCTGATTAATGTTCACTCCACCTTAAAAATAAACTACAAGTTTGCTATAATAAAATAGCCAAATTTGTATCCAACTCATCAACGTGTTCACACCACTGCCTACCACTGAAGCACCTACATAAATTCCAGCTACCTAATTACCTTACCCACTCCCAGCTGCTTAGTGCCCACAAAATAATACACAAACCCAACACCTGTCCATCATGACAAAACATCCTCAAATACTACTTCCCTCCTAGGAATCCCCACTCACATAACTAATATCTCATGGCTGGGACCAAGTCTTATAAAGGTGACTCATCCTATGTTGCTAAGCACTTGAACTGCATCCTACCCTCCCTAAAACAAGACAA
Organism: Protopterus annectens; assembly: GCF_019279795.1. NCBI lineage: Eukaryota > Metazoa > Chordata > Ceratodontiformes > Protopteridae > Protopterus > Protopterus annectens. The sequence continues at coordinate 953,182,148 of NC_056735.1, read as the reverse complement.
TATTACCACACATTTCAAACACAACCTAAACCAACACTCAACTTCCTCATGGCTATGCTCATGCTCCCATTCTGACTAAACCCACCTTTTTTCTGTTTCTCTTACATTTCTAATCTATAAATCACCCTGACTCTTTCACCATTCTTATTGCTGTCGCTTTCTCTTTTATCAGCACTACTGCTCTTCCAACTGACCTATATATTTAATCCTCTCCTACTAATACCCCCTCCTTACCCACCTTATCATCTTACCTATGGAGGTTCATAGATTAGTACTAAGCTAACTGCCCTTGCAAGCCATTTTAAGCCTAGCTAATTATCCCTTGTGAGGCTCAAACCCTGCACCTTGTGTTTGTAAGGCAAACACCTTAACCATTAGGCCACCTCCCCAACTCCAACATTTACTGTTATCTCAGCCTCTCTACTATCAAAATTTTCTTACTTCTGTTTTTCTTGATTATTTCTGCCTATAGTCTTCCCCCTCCACTATTGTTTGCTCCTGCTCTAGTGGCATCCTATCTCATTAATATTAATATACATATACTGAACCTATGTGCATTATCATTGCTCTTGTATCTCCAGCTATTATATAACATGTCTTTGACTTATATAAAATAATATAACTTCTAAAGTATATGATAACTGTTTTGACTATTTGTCTTAATACTACATGCAAAGTAATGCTTAAATTGTTTAATTTTTATTGTTGCTTATTGTAAATATGTATTTTATGTCGGAGTTTCCCGGTAAACAAAAGACAGTCAATAAATAAATACAATAAAAGTGATGTGCCAGAAAACCACACATTTTATGAGGAACAGACAAAAAGAATGGGGCAAAAATATGGACTTTCTGTGAAAATCTAGACAGTTGTGAGGTATGGAAATCATAAAGATTGCCTAATGTTGGCTTAGTCATTATTTATTTATTTATTTATTTATTTATTTGATATTTGTTGACCACGATAGTACGACTGAGCAAGAGCCCTTTTTCAGTGGAGGCCTGGGGAGAAAAGCTCCACAGTACAAACTTAGCAAGAGAAAAAAAAATACAATAGCAATTTGGCAAAATTGATAACAATAAGTATAAAAAGCAGCAACAAATACATTAAAGTGAGAAGTAATTATATAACTAAACATTAGGAAAAGACACAGTGGTATTTCATCAGTAAATATCTGTACAATTCAAAGTGGTATGTTAGAGAGTCACAAGCAGGGAAAGGAGAAATAAAGAGGATAGTGGGAGGACAAAATGAATGAGATCAAGCGGGATGATTACAGTGAAAGATCCACGAGCTTTTCAGGTACCCTTTGAGAGTTTTCTTGAAATTTTGGATATGGGTAATATTTCTGAGGGTCATAGGAAGTTTGTTCCAGGAAAGAGCAGGAAAGTAGCTATAGAGATTCTGACCAAAGGATATTTTAGGTTTGTGAATTTGTAACAGACCTAGGTCTTAGCTTCTAACAGACCGAAGGGGCTTATATTGAGAGACAATTGAGGAGATGCTAGGGTAGGAAGAGTGCTCATTCAGGATGGAATGGATAACAAGTAATTGTGTAAATAACAATTGGTTTGGAAACTCAAGCCAGCGGAGTGTATTAAGAGTATGACAGCAGTGACAGCGAGAAGTCAGGTTAGCTGCAAATATAGCAACTTTGTTGTAGGTAGTTTCAAGTTTGGAAAGTAGTGAGGACTGTAAGTTGGTTAAGATCAGGTAGCTGTAAAAGAGGTTAGGGAGAAGATATGCTTGGGCAAGTGAGATTCTAGAGTTAAGTGTGAGGAACCTTTTATTTCTATATAGTAGTCCAAGTTTTATGTCAGTTTTCTTAATACTGTGAAGAACATGAAGATTAAATTTAAGTTGGTCATCAATAATTACTCCAAGGAGTTTGGTATAGGATTCAGGTACAATAGAGGTGTTGTTAAGGGAAGAGATGGTAAAAGAGGACTTAAGATGATAAAGTGTTTTTGGGAGGAAGAGAAGAAATTTTGTCTTTTTAGGGTACAGTATGACTTGATTATTATGAAGCCAGGTTTCAGTGAGGTTGAAGGATGTTTGTGTCAGGCTAAGGAGGTCATTAGGGTTGTCTGCAACAGAGATGATTGTAGAGTCATCTGCATATTGCATGAGAGATGACTGAGAACAAGATGTGTGAAGTTGGTTAATAGAAATATTAAAAAGGAGAGGGCCTAAAATAGAGCCTTGTGGGACACCCATTTCAATGGAAAGGAAAGGGGATAGAGCAGAGAGCCATTTTACAGATTGTTGTCTGTTAGTGAGGTACCTTTTGAACCAGTACAAAGTGGCTGAAGGGAGGTTAAGTTGAGAGAGTTTGGAGAGAAGAATGGGGTGAGAGACAGTGTCAAAGGCCTTGAAAGATCCAAGAAGAAGCAGGACACAAGTTTATTATTACCTAAGGCCAGAGAGATTTATTTATTTATTTATTTATTTTATTTACATTTGTTAACCAGGTAGTGTGGACTGGGCTGAAAAAAATTTTTTTTCAGTGGAGACCTGGGAAGAAAAGCTCCACAACAAAAAGAACATTATTAAGGTACAAGCAATAAACTTAGTTTAAGTAGTACATTGCTATCAATATGTAAATGAGCTTAACAAAAATATCATAGCTACATATAACAACAGAAATACAATATAAACATGTATATTTCAGGCATACAGGAATACTTTTTTTTACAGTATATATGAGGTGCATAAGTCATGTAGCTTTACAAGGTGAGTCACGTCTGAAAGACCAAAATTTGTAGTTTTACAAGTTAAGTCATCTGAAGGAACAAAGATTAATAGAGAAAATACAGTGGGATAGCCCTATATGAGATGAGCACTATTTGGGTTATCATGTGTCAGATGAATGGGAAAAAATAGGAAGGATATTAGTTGGGAGCAATACAGGGGCATAGCCAATTATCATTTAAATAGTCTTTCAGGGTAGTTTTAAATGTGGACAGGTTGGGGTTTTTAGTTATTTGTTGAGGAAGGGTGTTCCAATCTTTAGCTATTTTATGAGAGTAGAGGGAGTCTCTGTGATAGTTGTGAGACTAGGTTACTTTTAGCATTAGTTTGTTGGATGACCTGTGTTTGGCTAGACTAGGTTTGATAGAGTTGGGCAGTTAGTAGGGTTCAATATGATGTTATGGGCAAGTGAAAGTTATTTTAGTAATAATAGGTTGGGAAGTTCTAGCCAGTTGAGCTGTCGGAGAGCAGTGCAGTGGTGTGTTCTGTGGGGGTGGTTGGAGACAAACCTAGCTGTTCTGTTATAGCAGGAGTCTAGTTTATGTAGGTCAGTTTTTGATAGGTTAGTAAAGACCTCAGAGCAGTATAAGAGGGTGGATAGCAAGTTGGATCTTGCAGTGGCCAGTCTAGCTTGTTGTTTAAGGTAAGGATTAACCCTGTATAGGGCACCTAATTTAGAGTGGATTTTTTTGATGTCAGATAGGTGTGTTTATCAAATTTTAGTGAGTCATCTATGGTTACCTCTAGCAGCTTGGTATGATTGGTGGGTTCAATTTTTGTACTGTTGTTAGATAGTATGGAGAGGGATTGGGTACTAGGTTTGGAAAATTTATTAGAGAAAATTATGAGCTTGGTCTTATTTGGATTTAGGATGAGTTGGTGGCTGGTGAAGTACTTTTCAATGTCTTGGAATGATAATTTCATTTTGTGTTGGAGTTCTTGTGGGGAGTGGGCTGAGCAAATAAGGGAGGAGTCATCTGCATATTGGATGATGGTGGCATGTTGGGTGGCAGTATATAGGCTGTTCGTAAATAATATGAAGAGGAGGGACCCAAGTATGGAGCCTTGTGGTACCCCCCCCCCCCGTGGTGACTGGTAAGAGTGGGGAGAGGCTGTTTGCCCATTTAGTAGCCTGTTGTCAGTCGGCTAGATAACTGTGAAAGTGAAGGGTTTTAATTTACATGGAGTTTTTTTTATATAGGAAGTTGGAATGCAAATAAAGGAGAAGGAATTTGCATCATTAGAGGTAGGGGAGGGGACAGTGAGTGGTGGGATTATTTTGTTGTCTAGGAGAGAAGTGATAGAGTTGATGAAGTGGGAATTGAATTGTGAGGCTAAAGGCACAGAGGATTTAGTAGTGCTGGAGGGCAGGGGTAGGGGGTTTACTGGTGTTAAGGAGGTGGTTGATATTCTGCCAGAATTTTTGTGGATTGTGCTGGTATTTTTTTGTTGGCAGGTGAGGAAATACGTTCTTTTATACTTGATGATGTTTTTCTTAGCATGAATTCCATGTTTTTTGTAAAGGGTGAGATCATTGTTATTTTTGGTCATATGATATAGTGACCAGGCCTTATCTCTTTGTTTCATTAGTTGTTTTGTTTCTTTAAAAAGCCATGGTAGCTGTTTGTTTTTTTGGCAAATTTTTATGACAGGAGCAAGATTATTTAATATTTCAAGGAATTTGTTATTAAAGTATTCTACAGCCAGGTCTAGTTGCAAGTTTTTTAATGGGGACCAATCACAGTTTTGTAGTAGTAAATTGAAGGTATTAGAGGAGAAATATGTTTTGCTATGGGTGTATTTGTACGAGATGCTGGTTTGGATATGTATTTTCTTCCTAACTAGAAATGTAGGAGCATGGTCACTTAGCATGACTGGTAGACAGCCTGCCTGGTACCCATGGTTTGGTTTGTTGGTTAAAATCCAGTCTAGAAGTGATTTTTTATTGGAGTGCTTGTCGATTTAGGTGGAGTAGTTAATAATTTGGGTGAAGTTGTTTAAGTTTATAAATGATGTAGGGAAGTCGGAGAAGCAATAGAACCAGTCTAGGTTGAAATCACCTAGAATGAGGTTTCTTGGGACAGAGAAAAAGATGACCAGGATGGGAGAGATTCTATGTTGTGCAGGTTTATTGCCTGGTGGTAGGTAGATGGCTATAATGTTAATGGATTTGTGAGGATTAATTTGGAGGTGAGTGATAAGGAGTTTAGCATGAGAGATGCCTGGTGGGGAACAGTTTAGTTTTTCTAGATTAAGTGATTCTTCAAACATAATTGCTAAACCCCCACCACATTTGTTTATCCTGCCCTGTCTTATAATATTGTAACCATTTGTAATAATTTCAGAGTCTTTGATGTGGGTCTTAGCCAGGTTTCAGTTGTGACTGCAGTGTCTGTGGAGTAGGAGGCAAGGGTGGTATGGAATTCAGGTAATTTGTTTCCAAGACTTCTGAGATTAAAGCATGAAATGAGAAGGTCAGAGTTACTGGTAATAGGTAAAGATGTATAGGTAGTGGTATCTGTGAGATTATGGGTGGATGTGGAGGAACAGGAACTTGGGGGTAATGGGTAGGTTACAAGAGAGGTACAGATGGGCCCTGGATTGGGATGGATATTTAATTGGAGTTTTATCTTTGTTAGAGAATACAAAATTAGGTGCTTCAGTTTGGTTATAAGTTGGTTATACCTGTAGAATGACAACTGAGTGTTGGTGTGTTGTATATGTCTTGAAGGGAGAACATTAGTATTAAATCTAGGGTAAGTCTTGGTGATGATATAATGATAAGGTTTGCATGGGAGGTGTGGTGAGGTGTATGTGATTGTTGAGGATGGGGGCTTGGAGAGTTTGAAGTAATGAGGGTTGGTAGCATAGTAAGCAAGGAGGAGGATGCCTGATAATAGAGTGTTTTAGAGCAAGTAGTTTTGTCCTTTCATTCTAATTGGAGAGTGGGTGCAGAATCATGAAGTGAGGTATAGGAAAGTAGAGTGTAGTATGGTATTGTGAGAGGTTGAGTCTAGGTGGAGTTAATGGGGAGGGAGTTGTGTATAAGAGTTAACGTTAGAGGGGTATGGTTAGCTGAGGTGGGAGGGATGTGTATTGGAGAATTGTACAGGGGGTGTGGTTAGCTTAGGTATAAAGGAAATGAGATAGGGGTGAGTAGGAATGGGGGTAGGATATGGGGAGCTGAGTGGGCTGGCCTCAGGTAGGAGTGAATCAGGCAAAAAAAACAATCACTCAATCCACAGACTGGTTGTAGGTATGTCTGAAGAAAAGGTACCTTGCCTTTCTGTGTTTGTTTTCTTTTGAATATATGCAGGACCTTACAGAACAAAAGTAATATCTTTATTGCCTACAATGTGCTGTTTAGCCAGTTCAGTAACTTTGTGCTGTGTATTTGTACTTATGTTAACTTTAATGTGTTTAGCTTAGCTGGGAGACAGGAACAACTACTAAAAGGATATGAGACTGTATATTAAGGAGTTTTGTAATTAAAGATTACAAGAAATGCTAGCTTGTGAATGGGAGGGGGGGAGCAGCTGCCATCCCTGGCCTACAGTTAGCAATGTACACTTATGTACTTAATACAGTGATAAGCCCAAAATATTGTGGAATTTAGGTGCACTTACAATGCTTTCTTAATCCTTTTACTTTCAGGATGATTGTTTCCTTTTATTGTTTAGTGGCCAGGTTCATGAAGTTGCTAGAGCAGGTAAAAACTGCCATGGACCAGTAGAAGGGGAATGGCTAAGCAACCCATTTGCAGGGGCTGTGGAAATCTAAAAATAAGAATGGAGAGTAAGAAACAGCTGCAGTTAGTAGGGTCACTGAAGAAGATGGAGGGAAATACAGGAGAGACAGAATACCACATCTGAGAAATGTAAGCATGAACTATAAAATAAAAAACATTATTATCAGGGTAGAGTACAATTCTAAAATTTAGTAGACATATAAAGCATACCAATGAATAAATGCAGCACAAATAGACCAAAACAGTACTAATATGCAATAAACTGCCCACATATAGGTTCATATATTAGTACTAAGCTAACTGCTCTTGCGAGCCATTTTAAGCTTAGCCAATTATCGCTTGTGAGACTCAAACCCTGTACCTTGTGTTTGTAAGACAAACACCTTAACCATTAGGCCACCCTCCCAACCCTATATTTTACTAACATTAGTATGTGCACATGGTATATAGAATATAGCATGCAGGTCTAAGAAAACAGTACAGGAGTCACCAGCCACATATTTGCTAAACAGAAGGAGAAGGGAAACACTCCCAATAGTTTACTAGACAGTGTACAATGTGTTAATACAATTTTAAATGCCTTGCAAGCCTAGAAATCTTAGCCATCCAAACATAGGCTTAAAAACACATTGCTTGAATCATAAATAGCAAACTGCTTTCAATGAAACAGACTTAAGGTGGCTTTTCATAAGATTGCAGCAATAAATAAGCAAAATACAGATAGTTTCCTGCAAGACTCCACTGAAGTCACATTTTTGTTACAGGAACACCTACAAAATACATGTTAGAGCAACAGAGACATAGTACAACACGTGCAGTCCTAACAGTCAGTAGAAGTGTAAAGCATACCAATGAATAAATGCAGCACAAATAGGCCAGAGTAATACTAATATACAATAAATCACCCACATATGCTATACTAAACATTAGTATGTGCACATGGTATATAGAATATAGCATGCAGGTCTAAGAGAACAGCACAGGAGTCACCAGCCATATATTATCTAAAACAGAAGGAGAAAAGAAACACTCCCAATACTTCACTAGACAGTGTACTATGCGTTAATACAGTCTTAAATGCTTTGCAAGCCTAAAAATCTTAACCCTCCAAATATAGGCTTAAAATACACATTGCTTGAATCATGAATAGCACACTTTTAAATGAAACAGACTTAAAGTGGAGATGGAGTTAGTAAAAGAAATTAGTGCAGTGGTGGTGCTGTGGTGGGAGTGGAAGCCATGTTGGGTAGGGGTGACCAGGTTTTCATGTGTGAGAAAACTTGAGATTTGTTTATGAGTACAATGCTTGAGTATTTTACAGAGGGGAGAGAGTATGGTAAGTATTTTAGACCTAAAGTTCCTGTTTGTTTCATTCTGTGTAAAGAAGACATTTTCTACCATGGCAATAAAGTAGGAATAAATTATTTTACATCAGTAGTCACATAAAATCATCTAGCACTGTTTAGGTATAATGCTAATCTTCTTCTTCTTTCGGCTTTTCCCGGTTAGGGGTCACCACAGCAGATCACCTGTCCGCTCATGATTGGCAGTAGAGTTTTACAGTGTCGAGTTGCCAGCTCTGGGCCCAACCTTACACAGAAGGCACACACACGCACGCACTCATGCCTAGGGCCAATTTAGAGTGTCCAATCCACCTACAGCATGTCTTTGGGATGTGGGAGGAAACCGGAGCACCCGGTGGAAACCCATACGACCACAGGGAGGATATGCAAACTCCACACAGAAGGCACCCCAGCCGAGAATCGAACCGGAGAGCCTTTTGCTGTGAGGCGGCAACGCTAACCACTACACCACCTATAAAAAATGGAATTTGCATTTTGGAAGATGTTTACAGCATGTCTGCAATATCTAGAAGTTCCAGCAGATGGCAGTATTATTTCACTTTTCAATGTGGTGTCTTTTCTTCCATTCATTCTTCTGTTTATTACTGAAGACTCATAAATGTGAGTCTGTAATGGTGATAACTAAAGTACAAAATGTATGATAGAGTTGTGTGCTATTTAGCTGAATGAGGATCTCTGGATCTGTATTTTGAAAATATGTGCCCATATCTTCTATCATAACTGTGTTTCATAACCTAAGCACAGGATGTTGTTACTAAAATTAACAAGAACTTTGCAACTTCAAATGAAGTGGTGCCAAGTAATATCTTTTTCTAGAAACTCTCTCCCTCCCTCTCTCTCTCTCTCATTACAGTGCAATACTGCCTCTTGGAAATTCTGTTATATATTTATATATATATTCAACAGTACCTTCATTTAAAGCAATTTCTATGTTTACTGTGAAGCAACTAACTTAAGCATCCCTTCATTTCCACCCCATACACAGGGATTCATTTAAAGATTGTTTTTTATCTCAGCAGTACTCTGATTGAACCATTTAGCAAAACAGAAGGTGATAATGACCTGCACAAATCTAAAGATATAAGATGATATTCATAGTTGTTTTGCAAATGTGAAACAGACATTTGCGCTAGCTGCACATGAGCACAGCTGAGGTAAGATTCAGAGAAATTTGTTAAGAGTCCATAAGGAAATAAGTAGGGAATGAGGTGAAAATGAGAAGCTTGTGCAAACAGTGTGATTTAACCCTCATTATACTTGCTATGGGTAGATTTCAGATACAGACTGGGGACATGTTCTATATCTCAAAGACTTCTGCCTTCAGGATATTGCAGCAGTTTTTTTTAAATATTCATGGCCAATGTGGATAAGCATATCTACTTTCTGGTGTCACCACAGGACTGACCCAGTACCATGAGTGTCCTGTATGGAACGGCATGCTTTCCTAAGGTGCTTGGTGGAACAGGTTGCAAACATGTTGCTATAATGGCCCAATTTGGACCACGAGGTAAGAGGTAGAGTAACAGGAAGGCTTCCTATTCCAACAACTGCCAGGTGGTGTGTGATTCACAGAGGTGGATCTCTAATGTACTGGCCAGCATCCTGATAGTGCCTATGATTCACACATATGGCACATAAGTTCACTATACTAGCACTTTTTTTGAATGGTAGGATTATTCATGGCCACCTACTTGTTAAGCGCAGACTACTAAATATTTCTCTATCTTTATAGTGAGATAGGTAATTGTGTCCACTCCTTGTTTTGTTTTCCAGGTGATGTAGGCTACCTACACAACTCTTGGCTAAACACACCAGTCTACAACCCACAGGGAGCTGCTGAGGAGCACTTTAATATCACCCTGTCCCAGACATAGATAGTCCATGAGTTAACGTTTGACCTGCTCATAGTATGTTTCTGTTGCCCAGACAACTTGGAGGCCCTATGGTATGTGCCTTCTACTGCCTGCATAATGTTTATGGCCTGTTGCATTCTGCAGAACATGGTCATGCATCATTCTGGTGTGCAACTTCCACAGCCAGCGACTGATAATGGCAGTGCAGCTCCCTCTATCATTTGTCCCACCAGTATCAATAGCAACAGTGGCCAGCTGATGGCAGCAGCATAGCAACCCCTCAGCAGGTTTGTGCACAGCTGTGCAGACAAAGCAGCAGCATCTAGTCCCCAACTTTGCACCATGACAATCACTATGTTACAGTGCAAAGATGCAAAGATAATACTTGGTGCATACAATGTTATCCATGGGCTAAGCTGAGTACTGCACGGTCACCTTGCAAAGCACATCAGACATTTCTTCACATATCATAGACAAATATTTCATTTATATTTATTTATTTTTATGGTCATGGCCATCATTACTTCCACAATACTTAATGGTCTTTGGCAGAAGCAGTAATTATACCAACAGGGGAGGGGACTATAAAGTAGCAGATGATGTGAAAGGGTGCACTGCTGTACCCTCAATAACTGAACTGATGTGTTACTGAAGCTGCATTTACTTGCCAATGCAAATATCAGTGATTTTGCATCTTGAACTGACTTTGGTTGTCTTATTTTTTCTTTTCTTTTCTTTTTCAGCAGCATTTGGCATTTCCAACAGATGTGATTTGTTTTAACCTCAATATCTCTCAGCAGATTTTTTTTCCCTGTTGACTAAGATATGTATTACAGAAACTGAAATTGTCTTATATTTGGAATATGTCATGTACAATGTCCCCTAACAGTATTATTGGTGACGGTCCATAGATCACTCACAAGTTCTAGCATTTGAGTTTGAGACTGAGTTGCTGCGATGATGGATTCTAGTGGATGCAAAGGAACCTGCTGATATTGACTAAACAGTGCTATGGGACCTGAACAATGACTAAGATGTTCTACCCCATGATGTGGAAGTTTGATGAAGCCTATCTTCTTTCTTCATGATTGAATCCACTAGTATGCCTCCAACCATTTATCGGAGCACACATGGTGCCCAACCTACCCTTCCACCACTAATGTAGATACTCCCTCATCCACATCCAGCAGTGTCTCCAATGTGTATCTGGTAAGTCCTTATCAGTGTGCAGATAGAGGGTGACATGGATAATGTAAGTGCAACCATACAGCACATGAGGATAATCATGGCATTGTCCCAGGCTTCCACTATTCACATTTTCTGGTGAATTTCTTCATGTCTACCCTGTAGCAATCTAACCATCTCTAACTGACTCTCATTGGCAGTACCTGAACTATTTCCTGGCACATCTGCTAGGTAGACAAGGCCTTGCATGTCTATGGAGTTAACTGTGTAAGATGTCTTCACCTGGCACTTCTGTGTACAGGTTTGACAGTGGGTAAAGGAACCTCTGACATGGTTGTATCTTCTTTCACAGGCACAGCATATGCACATGAAAGAGGTGTTGAGATGTATGGTGTTTCAGCCCCTTCTGGTAATGTCATTTCCTTGTTATGCACAATATGTGAGCCTGTGTCAGTGACTACAGACTTATCAATGTGCTTGGAGGTAGGGGACTTTGCCAGCTTACCTTGCAACTGCATGCCACAGTCCTGAATCTGTTTCATGAGTAGGAGAGTAATGGAGTCATCATCGGCATTCATTCTGGTTCATAGGTTCATAGGTAGGTACTAGGCTTTTGGCCCTAGGGCCTATACAAGCCTAACCAAAAACGTACCCTGGCTTTCGCCACCCAAGAAAATTATTTTCCTGTGCCCCTGTCAAGCAGAACCACAGAAGTGATCCCAGGGTGAATTTCCTATTACCCATCCAATCATCAAGATTTTTCTTGAAGAGTGCTAATGAGGAGCTCTGTTTGACATAGATAGATAGTCTGTTCCAGAGTATGGGAAGTCCCTGGGACAGGAATCTATCCCTCCAGCATAGCATATTCTGTTTATTGTGGTGACAAGGTTTAGGTCCATAGAGCATGTAACTCGGAGGGATTGGGATTTCTTTAAGTGGAGCATGTCCAATAGTTCTGGGTTTGACATAGCTTTGTATGTTAGGCAGACATCGCCTCTGAGTAGGCAATATGTGACGGAGTAAAGCTGGAGTTTTTTGAGACGGTCTACGTAAGGCATCTGTTTGAGGCCAGTAATCCTCTTTGTGAGGTATTTTTGCGGCCTTTTCAGTTGTTGTAGATGTCTTGTGAGGTACATACCAAAAGGGCGTTGTACTCTATAATGGGTCTAATGAGTAATGAGTAGAGGGGAACAATGACCTCTTTTTTTCTGGATGAGAAACCTTTTGTGATGAGGTGTGCCACATAGAAGAATTTCCTGACCACTGTGGCGATGTGATTATCAAAGGAGAGACTACTGTCCACCTGTGTCCCAAGGTCTCTTATCACACTTTCAATGTTAAGTAGACTACCGCCTATGTGGTAGTTCATGGGTACAGAGTTTTTACCAAAGGGGATGACAATGCACTTTTTGGCTTTGAGCTTAAGACCATGTCTTTGACACCAGGATTCTGTCTCAGTGAGGCCCTTTTGCAGGATGCCCACATCATTAGGAGTTTCGATTATGGCTCCTAGTTTGTAGTCATCTGCAAATTTAGTTAGCCAAAGACCTTCTGTGTTAGCCTGTACTTCAGAGAAGTAGATACCAAACAGGAGAGGACCCAGGACTGAACCCTGTGGTACTCCACTTGTCACTGGTCTGAAGTCTGATTTGGAGTCTGCCACTTTCACAGTGTGGGTTCTGTCAGTAAGCCAGTTGGCAACCCATCTTGTGACATAGGGATTTATACCTAGTTTAGTGAGTTTATCTATAATTCCAGAGTGGGGGAAGGTGTTGAATGCCTTGGCAAGATCTAGATAGGCTGTGTGAACCACCTTACCCTCATCTATGGCTTTGGTGACTACTTCAAAGAAGTCTGTCAGGTTTAGGAGACATGATCTGCCTTTTACAAACCCAAACTGTGTGGGGTCCAGGGTATGGAGATCTCCAATGTCTTTGTTTATGAGTTGCATGATGATACGTTCCATGGCCTTGCAGACGAGGCTCATCAGGCTAATGGGGCGGTAGTTCCCGGGGTCTGTTGTGCCCCACCCCCCTTGTGGAGTGGGATAACTGTCGAGGTGCGCCATTCAATGGGCACAAAGCCTGAGGTGAGGCTGTGATTGAACATGGTACTTAGGTGGGGTGCCAGTTAATTCTGTAGTTCATGTAGAAGGCAGCCTGGGATGTTGTCAGGTCCCATGGATGCTGTATTCTTGGCTTTGGAGAGTGCAGTTTTTACCTGTGCAGCCGTGATTACAGGAACTTTGCATTCTTCTGGTATAAAGATGGGCCCTTTAGGGGGTGAGAGAGGGGTAAAGTTAGCACTGAACCTATCTGCCAGGATGTTGGCAATATCAGTTGGTTCTGTATATTTACTGTCATTGTGCTGTAACTCAGAGCAGATCTGAGTGTTGCCATTGAAATTTTTGACATAGCTATAGAATGCTTTGTGGTTGTCTTTAGAATCAGTGGCAATTTTGGTTTCATAACTAGCTTTGGAGGATTTTATGAGGGATCTCAGCTTCTTACTGAGGCTGACCAGGGAGTTCCTCCAATCGTGGGATTTTACTCTTTTTTGCAACAGTTTCTTTCTTCTGTTATAGAGTTTGTTTATGGCAGAAGACCACCAGATTGGCTTCCTTTTTTTGGAGGATAGCATCTTGGTTCTGTTAGGGATAGCATGATCCATGCACTCGTGTAAGTGCTTATAAAGTGCATTTGTGTAGGATTCAGCAGTCGTACCTCTATTGTCCATCTGCATGGGTGTCGTGAAATTTGTCACTTCTGTCTTAAGAAACGTGAAGTTGGCTTTGGAGAAATTTTTTATGGTTGTTTTCCTAATGGGGGGTGGGAGTGGGATGTCGATGTCTAGGGTGATTAGCTTGTGGTCGGATCTGACCAACAAGGAGATGACCTCTGGTGTGGAACACCGGTCACCCATGTTGGTGATGACCAGGTCTAGGATATTGCTGCCCCTGGTGGGGGTGTGGATAAGCTGACCCAAGGCATTGGAATTGATGATTTCCAGAAAACGTTGAGCAAAAGAGTTGGTACATGAGTCTGCTGTCAACATCAGCCTGCAGTGGTGCCCCACAGAATGCAATTGTTTCTGTTGCTGCAACTGTAGAAAATGCATAACTATGTAATTTCTTCTGTAAGAAATATCTTATTTAGTATTATATTTATAGTGCTCACACTTAGCTTGTGCAGTGTGCTGAGGTGGTGCTATGGCTGATATTGATGGAGTACCTGATGAGGAAACATTTCTGTTATATGTACCCATTTACCATTCCAAAGTGCACATACAATGAAATGCGAATTCCAGGAAAAGACTGACCTCCTATACCACCTAGATGTGGCTGTGGAAGATTTATCAAAGTACTGGTATCCATGCCACCTCAAATGAACCCAGGGTCTTCCTCTTCTGGATCACAGTCATTTCCTCATAAAGAGAGCTGACGCTCTTCATCAGGTGCTAAAGTTTGGACAGTGGAAGGCCTACCACCGGTCCTTGTACATGCAGTTGCATTCTGCCTAGTTTTACTCTTTACATGGGACACCATATCATTACACCATATCATTAGCTCTTTTTCTAAACTGTGCCAAAGGACATTTCCATCCCTTCCACTGTAGCTTATGGTTTCCTGCTGTGTCACTAAACAAAATTTGTTCAATGGGCAAAATCATAGAAAAAAAAATCACTGAAAGCCACTTTCAGAGAATAATTGAACAAGCTTTTTTGTAGATGGAAAAGCCCCCCTATACCCCATGTGATGGGAAACGTCAACACCCCTAACTTGTATATACCAACTCCACTGTCACACAACACCCCATGATTGCTAAAAAAAACAGTTTTCAGTGATATTTGCATTTGAGGTTTTGTCTATCAGACAAATCACCATGGAGCACTTGTCACTTTGTCATTTATGACTTGATTCCGCACCTTAACTTCCTCTACTTGATTTTTGTCCCCTTTTTCAAAAAAGGCATTTGTTTATATATCCTAAGTGCATCCATGCTTATATGATTCTCCTCACTACTGAAGTTCCCTCTGTTATGTTTTGTCCCCTGAGGCTATAACATTATTTCCATAGAAATGTACGTTTTGCAGATATTAGTTCACTGCTACCCTTGCTGAGTTAAAACAACCGTGTTAAATGCAATCAATCAATAATGCAGCATTACTTAAAAAATGCAGGTGCCAGTCCCGATAATTCCTACTTTCAGTTCTGTGTTACTTCTTTTCTTTGGTTTACGTTTTTGTTGTAGTAAGACAATTTTTCATCAGGGTCACAGGTAAGAATGTGTACATTGCAATGCAGCCCTATGAAGATGTGTTGGGAGGATGGGGGAAGAGTATGACATGCAAGATTATGATCAGGTCACCAATTATAACCTTCTTATTATGTGTTTGAGACATGGATGTCAAGGAATTCACCTCAAGAGTGAAGCTGTTGGTATCTGTGCCTCAGCAGCTTAACATTTTAGTCTCCATACTAATAGCCTCACAGCACCACTTAGTAAGTTCTAATGACTCTGCTAAAGAACCTCAGACGTATTGCACATTTTAGAGTCCAGTGGTATCAGAAATACCCACTCAAGGGACCTCAATCTCTATTGCAAGATTAACATAATATGCTAAAGAGATAGGTGGGTATTGCAGATTCTCATACCTTTCAGTTGTTCAAATTTTCACAGAATTCCCAGATTTTTGCCTCATATTTTTAATCTTGTCCACACAAAATTTGTGATTTTGTGGCAAATTACTGAGGACTTGAAGTCACTAAATAAGGATATACATTAGAATTTAAGATTTCATGTCCTTCAGAAAATTCACGCTAATACAAATCCTGTTATTCTAGCAATTTTCTAAGTTTATTAGAGCAATATTTAAAATATGTCCCTATTTTTGGGCCTTTGTCCCTCCATTATTTTAGGCTTTGTCCCAATTTCTTGCACCAAGAGGTTGAGAGGTATGCCGCTTCTTTGGAAGTGGCTTCACCTGCACATGAAGCAGAGCACTTCTCTTGCTCTGTTCAGACATAATTTGGATGCATGAATGGGTAACCAGAAATTTGTTAACCAGGATAGAACACTGATCCCATTGGACTTATTTCAGTCTCAGCCCCCGGTAAACACATTAGATTTGTGACATTATATACAGAGTGAATGGCAAAATGCAGTAGATACACATATTATATACAAAGTGAATATCATAGCTGACTTGAGGGTATAAAGGCAATAAATAAGTGACAGTATATATATAATATGACTAATAAAACACAGTATGTACATGCATTATATACAGAGTGGAAATCAGTGTTGGCATGCTGAAACAATCACATTCAAATGTAAAGTCGGAGCAAGATATGTACAGGGAAGAAGGGTATAAAGTGGCTACGTTGTATGACCAGAGAGAGATATCAGTTGCAATTTCCTAGCGTCCTGAAATGTAATTTTATTTCTAATCCGGAAATGGGGTAAGTGGAATGCTCTTTAAGAAAACACTTTGGGACCAAGATCTAAAAGGGCATGGTCTGTGCAGTGAAGCCAGGTTTGAAGGAGAGGACATGAGCAGTTAAGGTTTCCAAGGTTGTATATTGGTGCATCTCTGAGTAGTCTGGACGTTAGTATAGGGGAAGGTGTCATTCTTAATAAGCTTAAATAGTTGAGATGCAAATAGAAAGTCAGCATGTTTCACAGGTTGCCAGTTAGCTTTTTTTCAATGGTTTTGCAATGGTGTTCATTTCTTGGGGAGAGAGTTATGAATCTGCATATGGCATTTGAGATAGGCTGAACAGTGGGTACATTTCTTTTAGAGGCTGCAACAATTAGATGGAACCAATATTCTAGCTGAACCAGTAAGATACGTTTACCTACAACATTTCTACAAGGTCTGTACAGAACAGGGGAGATCGAAATCCTGTTAGCCCAAAATAGGGGGTCTATATCACATAGTCAAAGTTTAATAACTTAGAACATGGAATGTTCGAACCATCCTGTTCGAAGTTAAAAAACTTTGACTATGGATAAAAAAAAAAGAAAAACAAAACAAAATAAACTGTTGTAAGCAAGGGGGCAAGACACCCTGCACCCCCCACACCACCCGCTACTTAAATATACCAACTCTGAGATCGCACCACATTGAACAAAATGGAAACCTCCCCTTACAGAGATTTTTGATGAAACGTTCGAACTTCTGCAAATTCGAACTTATGGTCTCGACCATATGAGATTCAAACTTGCAGAAGTTCGACTATCTGACAGGAACCCCCAGAATAGGGCCTGGCTTCTTAAGAGCCTCTCAGATCAATAGCTTAGTAAGCACCAATGATTGTATGAATAAAAGAAAAAAGCAGACAGCAGTGCTACAACCATAATCAACTCAAGGCTTAAGATATATGGCCTAGATTGTTAAAAGCTAAGCACTTCCTTTCCTACAAAGTGTCTTTGCTGCTAGCTTCGGCCATCTTGCTTTTCCATCTATTCTTTTTGGCTATCTTATTTAAGGATATTAAAATAAATACCATAAACTTTAACATAAACTGAAAGAGCTAAAAATGAAACTATCTTAAATCTTTCGAAACTGATGTAGTTCAGTCTTGCAAAGACAGTTTGAGGATGAAAATTATAAGGCAGATTATCCAAAGTAGCATATCTGCAACCTCACAAATAAAACGTAAATGGTTTTATCCTGACTTTATAAAGGGAAGACTCCACTGCAGCCATTTTAATAATAATCAACTCCAAAGACACTGTATCTCAGAAAACGTTGGTTGAGTCAGCATCAGTTGAGGGATGGCTTAGGGTGCCATTTTCCCCAGCCACAGTTCTTTGGCAGTGAGCCAGGGACACGTGTTGGGATGTGATACCATACACAATATTATGGACAGTTTAGAGGATCACTGGTTCACCTACTGACTTGTTTTGGCGATGTGGGAGGGAACTGAAAATTCCAAAAGGACACAGGACATGTAGTCTCCACCCAGAAAGTGTCTCTGACACAAATCATTTTACTGAAATAAATGCTGTGAAGCAGCAATTCAGTCCTCTTCACTATTCCCATATCAGTACTTTTCAATTTTATTTAGTTATTAATCTACATGAACTGGTCCAAAACAACAGTTCAGCCATGACCTGCACCAGTTGGCAACACCAGTGGCAACCCATTGCACCAATATTTGAAATGCTTCTTTACACAGGAATATAGGAACAGTATTAGGCATGCAGTCACAGGTACCATAAGATTCCCAACAATAAGTGCCTCTAAACAAATACACTTAATAGTTGTTGCTGCACTTTTTGAGTAGTTAATATCAAGTCTAGCCTTAAAGGTAGAGAAGTTAGAGACTTTGTTTGACCTGTAGTGTTGACTTTTTCTGTAGTCTGGGAATATGTTGAGTTAAGAACCCAACCCCCAGCGAGTTTTGTTGATCTGTTGGTGTAGATTAGGTCCTTACTGTGGTTGTTTGTAGAACTGATGGTGTAAACACAAAGGGGGTCACTGAACTGAAAAGTGAGATATGGGTCACCTCTGAGCAACTGGTGGGCTACCAAGTAGGAGGAGAGCTAAGCTAATCTATTGGAATAGTTGAAGGCCTTAAGGCCTTTAATTTTCTTCAACAGAAATTTTTGGGGCCTTCCCAGTTGAGTAATATGTTAGGACTTGTATATACCAAAGGAGGCACTATATTTGATGATTAGTCTGATAAAGGAAGATTACAGGGGTATAATGACTTCCTTGAATCATAAAGATTTTCCCTTGGAATTCAACTGAGCCAGATAAAAGGACTTTTTTGACTACAGTGGAAACACATTGATCAAATGAAAGTGAGAAAGAGAGAAGTAGTCATGGAAATACCCAGATTTATTTATTTTCTTAATTTGTTTATTTTTATTTGTTTACCTGGAAAGTCCAACTGGGCCATGCAAGACCCCTTTTCAGCAGAGGACCTGGGAGATAGCTTCAGCAATATACATTAAGTAATACAAATTATAGCAATATTAATACTAACTTTGACAAATAAATCAAAAAATAAATTAACATGATTAATCAAAATATATTATTATTATTATTATTATTATTATTATTATTATTATTATTATTATTATTATTATTATTAACATAACTGACAATCAGGAGGTATATGTGGGTCAGGAGAAGTAGGAGGGTATGAAGCATGAAACACTCAGTGGACAGAACTGTGTCAGGCAGTGGAATGAAGGCGCTATTGATGGATGAGTTAGTGTAGACTAGAGAGCTTTAGTAGCTATGAAGGATGGAGTGAGTGATGATAATTAGTATGAGATGAATGGAAGATAGTAGAACAGGAAACAAGGTATTAAGTAGTAGTTAAGTATAATTATAGAAAGACTGAGAATATTAAATGTGTACAGTTATAGGTAAAGAAAGGAGGTGATGAACAGAGATACATAGAGGGTGATGTAAGGGAAGATGTAGTTAAGTGTTAGTTGAGAGATTAGATTATGGAGAAGAGACATCTCTTATGGCCATGTCTGTCTGTAGAGGAGCAACATTTATACTGTATGAGGTAGTAACAGCTTTTTGTCGAATACTACTATGACACAGTTTTTGCATTTAGTTTGAGACTATTTTTGGTACACCAGTAAGTATTTGCATATTCCACTGGTTGCTGGAGCTGTGCAGTATCAGTGGATGAGCACTAAAAGTGCCCAGCTTGTTGTCATCAGCAAACTTGTTCAACTAGATTTTTTGGATATTGGCTTGGATGTCTAGAAAATAAATGCCAAAGAACAGGGGTCCCAGCACTGAACCCATGTAGTACCTCAGTAGTTACAATTGTATGCTCAAATAGATACCTGCTATTCAGGAAGAATGTAAATACTCTATATAGTTAATAATCTGTTATTTACAATGTTATGTTATATGTTTAAAATAAAAATTATTTCAGTAAAAATATAGATACCTGTTATAGGATAACCCTTGTATACACAAGTCATAGTGGCTATTATCAAGGCATAAGGCACAAAGCCTGTCTATAGGCTGTGGTTGAATATTTATAGTAGATGTCCAGATAGTGCAGACATGGCACTGACTAGAATGCAGCTTAGTTGTTGTTTGTTTCCATGGAAGTATTATTTTTAGCCGCTAATATGAATTTTGAGACTTGTTCCAAAGTGACTTCAGGGGAAATTAAATTCTTCCAGGATTGCAGGAGCGTCAGTGTTGGTAGGTGGGATAAAGTTGGCTTAAAATTTATTTGCATGTATTTGCTATATCCTTGGGATTTAGATGTGTGGCATTATTATGGATGAGCTCAGTTCATTGTTTGACATTCTCCCTTAATTTCCTTACATGAGTGAAGTAAGAATTGCAGCTTCTTTTAGTATTCATATGGACCTTTTTTTTTCCATATATTTGATATCCGGGATGGTACACTGATCATAACTGTCAATTTGCAGGTACTGCCCAGGCAAGTCTGTACTGTGTTTTACATTTTTTTAATACTGGTCTTAAGTTCTTTTCTAGTATGGTTCAGTGTAGTCATAAAGTGGGGCAAGGGTATTTCTGCATGGGCATTTCTTATGACTGTTCATTATTTTCATTCTTTTGTCATACATTTTATTAATATGGGAGTTCCACCCCAGAAGCTTTTTCCTGAATTTAACATTATATTTATGGTAGACATGTTCTGACTTTTCCTTACAGTTGTTTAGGTGCTGGTAAACATCAGAGGTGAACACAGCAGCCATCTCAGCTGGTCCATTTGTCAGGAGTTGTAAGGGAATTTGCCTTGATCTTCTACAAGCTGATGTTGGCTTACCCTGGAGATGTCCATAAAGACAGTCTCATTTGGTGTTGGGGATTGTACCGCTTGGCTGCTGGAGGAGATGACTGGCTTGTGGTCAAATTTAGCAATAGAAAAGGATATGTTGGGTGGGGTACAGGTGGAAGCTAGACTGGTAAATATCTGAGCAAGGATATTAAAGCCTCTATTGCAGTGGTTCCCAAACTTTTTCGATTCTCAGCTCCCTTGTTGAATCCAGGTTTTCCCAAGCCACCCCCCCCCATCAAATTCTAACAAGTATACTTTGCGAAATAGCTAAATAGGAAATAGAATATTTGTTTCAGGTAGTTAATAATCTTGATTTGTGTGGTGTAAACCTTGTATCCATATAGAGTAGAAAATGCCCATAATGATTTTAAAAGTTGTTTTTATGCTTTGGTCATTTTTCATTTTGGCATTTTCTATTATTTTGCTTTTAAGAGTCATTAATTAACTTTGTTTTTTCTTATCACCTATCTTGGGGTCCTGTCAGTTCTTGAACTGTCTGACAGTGTACTCTGCCTTTGTTCACTAACCAGGCTGGAAAGCAGTATTGGTATGCTATCTAAAACTATATATTGCAAACTAACTGAAAGATCTGGGTGGATATGGGGTGACTGCTGCTTCCCCATCATTTGGTTGGATGTACAGAGGCAGAGAAGGCATTCTGTTCCAGCAACCATTCTTAGAAAAAGCTATTACTCTGCTATGATGTATTTGGCTGTATTTTTGAATATATGCTTCCAACTTGCAACTTACATGTACACACTAATGTGTGGAAGTTTGACATCGTATGTACTTGCTTCTTTTCATCTGTCATCTCAGAAAAAAAATATTCTGAAGACAGCTGGATATAGCAACTGGAATCTCATACCTGTCTTTTGATATCTTTTGATTGCTGGAATAATCTTGCTTGTCTTCTGCCTGTTGTCAACTTTCTGCAGATTTTCTCTTTCAGTGAAGCACTCAAGAAAAAGTAAATAAGTATGTTTTCTGATCCCCAAACCCTTTTAACTAATAGAAAATCCACAAAGACGCTTTCATTTTCGAAAAAGAAAGTTTATCTCCTCAAATAGAAGCAGTTGTTCATAGGTTGGTACAAGGCTATCAGCCGTAGGGCCTATACAAGCCTAGCCATAACAATTCCCTGGCTATTTCTTCCCACACTATTTACTTCCCTGGACCCCTGTCTAGCAGGGCGACTGACGTGATCCCCGGGGTGAATTTCCTTTCTCCCATCTAATCGTCAAGGTTTCTTTTGAAGAGGGCCAAAGAGGCACTCTGCTTGACATGTATGGGCAATCTATTCCAGAGTCTGGGGAGTCTCTGGGTCAGGAACCTATCCTCCAGCATGTTTTGTTTATTGTGATGACAAGGTTTAGATCCCTGGAGCATGTGGTTCTGAGGGATTGGGATTTCTTTAAATGTAGCATGTCCAACAGCTCTGGGTTTGACATGGCCTTGTATGTTAAGCAAAGATCGCCTCTGAGTAGACGATATGCGATAAGAGTATAGCTGGAGTTTTTTAAGGCAGTCAGCATAGGGCATCTGCTTTAGGCCTGTGATTCTTTTAGTGAGGTATTTCTGTGGCCTTTCCAGTTGTTGCAGATGTCTTGAGAGGTACATACCAAACGGGGCATTGTATTCTATAATGGGTCTAATGAGGGATGAGTACAGTGGGACAATGGCCTCCTTTTTTCTGGATGAAAAGCCCTTCATGATGAGGTGTGCCACATAAAAGGATTTCCTGACTGTCGTGGCGATGTGGTTATCGAAGGTGAGACTACTGTCCACCTGTGTCCCTAAGTCTCTTATCAAACTTTCGGAGTTTAGTGTACTGCCACCTATATGGTAATTCACGGATACATGTTTTTTCCCAAAGGGGATAACTATACATTTCTTGGCATTGAGCTTGAGCCCATGGCTCTGGCACCAAGCATCTGTTTCTGTAAGGCCCTTTTGTAGAGTATCCACATCATTTGGGGATTCAATAATGGCTCCCAGTTTGCAGTCATCTGCAAACTTTGTTATCCAGAGTCCCTTAGTGTTGGCTTGCACTTCAGAGAAGTAGATGCCAAACAAGAGAGGTCCCAGGACTGAACCCTGAGGTACTCCACTTGTCACTTGTCTGGAGCTGGATTTGGAGTCTGCTACTTTTACAGTGTGGTTTCTATCAGTAAGCCAGTTAGCAACCCATTGGGTGATGTAGGGATTAATGCCCAGCTTAGTAAGTTTATCTACGATTCCAGAGTGGGGGATGGTGTCAAAGGCCTTGGCAAGGTCTAGATAGGCTGTGTGGACCACCTTACCCTTGTCCATGGCTCTGGAGACTGATTCGAAGAAGTCAATCAAGTTCAGGAGACAAGATCGGCACTTCACGAACCCAAACTAGGTGGGGTCCCGTGTTTGAAGGTTGCCAATGTCTTTGTTTATAAGTTCCATGATAATACGCTCCATGGCCTTGCAGATAAGGCTTGTCAGACTAATGGGACAGTAGTTTCTGGGATCCAAGGTGGATCCCCCCTTTTGGAGTGGGATAACTGTAGCTGTGCGCCACTCAGTGGGCATGAAACCTGAGGTGAGGCTATGATTAAACATGACACTTAGGTGAGGTGCCAGTTCATATTGTAGTTCATGTAGTACACAGCCCAGGATGTCATCTGGTCCCATGGATGCTGTATTCTTAGCTTTGGAGAGTGTGTTTTTTACCTGTGTGGCCGTTATTACCAGAATTTGGCAATCTTCCAGTATTGAGATGGACCATTTAGGGGGTGAGAGGGGGGTGAAGTTGGCATTGAATCGATCTGCCAGGATATTGGCAATATCCTTGGGATCAGTATATTTAATGCCATTTTGTTGTAGCTCAGAGCAGATCTGAGCATTGCCATTTAGATTCTTGACATAGTTATAGAATGCCTTCTTGTTGTCTTTGGAATCTGTGACAATTTTATTTTCGTAACTAGCTTTGGAGGATTTTATGAGGGATCTCAGTTTCTTACTGAGGCTGGTAAGGAAGTTTTTTGCATCCTGGGATTTTCCCCTTTTCTGCAACAGTTTCTTCCTTTTGTTGTAAAGTTTGTTTATGGCAGGGGACCAACAGATTGGCTTCTTCTTTTTGGATGAGAGCATCTTGGTTCTATTTGGAATGGCACAATTTATGCATGAGTGGATGTGCTCGTACAGAGCCTTAGTGTAGGATTCAGCAGTTGAACTTTCAGCTCCCGTCTGCATGGTTGTCATGAAGTTTGTCACTTCTGACTTGAGTAGCATGAAGTTGGCTTTGGAGAAGTTTTTTATGGAGGTTTCCTTACTGGGGGGTGCGGGTGGGATGTGGATGTTAAGGGTGATTAGCTTCTGGTCAGACGTGACTAACGAGGGGGTGACCATAGGTGTGGAGCATCGATTTCCCATGTTGGTAATGACCAGGTCTAGGATATTGGAGCCCCTGGTGGGACTATGGATTAGATGATCCAGGGCATTGGAATTTATGAATTCCAAGAACTGTTGGGCAAAGATGTTGGTACATGAGTAGCTTTCCCAGTTAATGGCAGGATAGTTAAAATCACCCAGTATTAGGGTGTTTGATTCTATCTTAATATTTTCCAGTATGTGTAGAAAGGTGTTGTGAGAATCTTGGGGTATGGTGGGGGATCTGTGGCAAGCTACAATTTGGATTGCAGTCTTACCTAGTGTTAGTTGCACCTGGAGAATTTCAGACGCATTGTGGTGGGCAACTAGCCTGGTGGTGTGACTATCCTTGGTGAATATTGACACTCCTCCACCTTTAGTGTTTCGGTCCTGCTTTGGTGGCCGAAAAGTGTGGTAAGAGTTGTAGCCTGGTATTGCAGGGGTGCTCTCTGGAGCCTTGAACCAGGTCTCAGTTACTGCATAGATATCAATGTTCTCCATTTTTAGGAGTGCCTCGAGAGAGTGCATTTTGAGGTTTAGACTTCTAGCATTGAGTAGCATTACCTTCAGAGTTTGCATGCTTGTACCTGTTACGGTGGTGGTTTTGTCCTTTGAACTTTGCCTAAAAAACGCACTATAGGGGTGGCAAGAGCCTTAGCCAGTAACCTGAATCCCAGAGGCGACAGGTGCAGACCATCTCTGGCAAAGCATCGTGGTCTGTCAATCATGTCATCCCAGGCAGACAGATACTGGATCCCCTTTGAATGACACCAGAAGCTTAGCCAATTGCTGAAGTCAATCATTTTGTCCTTATATTGTGGTATCATTCTGGGCGAAGGCAGGATGCTACTCAGGGCTAGGGTCATACCTGCCTGGGCCACATGATCCGAGAGCTCTTCCATGTTTCTTTTCATGTAGTCCAGGGAGGGACGTCTCAAGTCATTCACTCCAACATGGACAATGACAGAGTCATATTTGTACTTGTTGTGGAGTGACTTGAGTGCATGCGTTATGTGGCGGATCCTGGCACCCGACAGGCAGCTGACTGTAATTTTCTCCCTGATCAACCTGGTGAGAGGGACATCAGTGTGCCAGACTATAGAGTCACCTATGACTAAAATGTTAGGTATATTGTCTTGCCTTAGGGGCTGTTGCTGGGTGGCACACAGGTGTTGTGAACTATGTGACACTTTGGTTGTGATTGGTGTTTGTTTGCGTTTCAGCTTCAGAGGTCCTTGTTGCTTGGGCAGGTTACAGTTAAGGGCCTCTGCATATGTGGATTTAGTGTTGCTATATGTGGGTGTTGGTGGTGTGGGTTTAGAAGGGCTATGTGTTGCATCAGGTGTAGTGTGGGTGTTAACCTTCTCCTCTTGACTGTCTAGCACAATCTTGGGTGGAGAGAGCTTTGCTTCCATTTTGGCTATGTAAGTGCATCTCTCACAGGTTGTAGTGCTGGGTGGTAGGAGGAGAGGGTTGTCTGTGTACATGAGGTAATTGCTGCATTGCCCCAGTATGCCCAGATTCACCAGGTGGACAGGAGAAATCACCGGAAGCTGACCCTTGGACATGCCTGGTTTGATGCTTTTTCTTTCTTTTTTTTTGTAAAGTACAGGAGCTGTTTTCCCTTACCTTAGCAAGGTACATTGCAATTATAGGCTGTTTAGTGCCTGCTATTAATTTCTCCTTATTAACAAGGAGAGTTGAGTGCTTGTATCAGTTTAAGGCTTCCTAGTGCTTTCCAGCAGGTATTAGAGAAAGTGCTAGTCAAAGGTATGCTTAAAAGTAAGATAAAAAAAATGCACACTGCAGTGTGCACTAGAGAAGGCAGACATGAAAGTAGGTAACTTAAGTTTTACCTGTTTAAAAAGTTAAAGTTTAGTGGAGAGTTACTATTTTTAAAACAGCAAGATGGGTTGAAAGGGGTGGTAACTTTTGTATTCTGGTACTATGGAATACAGTAGGATGGCCAATAAATTTAAATAGTTGAAGGGGAGGGGGTTTTGATTTAGTGATTATTTCACAAGCCAGTGAAAATAGAGAGGAAATGAGATATATGGTCAGATTAACGTAAGAGGCAGGCAACTAGAAAGACAGTGGTATTTAAAATTCTACCTGACTCAGAAGAGAGAGAGAGCTGTGGTCTCTTTTGAAGTTTTAATATGCTGTTAAAGCAGAATGTAGGTAAAACACAAGGTAAAGAAAACAAACTACAGTATTTAAAATATACAAAATACAAAAAATAAAAGCAAACTAACCTTTCCTTCACAGCAAAGTGTAGCAGAGTCTGGATGAGCCTTTCTGGTCCTAAATTGATGTGATGTTGCACCCACAGGCATTACCTATTC
Source organism: Protopterus annectens (assembly GCF_019279795.1). Taxonomy (NCBI): domain Eukaryota; kingdom Metazoa; phylum Chordata; order Ceratodontiformes; family Protopteridae; genus Protopterus; species Protopterus annectens. The sequence continues at coordinate 953,155,704 of NC_056735.1, read as the reverse complement.
TAACATTAGGATACATGTCAATGCCTGTGTTCCCACTTACACAAATTGCTATCTGTTCTTATCTCTATTCCCTACCCCTATGTAAAAAGTAACTTGTATGCTTTCAGTAGCATTAACTTTAGCCTTAAGAGAAGTTGCAGAAGTGAGGGAGACAGCCTCTGTAGCCAACCCATTGTACATTCCTTCCCTGATGCCTCATCTGGTGCGTGCAGGAAGAAGAACTTAGCAATAAAAATCTTGACCTTCCCCCTTTAGCTGTCTAAATGATGGTCCCTTCCCATTGACCCTTGCCCTGTTAATGGGTAACAAATAGGCCAGTTGATTGGGAAGTGGTTGATGATCTACAGCCTGTGAGACAGAGTTTTAAGAGAGCTTGTAACAGTAACAGAAGCCGCTGACATTAGTATTTTTCTGCTGAAAATATATTCCATGCAAAAATACACTAATGTTCTAGTGGAAGACATTTACAGATAATACCATGTTGAAGATTGCACTCGGTCATGCTGTGATGAGGATGCTGTTTCTTTGTAACAAGGAATTGTGCTCATGCCTGTTTTGATGAGAAAGTTTAGATGACTCAAGTCTGTGACTAAGCTTCTGATCTCCATATGGAAGGACTACTGAGCCCTGAAGCTGGTGGGATACACTGGCATCATTTTCCCATCAGTATACTTCTTGTAGATGGGCTTTTATTGTAAGCAGCCGCAAAATAAACCGTGAACTAATAAGCTTAGTAACTAAGCTTATTAGTTTGCGGTTTATTTTTCAGCTGCTTAGGCAATTAGCTGTGTTAAATAAAAGGATTTCTGGACAACCATTGCAAAAAGAAAGGGAGTACTCCCTTTCTTTTTGCAATGGTTGTCTGGAAATCCTTTTATTTAACACAGCTAATTACTTAAGCAGCTGCAAAATAAAACCGTGAAGTAATAAGCTTAGTAACTAAGCTTATTAGTTCTCAGTTTATTTTGTGGCTAAGCTTATTAGTTTGCGGCTCCCCAGGGTGCCGCAGCGCACACTTTGGGAACCCGTGCTCTATTGTGTTGTTTTATGATTTGCTCCAGAGCATTGTTATTAACAAGTCCAAGAAATGCTAGTTACATCCATTACTGGATATTAGCTCAATGCTAGAAGTCTAAAGAAAAAAAAACAACTCCCTAGAAGCTCTCTTTACCCTAGAGAATGCTGACACCTGTGCAATCACTGAGACATGGTTTAAAGCCATGGAGAGCACACCAACAGTGCAAGGTTATAATGCCTTCCACACATTTAGGCCAGCTACTCCACAGGCAGGGACTAAAGGTGGAGGTATCTCTATTTACATCAAAATTAAATATACTTCAAGGGTGGTCAAACAGGACAATGCACTTCAGCTGCTCCATATTCAAATCACCATAGGTAAAAATCCAATACCACTTCCTAGCAAGCTATAGGTCCTCCTCTATGACCCAGGAAACCCATACCATGTATTTAAATTTATTAGAAACACAAACCATCCAATCTAATACCGCATTTATGGGTGACTTTAATTACTCCACTATTACGTGGGGATCCTATATGACACCAAATGTACATGCACAGAGCTTTCTGAATTTTGTAAACACAAACTCCCTGGACCAGATAGTCAATACACCAACCAGAGGTGTAACCATACTGGATCTGGTCCTCACTAATATGGGAAACTGCTGCACATCCCCTACTGTAATGCCTTCCCTGGTAAGGTCAGACCACAAAATGGTCTCCTTTGAAGTAAAAATAAAACCTGGACCCCCAGCTAAACCTGGAATATTCAGGAACTATTCTAAGGCTAACCTCATGCTATTAAGTGAGAAACTGGCAAAATTTCAAGTCCCCATAAACCCTGCGAACACTGCTGCCTATGCAGAACTGTTCACAGAAACCCTATACAAACATTTTAATAGCTGCATAGAGGCAGCTGTACCCACCAGGAAGAAGTACAGAACTAAGTCAAAAAACAAGCCACCCTGATGGAATCACAAACTCAATAGGCTGTACAACAGGAAGAAGAAAATCATGGCAAAAATTAGTAGGTGTAGCACCCAGCAGGATAAAAGTATGCTCCTCAAACTAAACAAACAACGCAGAGGACAAATAAAGCCTACAAACTCCAAATCTGAGGTAGGTTTGGCCTCCCAGGCCAAGGATAACCACAAAGCATTCTTTAGCTATATGCACAACCTCAAAGGCAATATACAATTGTGTGCAGAGCTCATTGTAAATGGAGCTACCTATACTGAGCCAGAAGATATACCAAACCTCCTGGCTGATAAATTCAGCTCCAGTTTTACCACTCTCTCCCCCTCAACCTTCCCTCAGGAAATATCATCAAATATAACTCCCCCCCCCCACTATCATTAGGGAACAGGTCCTTAATGCTCTCTCTAAGACCAAGAACAATGCATTAATGGGCCTAGACAATATCTCAGGATGCCTTCTAAATAGCATGAAACATGACTTATCATAGCCTCTGGAATTACTATATAACTATAGCCTCCAAACAGCATTCATGCCTCATGCATGGAGAAAGGAAACAGTCATACCTCTGCACAAAGGTGGGCCATCTACAGATCCGGCAAACTACAGATCCATAAGTCTCACTAGTCTTATATGTAAAGAATTATCATGGAGATGATCAATAGAGATATAGTAAACCTAAGAATTAAGAAGGCCAGTACCTAAAACAATGATTTATTAAGCGCTTTTGTCCACTATCTTCAAGGACTTCATCAGAATGAAATTAATTTCAAACACAGTACTTAAATAGTCACATTAATTTACACAACACCTCCCCCCAATTAGCATCCCATAACAACCATTAAACTGTACTCAATATAAACTATGTAAAGGATCCTAAAATTCCATTTAGAACATAACCTATAAAAATACATATACACAATACTACATGTTCAAAATACAAAAAACACCTTTGATATTCTTGTGTTAGGACATAAAATATGTAGCTCTTAATTTTAAAATACTACTTAAGGGCATTGCTTCATTAAGGCCAGGGGTAGTTGTGGCATTCAATTTTAGTTGCCACTTAAATTCCAAATATTCCAAAAATTCATCACTAGGCCCTCCCCTTTGACCCAAATTTACTTCATCTATAGCAACAAATTTAAATTCATACTGGGGATTCCTTTCTATGTGCTTATATAGTGCTTTCCTGTCATCTCTATTCTTAATGTCATACAAATGCTGATAAATTCTTTTTCTCAGACTTAACTTAGCCTTACATGATTTACAGAGGGCCAAATATACTACCCCTTTGCTACCACGCTGGGACCTCCTAACTAACTTGATTTCTCCAAAACACTCTACAAAAAAGGTGTCACCCTCCACAATATAAGAACACAGTGAGCAATTGCCACATTTCACCATCTTCCCTTTAACAGGTTTTTCTCCAACACTTTCCAATAGACTTATAAAGCACAAGTCCTTCTTGTATACAATAATGGGCTTCTCCCCAACAATTTCCTTGTTTTGTTAATCTACACACACAAAAATCTTCCAGTTTCTTCTAACTTATAGATGCTAAGTCACATAAATTACTGCTATAGGTTAAAAAAAGGCCTTTTCAAAACCCTTGGAGTTCCCTTCTTTACATTTTTCACCTATATTACCCATATTACATTCCCTCAGTGAGGGGGGGGGCAAAATATCCTGTTCTTCTTTTTATATTTACTTCCAAAAAAAACTTCTGTTAAAAAATGCTTAGGATACCCCCTTACCATAAACATAGATCTCAGAACTTCACTTTCCTTAGCAAATTTGAGATAATCAGAGACCATCCTAACCAAACATACACATTGGCCCTTAACTAGGGATTTTTTTCTGGTGTAGGGGTGCATACTTTCATAATCTAGCAGGGTATTTGAATATATTGTAGACTCAAATCTTTTCATTCCTATATTTTTCCTGATGGTCACATCCAAAAAATTAACTACATCCCCTTGAAAATTAAGGGTGCATTTAAGGAAATCAGTAGTCCTATTCAGATAGTCTACAAACTCCATTTAATTTTCTCTACCACCCTTCCATAAAAAAATCAAATAATCTAAGTATCTACCATAAAAGGCCCAACAACTACTAAATTCTGAAGTCAACACAAAGTTGATTTCCCAACATGCAAGAACCGCATTAGCGAACTTAGGAACACAAATGGCCCCCATAGCAACTCCAGTTCTTTGCCTAAATAATTGATTTTCAAATATAAAGTAATTATTTTCAAGGACTATTTCCATAAAACACCTTAATACTATGGCTTTCTCATTATCCATATATGCATAACTGCAAATATACACATAAAACCATTCCATACCTAGCTCATGGGGAATGAACAAATACAGGTCCTGGACATCCAATGTAACAAACACCAGTTCCTCATTGAATTCCACAATACCAATTTTCATTAAGAAATCCCAAGAATCTCTAAGTATGTATTGGCTACTCTTAAAAATTTCTTGGGTATGGAAATCAATATATTTAGCTAAACAATAAGTCTTAGATGCCCTAATATCCACAATAGGATGCAAGGGAGGATTAAGCACATCCTTATGGAGCTTAGATATGCCAAATATGGTGGGGGTCTTAGGGTAAGATACTGTCAAAAATCTAAGGTCCTCCATTGTGATTTGGTTATTCAATAAAAGTTCTTTCAAAGCAAGATACATTTTTCTATAAGCTATGAGCATCTGCTTTAAGGAGGCCTCTTCATATGTATCCGAAAATAACATGGCAAACATTCTATTTACATAAGCATTTGAATCTATGACCACTAAGCACCGACTTTTATCTGGTTTCATTATCCTCACCTGTTTGTTGTTTAATAATTGAGTCAATAATGCTATCTCTTCAGTACTCAGATTAGACTCTATGGGTCAACTAATAGGGGATTTTTTCTCCAACAGTATTTTATTGTTTTACAATGGCGGTAACAAACAGTAAATGCATAAAGTTACAAAGAGTTCAAGTACAGTACTGACATAGTATGAAAGACTTAGGCATATATACCTTCCAAACATAAACTCTATACCTAGATACAAATATATACATAAGATGCTACTGATAGTGTTAAAGAAAGGAGTCAGATCATTTATGTAAATGCCTATGTACCTAAAACAGAAATGAGGGGACACATCAGATCCAAAAAAAAAAAAAAATTATAGGACATTGTATTAAAAGAAGATAAAGTTAATTGTGCAATTGTTCAGTCTCCTCGAATGAGGTCAAAAATCAGTTCCCAAAATTTTTGGTAATAAACTTGTTTATGGGGTCATTTATAAATAATTTTTGTGACGATATATAATTTGTTGCTAGATTCCAGAAACCATTCCAAGATAATTTGGTGTGATCCAACCGGTTTTTGGTTAGATAAAATTTAATTAGTTGACAGAGAGTAATGAGCACATGACATTTCAGTTTGGATAATCTAATATCTGTAATATGTAAAACCACTAATTCCCAAAAAATAGTTGACTTTTGATAGCCATTTTTTCTAACCTAATTTTGAGGGAGCACCAAAGTTTATATGTACGATTGTATGACCACAGGATGTGTAGGAGGTCTGCTTGAGGGAAGGAACAGCATGAACATGAATGGGTGACATTGGAGTTTCATTTATTTAATATGCAGGGGGTAAAATAAGAGTTATTATTAATCATTAGTTGTGTTTATATTAGCTTTTTGAAAGGGGAAAGTTTAATAGTGGATTCTATAGATCTAAGTTTTTGGTCTTCCTTAAGATCAGTACTATGCTGATGCCAATAGTTAGAAAATAACAGTATATTTTGAAACGTAGAGGCCACCACCAATTTATAGGTATTTGATATCATATTTTTTTGTATTATGATATTTATGAAATCTAATACCCCAGCTATATCGGTTTCAATATTCGGTTCATCAGCCACAATTGCTGTTATGAGTTCCCTGATTTGGTGTATGATAATAGTGTATTTTTGACCTAACTTTGGTTCATATCTCAGTTCTCATATCGATTTCTCCTTATGTCTATATATATCCCATATTGTGTATTCCTTGATTAGAGGATAGTTCAAGAGATTGATCATTTTGTTATTTAATCTGTTACTGGGATTCGTATGGATTGGTTGAAGATAGGGAAGGGCCCTATCCAGCTCCATAAATTTTATTAAACTTTGAAAAGTTTTTACTCTTTGCTTTAGAATACTATTCATAGGAAGGCTATTTAAACTTTTAGAAGTTAAGAAGGGGAGAGCTTTGGTGTTAAGTTTGTTGCTACTTACATGGTTATGCCACATCTTCACTCATAGAGGGTTCCATGTATCTCCCTTCAAATTGAGATTTGATATTAACATAACTCTATTTGCACAGATAATCCAGTAATACAATCGAAAGTCTGGCAAACCTAATCCACCTTTTTTTTCAGGTAACTTAATTTTTGATAACTTATTCTAACAGCCTTTGGAAACCAAATGAATTTGGCCAACTCTTCATTAATTTTTTGGAAAAATCATTAGGAATGACTAGGTTTGAAGCATTAAACTGATATAGTAATTTAGGTAAGACATTCATTCTGACAATTGCCACTTTAGATAACAAAGACAGATTTTAGTTGCTGCCATCTGTGAAGATCCTGCAGAATACCTGTCCATTTTTCACAAGGTTATTCTGGTACATAGTTAAAGAAGAATGCTCAAATTGTATCCCTAAGTATCTGAAAGAATATTCTAATTTGAAAGGAGATTCACATAATAGGTATTCTTCATGTTGAAATGGATTAATAGGAAAGGCAAGTGATTTCTTTTGATTAACTTTATAGTTTGAGACTTTCAAAAAAATCTATCAATTGTACTAATCAGCCTCTTAATATCTGATATGGGCATTCAAAGTATATATTTAAATTGTCTGCATAAGCAGATAGACTTACTTTGACATTCATAGTTTTAGGGATGGAGTGATAGGTGGCTTGGGAAATATAAAGAAGCAGCGGCTCAAGATATAGGTTAAACAGGAGGGGGAAATGGGGCAACCCTGTCTAGTACCATTAAGTATTCTGATAGGTTTAGATAATATTTTATCAATGTAGAGGTAAGTATATGATTTATTATACAGTGTTTCAATAATGTTAGTAAATCTTTTGGGAATGTTGAATTGAGCCATAGCCGGAAATAAGAAATTCCAACTTACTCTGCCAAATGCTTTACAAGCGTCAATTACTAATCCATAGCTCGGGTTCTTGACATTTATATTAAGATGTAACATAGCATCTAACATTAAAGTATTGTCTCAAGTCTGTCTGTTTAACATAAAACCAGTCTGTTCAGGGGTAATTATATAGGGGATTATTTTTTTCAGTGTCTCAGCTAGGATTGAAGACAAAATTTTAATGTCCACATTAATTAGGGAAATTGGCCTATAATTATGTGGATTTGATCTACCCAGACTGTTTTTAGGACTAAATATTGTTTTGGAATTATTTAAATAGCAATCGGATATGCCATACTCCTTAATATAATTATAGACTTTCAGCAGGATAGATGACAAGATCTGGTTAAATGATTTATAAAATTCTGTGGTATATCCATCCAGATCTGGCGCTTTACCTTCTTTTAATTTCCCTGTGACATCAATTCTTTCTTGCTGACCAAAAGGAGAATTTAGGAGCTCTATGTGGCCCTTTTTTAGTTTTGGAAATGTAATATTATTAAAGTAATCTATACTTTCTTCAGGAGACGGTTGTTGACTACTTACACCATATAGTTCTGAATAGATCTGATGGAAGAGTTCTACTATTTGTGTATCTGTTTTATATATCTTATCTTGATAGTGAAGTAATGAAATTCTATCTATTTCTTGTCTATTTGCAACAATTCTAGCCAAGACTTTAGATGGGAATTGTGCCTATTCTGAATATTTAGCCTAATAGGTGATTTTAAATATTCTCTAAATTCAACTTCACAAAGTTTTTCAAATAATGTGACCATCGGGTGTGCAGGGGGGGGGGCTTATTCATTCTTATTTTTATCTGTTGGTTTGTTGTCCATGCTTCAGTGTCCTTATTAGATGTAGTAAACCTCCAGACACTGGACCCAACTCAGTTTGGTTTCGTCAAGGACAGATCATGCCTACTCAGCCTGGTGGACTTCTTTCAGAAGGTCATCAAATTAATGGATGAGGGCAAAATCATTCACACTGTCTACCTTGACTTGGCCAAGGCATTTGACACAATACCCCACTCGGGCATTGTTGACAAAATCAGGAGGTTAGGTACAAACCCGTATGTCACCCAGTGGATAGCCAACTGGCTCACAGACAGGACCCAGGAAGTTAGAATTGGGGACTCCACCTCTACAAAGAGACCAGTCACAAGTCTGCTAATTTTTGGCATTTACTTCTCAGAAGTCATGGCCAATGTCAGTAGTCTCTGGCTGACTAAATTTGCAGATGATTGTAAATTGGGAGCTGTCATTGAATCTCACACTGATACAAATGTTCTCCAGGAGGGGCTGACAGACAAACAACTGGTGTCAGAGCCATTGACTAAAACTAAATGCCAAGCAATGCATAATAGTATCCTCTGAGAAATTATCTATCTCTGGTAACTATCATACTGACAACACACCCCTTAGAGTTGATGCAGTAGTCAGGGACTTAGGTTCACACACAGACAGTAATCAAGCCTTTGATCATCACATGTCTACAGTGGCGAGGAAATCATTCTATGTTGCACAACCTATAAACGAAGCTATGGCATCTAAGTCCAAGGAAGTCATTGTTCCACTGTATTCTGCATTCATCAGATCTGTCATTGAGTACAATGCCCTGTTTGGCATGTACCTAACCAGGCATATCCAACAACTGGAATGTCCGCAGAGGTTCCTCACTAAATGAATACAGGGCATACTTTAAAATGTCCTATGCAGACCACCTCAATACCCTATCCCTTTATTCTGCCTCCTTCAGGCTTTTGAGGAGAGATCTATGTCTGGTATAAAAGGACATTGACAGACCCCACTCTGATGGACCTCCTGCATAGCCACAAAACAAACAGCACCAGAATTACCCATTTCAAAGACTTAAACCTTGCCTATGATATAAATAAGACCTGCTGGAGAGAGAGGTATGCATTCCAGAGACTACCCTATCTATGAAACAGGCTCCCCATCCATGTGAAGCAGAGTTCTTCCCTAAACTAATTCAAGTTCAGCTTGTACAGTTGGATGGGAAACCAGAAATTCATCCCTGGTCTGGCACCTATGTCTCTAATGGACACAGGTAGCATGTAAATGGTTCATCTCCCAGGCCCATGCTCACTCTTATCAAGGGTATCAGAACTTCTGAGAGATCTGGGATGCATGGCTAGGCTTAAAAAGGCCCTTGTGGTCATTAGCCTAGTAAACACCTATGAACCTATGAGTGTGCCAAGCAATGCTTAAATAACTGAAGTCCCCTAACAAGTAGGTATTTGATTGATAGTTAACCCCTCAGTGGCATTAAAGAAGTTTGCATGATAAGGGGAGACATTGTTGGAGATATACAGCTGACAGTGAAGTAATAGATGGATTTCTTGAGAGTTATTTTGATTTATACACTCTCCAAGTTAAGTTCATTGGTAATTTAATGTGAGGAGCAGGTCAGTACTAAAACTGATTTAAGCAGCTTCAGCTGACATTACAGCTACATAGATGAATGTGTAAAGGGGTTATTAACTGTAGCAAGAAACTTGACCATACAGGACCTTTTTGTCAGCTTCAGGTTGAGGGGCGCCAATTTGATGACTTGGTGACTATCCAGGGTACCACCTGACCCCTAGCTATGACTCCCTCTGTGAAGTGCACCATGCTATTCATACCTCTCAATGTGTTAGTAAAAAAAATCATACCACTGACATTTAAAAACCCTAGCAGTAGGTATGAAACAGGAACTTTTTTATTTTTCAAAATTAAATGTTTACACATATTAGATCACACATACTTAGCAATAACAAAACTTTGTAGAGGCTTTTTTTAGTTGTTTAATAATGTATATTCCTTAAATGCCCTTACAAAAGTCCAACTTTATAAATAAATCAATAAATCTAAGAGAAAGAAGACCAAATCTAACAGCAAACATCACAGAACTGTCTGAAGCATAGCAGTTGAGAGTAATGATGCTCTCCAAATCTGAGTTTAAGATTATTAAACTGAAATGTCCACTAGGGAGTCTTAGCCCAAAAAGGTACTATGTGGCCAACAAAAGCATTAGCCAGTATGCAGAAGCCTTGGTTTAAGAGGTGTAAAGCCATCCCTGGTGAAACTTTTCTCTCATTTTACACCTACTGCTTACTAGATATACTTTTTATTTCTACAATCACCTGTACATATATGTTTCAGTTTGCATCTCTTACAAAATCATTATTTGTGTCCCACATGTATATTGTTCCATTGTATATACAATAGCATAAAATTTGTCAATGTATTACTTGAATTTCTGTAATCAATTTTCTCTCTCTCTCTTCTCTCTCTCTATATATATACATACATATATATATATATATATAAGCTTCTTTTTGAATTTATGTACAAGCAATTGTATATTTGTTGTATATCTTAATTGTTTCTCAATACTCTAACCACTGTATGCTGCATCATTTGTAAAACTCTGATTTTTACTCTTTTTATATGTTCTATGGTCTTTGTACAAAATAGCTATGTTTATATTTTTTTTATTATTTTTATTATTTTTTCTAATTTTTTACTATGTATCTGGAACTTTTCTCCCTGGGCCTCCACTGAAAATGCTCACCTTGTGTCTAGTCAGACTAACACGGTAAACAAATGGAAAATAAATAAAAATAAATAAAAATATTAATGCTATCTGTGGAGATTTTTATTCTAGTCCTCCACTCAAAAGGGTTTCCTCAAGAGCACAATATGACTACTTAAGTTAACGAACTGAAAATAAATAAATAAAATAAACCTTTGCAGGCTGACACATACTGGATCCCATAATAATGATGTAATCTACTTATCCAATTGTGAAATCCAATTATCTTTTCTTTGTATCTAGGCACTATTATAAGTGAAGACAAAATAGTACTCAAGAATAGTATCCTTCCTGTCTCCAGCACATGCATAGTAAATTCCATCCTGACTCTCTGCAGGTCCCTATGGGTGAAGCAGTTCAGGTCATTTAGTCCAGCTTGGGCCACCTCTATGTCACTGTCATACTTGTCTGGTTTAAGGGACCTTAGGACGCTTGTGATGTCATGGATTTTGGCAACCGACATGCAGATTGCAGTCAGCTAATTTTGTTCTGTCTTGTGAGGGTGCAGCCTGTATACCTAACTAAAAAGTCACTTATTACTAAATCATGTCCTTGTATGAAAGTAGACCTTATAGGTTGAGTCTATATTACTTCATCAAAAGCTTAAGTGATTGAATCATTAATCCGGAAACTCAAATCAGTGAAAGCTTAATTAAGGGAATGACCATTCCAGCCAAACATTTCCTAGGGAAAAAAAAGCTAGTAGGCTAACTACCGACTGGAACAAATATAAAAAATGTAAAACCCTGCAATGTGGAGGGGCTTTGTTCCCACACCCCGCTAACTATATATGCCAACTCTGAGATCGCACTGGAGAAAAGGGCAAATCCCTGATGATGGCCAATCACGTCCTTTTCCTGGGAACATTTTCTCTGTAATGATCCTTTGCTTAATTGTGCTTTCACTGAATAGGGTTCAACGAATAGCGATTTTCTGAATTAAGGGTTTGATGAAGTGATATAGACCCTATAGGTTTATAAGTTAATAGGTAAATACTAGGCCAGCTGCCCTTGCAGGCCATTTTAAGCCTAGTCAGTTTCCTTTTTTTAGTTCTTGAATTAACCTGTCCCATTTGGTGTAGATTAGCCTTGCCAGTCCATGGTTGATAATTATAGCTACCCCTGTTGAGAAAACCTGGGATCATATCATAGATAATTTGAGGGGACTCATGCATGAGATAAAGCATTTAGGGGGCTGCTTCTGTCCATTAGTAGTATAGGGGTCAGTCCTCTGGTAAATTTTCTGTTTCCCTTCCATAGATTTAAGTTGTGCTTGAATATGAACAGAGAAGAGTTTTGTTTTACATGGATGGAGAGTCTGTTCCAGAGCATAAAAAGCACTAAGTGTTCCATGGCAGACTTTATGGGCTTAGGCATGCTTTCCTTGTGACTCGAGTGAGTTATGTGGATTTGCAATATGCATGAGTGGAGCCTTCTGTGGAGACCAGGATCTTTTAGAACTGGCTCTGGGGGCAAATTTTTCATTACAGTCTCAACAGAAACTATGAACCTAGTGTCATGTTAGAACTGCTATGGAGCTGTAGATGTATGATGCTTACTAAAAGAGGCATCATGCAAGAGTTTGTATCAAGGTCTGTTAACCATTTTACATCTCTTGCAGATTGTACTATAAAATGGTAGAAGCAATGAACAGTTGGTAAGCATCAGGAGTTACCTTAAAAAACCTAATATCAGACTAGTCATGAATGGGATGAAAGCAGATTATTGAACCATGTTGTCAGAGGGTAGAGGATTCTCACTGGTTGTAGTACTCCAGGGTTTGAGGGAGACTACCAGAGGGAACCCTTGGTGGTTACGTGTGAAGTATTTGGGTGATTCTCAAAGGTTAGTTTAGATGATAGCAAATCTAGCAGTATTTAGTGAAAACATGGGATTAAGCTATACCATACAAATTACTAATAACATCACACAACTAATTTATAGTTATAACTCCTAGCACCGATTAGGGCTTCTGCTCTTAGTGCTGTACAGATCACTTACACACACACACACACACACACACACACACACACACACACACACACACACACTTCAAAACAGTTGCTAGGTACTGAACAGTGTAGCTTTAATTTACACCACAGGATGAGCATAACAGAGAAACATTTAGGGTCACATGCGGTGGACCAAACATGATAGCTAAGGTTATTTACCGCAGAATAGTCATCAGTCTGTACAACAGAACTGCTGGCTTTATACAGGTAATTTGTAGAGTCACAGATGTCCACACAACTCAGGATCTTTTTGCATATCACACAGCAGTCACTTAACAGTGGACACAATAGTTATATCCTGCTAATGCTGAGTGGTCACTAAAATCACTAAATGGTAACAATGAATGTGACATTATTGCACCCACCATGCACCAGGCACCAGAGCATTTTTTTAAGCACATCTCTAAATAATACAATCATTTAAAAGACAGTACACTGAACACAGAACTAAATAGCTTTACCTTTTAGAAACAAATCCACTAAGCGGTAAGACTAAACAGGACAGTAACGGTAGGAGAAACAAATAGCAAAGCAGTCACTAAGCAGTAACACTGAACAGACGCATTGCATACTGCAAATGTTACAAGATGAATTAAGCGAGGTTTGCCAAGAATGAGAAAAAGTAGTGATTTGCCTATTGGCTACTACCAGGTGGCTGCTTCTATTTCTGGTCCCACCACAGCTGCATACAGCTAGGATTTAATGTTCTTCTGCGCTGTGTCTCATCAGCACCAAAAAAGTAGCACTAATCCTAAACTGATATCTGAGAAATGGGGTCACAGACTCTTTGATGTCTTGGCTATTGCAAGGATCTGTAAGCTTGCTGTAGTCTTTTCTTGGTATAGACAATGGGTAGCATATACAGCAGCTCAGCACAACATATTATTTTATAAAAGGTGTAACAGATGGATTTCTTTTCCTGCATCTTTCCTTCACCACTTCCTGTTGACTATCTAGCCTCTTCCTTCATCACTTCATTTGATACTTTCCTGCTTCCCCAGTGCTGTAGGCAATGGGGTGGGGGGAGCTGAGAATCATAGCCAGCATCCTGCAGGGAAGACAGAGGTTTTTGTCTCTAACCCCTTCCCTACAGCAGCGTGATGTCTGTACTACCCCAATGTCAAGACTATGATAAGTGCTGACTTCCACATATACACCTAATTCCTGACTACGATGAATTAAATTTACTGGGCATGCATAACTTGGTCCTTTCTGTTATCAGCAATGCCATGTATCCTTCACCTATTTCAGAAGTGCAGAAAATCAGGATGTTCATCGTGTTACACTGCTGCAGTCATCACACTTGGGTTATCCTGCCATCAGGCGGTCCCGCAGTCGGCCAGAGTTCCAAAGTCTTGGTCCGGCGTCGGATGCTGTCACTTCTTCCCTGACGTCAGAGCACCAGGGGTATATAAGATGCATCCGACGCCATTTTCTTCAGTCTTTCTTGCCGCACGGTGCCCGAAGCAGAAGCAGTTCACAAGTGCCGGTCAGCCGACTCCTGAGATTTTCAAATTGAATTTCAGACCGAAGTCTTCATAAAGCTAAGTACCCCATTGGGGAACCTTTTCTTGCCTCAGTCCGATGTCAGAAAAAGTTAACAATTGCATTTCTTGTGGGAAGCAAATACCTCATAAGGACTTTCATTCTTTTTATATTCCTTGCCTAGGCCCAGACCACGAAGTCCCAGGTTGTCAGTTTTGTGCTAGGTTTAATAAACGAACTATTAAACATCGGTTTGATTTCGCACTACATTATTTTGGTAGGAAATTTAATTATACCATGCCGTCGGACCAACCGATGACCGGAATGCATAAAAAACACAAAGATAAGGACAGGCAGCCGAAATCCAAACTGGACTCCGAGGCCTCTGCTAGGCCAGTCGCCAGTTCTCCAGTTTTCAGTAAGGTGCCTACGCAGCCCCTGACGACCACTGAATTAGAACCCCAGGCGACATCTGATTCACAAGCGGAGATTGCTAGGCCTCCACAACCTTTACCTTTAGGCCCTTCCAACTCCATACCTGAAGGAGATTCCGGTGCAGTTGAAATGCCTTCAGTTGCAGAAGGTGTCTTCAGACTGACTACACTCACTATTAAATCCTATGCAAAACTGAAAACTCCTTTAAAAACAAAGAAGACTGTACAGCAGTCTCCAGTACAAGGCCCCATGCCTAAGAAACAGATGCTTAAGATGGCTGAAGACTTAATTACCCTAATCAGGGGTTCCCATCCCCCTCCTGATAAAAGGCCAAGGCAGGAGGAGTACTACGCTTTCTCTGACCAGGTTTCTATTTCCTCAGACTCTTCTGAGGAACAGGAATATTCCTTCCCCCCTTATGAAGAGTCAGAGGCTGAAGAGTCTATCCCTTCTGCATCTCCACCAGAAAACTACTCTTTTGGGGAAATCTTACATACTATGAGGGAACATTTCCACTGGGAAGGCCAGGATTACTCTGATTCTAAGAAAAGGCTCCGAGAGTTCCTTTTACTACCCCAGCACAGACCACTTGCTATTCCACCTGTGTTACATATTGTGGATGATGTTTACTCAGAATCTAGCCTTAACCCAGATTCACTACCTCCAGCACCAGCCAAACCAGACAGATACTACAGAGTCCCTGACTCACACAAATTCCTGTATAAAAGCCCTGTTGCTGACCCAGAAACCATTTCCCAGGGTCCCAAAGGGGTTAAGGCCTCTATTGCTAAAAATCCTGTGCCCTCTGAAAGGGATTCTAGAGCACTAGACAGATGGGGAAAGAAAGTATATACCTCAGCTAATCTAGCTATGAGGGCCTTAAATTGTCAGTTTCACATGCTGAAATATCAACAATATCTGATGTCTCAATTAAAACAAAAAATGCTCGCACATACAGACAAGCCAGATTACAAGGAGGTGCAAGATTTGTTGCATTCAGCTGAACAAGTGGGGAAACATACTTTGCAATGTGGATTTGATTCATTGGAAGCTTCTTGTAGAGCAGCAGTGACAGGGTCTGTCATATGTAGGCATGCTTGGTTAAAAGAACAAACTTTACCTGATCATGTTAAAGCAAAGTTACTGGATGCAGCTTTACAGCAGGATGTTTTATTTGGTGTAAAAGCAGAAGAAGTTTTAAAGAAAATGGAAGATAAGGCAAAATCTATGCAGATGGTCAAGGATTTCTTACAGGTTCAACCCCCTCGTTTCAGCAGAAATTGGCCAACCAAAAACTGGTCCTTTCCAGCTTCTGCCAGACCACAGAGGGGCAGATACAGACGCCCAAGAGGCAGAGGCCAGCCAAAAGGCTCTTACCAGCCTCGACAATGGAGTGCCACAACCCAAAAAGGAGGAGAAGACAGGTGTCAAACTACCAGAAGGCAAACACAATGACTTACCCCTCAGACTGCCAAGCAAAACCCTCTTGGTAGCTCCCTTGGGGGGAAAACTAGCACTTTTTGCAGACAATTGGCACATCATCAGAAAAGACAAATGGGCCCTAAACATTGTATCTCAAGGATGTAGATTCCACTTTCACACTTTGCCAAGGATAAAAGGAATGCCAAACCTGTACACCAAATCAATGGGCAGAGGCTCAAAAGCAAATTTCAGCTCTCATGGACATGAGAGCCATTCAGCAGGTTCCTACACAGGAGCAAGGACAAGGATTTTACTCAAGACTGTTTCGAGTTCCCCAAAAAAGACAAAGCCTGGTGACCCATTCTGGACCTCTCAATTCTAAACACATACCTGGAAGTACCCAAATTCAAGATGCTAACACTGCAGCAACTTCTTCCCATGCTGGGCAAGAAGGCTTGGCTAGTAACGCTGGACCTCAAGGAGGCATACCTGCATGTCCCTATCAGACAAAGTTGCAGAAGATACCTCCGATTTATTGCAGGTTCAACCCATTACCAATTCTCTGCACTGCCCTTTGGCTTATCTACTGCACCCAGGGTCTTCACAAAATGCCTGGCACCAGTAATTGCATACTGCAGACAAAGAGGGATTCAAATATATCCATACCTGGACGACTGCCTTTTTCAAGCAGAAAGCAAGGACATTCTATTAAAGAATTTGGCGTTTGTCTAAAACCTACTAAGTTGCCTAGGGTATACAGTAAACGAAAAGAAGTCAAAACTAGTGCCCTCACAAGACATAATATTCCTGGGTGCCAGCTTAAATACAATGGCCCAGATGACTTATCTCACACCAGACAAGCAAGGACAACTGACTCAATACTTCAAAATGATGGCAACAAAGACCCAACTCCCTGCAAGAAAAATTCTGCAGGCCTTGGGATTCATGGCATCTTGCATACTACTAATACCATTTGCAAAACTGCATATGAGAAAATTACAATGGTATCTGAAAAGCGTATGGACCCAGCACAGCCACAGCTTGGAAACAATAATTCCACTCATTCCCTGCCTTCAACAGGAGTTTCTATGGTGGGCTCAAGCATGTCAACTCAGCAAGGGTCAGCCTTTCACCTTACCCACAGCCAGGCAAACTATAACAACAGATGCTTCAGATTATGCCTGGGGAGCACACATGGCAGGACAGTGTATTCAGGGCAAATGGTCTGCAAACCAAAGGCATCTACATATCAATCAAAAAGAGATGGTAGCTGTACAAAATGCCCTAACAGCTTTCAAGGACCTCCTACATCCAGGACAACTCCTAATAAAGACGGACAACACCACAGTGATGTGGTACATAAACAAGCAAGGGGGCACACACTACACTTCCGCCCTTTGAACCTGCTTTCACAGCTGATCTACAGTACCTATCATGGAAAACTGCCCTGCTGCTAGCAATAACTTCAGCACGAAGAGTCTCAGAACTACAGGCCCTAATGGCAGTGGAGCCTTTCATCATTTTTCATCAAGACAGAGTCTCTTTACGAACTAACCCTTCCTTTATGCCAAAGGTGGTATCCAGTGTGGCCCTAAACCAATCCATTCATTTGCCACCTTTTATCCAAACCCCCAGAACAAAGGAGAAAGGCTCCTACACTCTTTGGACATTCACAGGCAATTACGTTACTACTTGGATAAAACTAAGGCTTTCAGAAAATCTGATCAGCTGTTTGTATCCTATGCTGCAGGATCTCAAGGAAAAGCTATCTCAAAACAGACCATTTCAAAATGGATAGGACATTGCATCCATTTCTGCTACACACACCATGGGAAATCTGTGCCTGGTATCATCAGGCCCCATTCCACCAGGGCTACAGCAACATCAACAGCCTTCCTCAGAGGGGTACCAACCAAGGATATTTTGGAGGCTGCAACTTGGAGTTCAGTGCACACCTTCACCAAGCACTATCACTTACCTCTATACTCTAAAACCAGAGCTGGCTTTGCCACTGCAGTTCTGCAGGGCCTACTAGCCTCTCCAAACCCTGTTTAGTTCCACCACCCATCCTTAGCTTTGGGATTCACCCCAAGTGTGATGACTGCAGCAGTGTAACACAATGAACATAGTACAGTTTTGTACCTACCATAAATGTAGATGTTCAAGTGTTCACACTGCTGCAGTCCAGGTTACCCTCCCTCCATCCCCTCTGAACTAGCTGGACTTATCTATGCCTTTCTAACCTATACAACCTCTGTGATGTATTTGCTTGTGACTGAAGGTATTGTTTTATTTTTATATGTAAATGTTTATATAGCAATATGTATTGCCTACCTATTGGGAGCACCTGACATCTGGGGCAAGAAAAACTGAAGAAAATGGTGTCGGATGCATCTTATATACCCCTAGCGCTCTGATGTCAGGGAAGAAGTGACAGCATCCGACGCCGGACCAAGACTTTGGAACTCGGGCCGACTGCGGGACCGCCTGATGGCAGGATAACCCAAGTGTGATGACTGCAGCAGTGTGAACACTCGAACATCTACATTTATGGTAGGTACAAAACTGTACTTTTCCTTCCACTCCCCCTCCCCCAAGCCAGTAACAACCCATATATTTCATTATCACCCTCCTTGACTGGTTTTCCTAGGTTTGTGGTCACTTTTTAATCCTGGCTATCTGGCTTACAGTTAGGGCTTTATCCTTTCTGTACCACAGGGCCAGCTAACAAATAGTTACTTGACTGTGGAACCAGATATATGCATGGCTTATGTGTTGCAACACAGATGCAAATGCACAAACACACACACATGTCCATCCACAGACACGCACGTGCACGTGCATATACTCACAAAGTAGAGTCATACGACCACAGTAAATCATTAAAAAAGTAGGTACCATTTTCAGAGTTGTGTGGGATGTAATGCTGCATATAGGGAAGGGATGCTCAGAAAGTTGAATGAAATGGAAAAGACAAGAGACAGACAAAATTAAGACTTTATTGAGAAAGGGAGATAAACAAAGAAAAGGAGAAAGAAGAACAGGAGAAAAAGACAAAGTAAGAGTCAATATGTAAATGTAGGTTTCCAGCAATTTGGATTATATGGTACAGGATTATGATTAGGCCTAGCTGATAAACCAGATGAAGTTAAGTATAGATGATTTTTCTTGTACTGACAAGTAAGTGGTCTTCTCCCTTCCCTCATTTCAACACTGAAAATCCCTCTTCTTCCCTTTTATTGCAACCCTAACCAACGTATTAAATCAAAGGGCCTATTTTTCTTTTTTCACCAGACTAATTACGCTGTCTCTAATCCTTACCCATAGTTCATTGCTCTCTTGTTTCCCCTCCATTGTTCTAGCTCTTTACACATTTCACCATTTTCCTGCAGTATTCTACTTCACTCCATGTAACACCTGCACTAGTGTTCTAGTGCATTTCCATTTCTTACTTCCACTTTTAACCCTATCTTGAACTGTAGTGATGTGTGATCACTGTTTGCCAACATTGGATTAATATCTACCTCCTCATAACTTCAGCTTTGCTAATCACCAGATCCAGAAGTCTATTATTCTGTGATATTGCTGTACATTCTGGAAACGTCCCTTCAGTACCAATTATATATTTCATATTTTTATCTATTCCTTCTTTGGAACTTGGAAAACTCCATATACTTTCCGGGGGAATTAAATATATATAATTATCACTTCCCTTCTATTATCGTACACACCAGCAATTCATCATTTTGTGTGTGTGTGTGTGTGTGTGTGTGTGTGTGTGTGTGTGTGTGTGTGTGTGTGTGTGTGTGTGTGTGTGTGTGTGTGTGTATGTGTATGTATCAGTGGTCTCTGTACAGTATCTATACATCAACACATGCCCTCCCCTTCATTTCTAACTGCTAGTGCATTGACACCATCTCTTCCTTTACCTCGGATGCTGCCATAGTTTCCCCTCATCGCATACCTTAACTGCCACATACTTAATCCTGTCCCTTACACAGTCTGCCATCCCATCCTGAAATGACAAACATCTTTCTAAACATCTTACACCCAAGTATTGGCATGTCCCATTCCCTCAAATCATTGGCCTGTATTTCTATAATTCCTTTACTCAGAAAACTCTAACATGCTCCCATCTTCTGCTCCTACCTGCACAAAACATATTTAAAACATTTCCAACCTCAGTTTCCTGTTCCTTTCTTTTACTGAAACTACATTACCTAACTCAATACCAATTTCCCCTGTCCTCTTTACTTTTACACCTTTTTTTCTGGTAAGAACAACCCCCTCCCTCTTCTATTTAAATACACATTCATACATCCAAATGTAGCTACCAAACCTGAGGTGAAGGCTATTGTTCACACAAAGTTCCTCCCAGGACTGTTCACAGTCAAAGATTAACAGTATTATGTGTCATTATACTGCAGGTTGAATGTTATAAATGAAATAAAAGATAAAGAGAGAAAAAAGAATGATAAAGAGACAGAGAAGGACAGAAACATGCAGAGAGAGCGAGAGAGAGACAGACAGAATCTCTGTAACATAACCTTTAGACTGATATTTCTCTGTGCACTATAAATAGTCTGTATGTCTGCTACTATATCTGTGAAGCCCTCCAAGGACCATTACAAGACAGAGCTCCTGTCAGGATAAATAGTAATACACTTCTGTGCACTAAAGACTGAATGCCACAGAGAGAGACAGAGAGAGACACACTCAGTAAGTCAGACAGAGACAGACAGGCAGAAAGGGTAAAATATTTCTATCATAAATTTTAAATCTTGGTGTTTCCCCATGATTTATATAATCAGTCTGTTTCTGTCATGAATCAGTGCCTGTCCACTTTGCTATGCAATGTTATACTTTAACCTTTAGTCCAATGGTACTGCACATTACATAGCCAAATATAGCAACAGCCAATGTGTTTGGCACTTGGACAAATCCAAAGAGAACAGCTGTGACAAGGACATAACAAGTTCTTCAATCATTTGGACTGAGCGAACAGTGAATGATTGAATTAATGTATTAATGCACACTTAAAAATATTTATCTTGCCAGACACAGTATAAATAATTATATGTAAAGATTCACTTTGGCATCAGAAGTTACAAGAAAAAATAGTGCATGTATGAACTATAATCTGGTGGATGTAACCAGTTCATTAGGTGTATGCAGTTCTGTATCTATGTCCACTTTGAAACAGTGTGTAGCCACAAGAATCAGATAAAGTGCTAAGTGTTGACCCATGTGATTCCATTACGATACAAAAAGGGCAGTACATCATAAATAGCACGTCATTTGAGCTATAAGACAGCTCACATGTATGTCAGCTTGAAACTTTTGGGCATTGCAGTAGTACAAGTAAGTATATTCTGAGATGGGGCAGGAAGATATGTGCAGCATAACAGAGACCAGGATGACTGCAAGAGCATCTCGCACAGACTATTGCCTAATAATTCACATTCACAAAAACCATGTATTGCACACAAATCTTCATTTTCACAGTTGTTTTCTATAATGACCCAAGTTAATTGTTTCAACAATATTAAGTTCTGGGACTTGTTCATTCATTTAATGTGCAGTCCCTGAGCAGAAAATGCAATGCTACAGTGTTTAATGATACTTTAAAGGCATATGAGTAGAAGTCTCAAACATGAGAACTGGCACTCCACCATTTATGCATGTCCTGCTTAACTCTTTTAAACATATGTAAACACACACACACACACACACACACACACACACACACACACACACACACACACATACACACAGACATTCCCACTTGTTTCTGTATATCTTGCTGCCCCTCCATTCATCAGACTTCCCTCCATTCATGATTGTGTAATACATGGCACTTTTGTTTGAAAAGTGTGTGTTTTTCTACAGTGAATTATAAATATTAATAGATAGCAGTTAAGCCAAGCATTTTCTCATTAGTTTTTACTTTCCCTGGGATTCAGCAAGCAGCCATGCAGGATTAAGTTATTCCTGCATGGCAGGGACTACTCCTGTACAGCACGGCAGTGCGCCTTGCATATTCATGAAGGCGTGCTGCCTGTGCTGTTAAATTTACACAAAGTTGTGTACGAGTGCAGGGGATGTGTCTGAGAGCAGAGCTCTCACAATACACACACGTCTGCACTCCAGGATTGCCTTTCGGCAATTAAAATGAGCGAGAACGCTCATAGCAACCCCAACACGTCAGGAACATACCTCTCAACTGTACAGATTTTCGCAGAATGTCCAGAGATGTTTTTGGTGTATTCCTCCTAAAATCTGTACCTTTCTGGAAAATAGCTGAGGAGTGAAGTAGTTAAATAATGACAAATATTTGAATTTAAAAGACTCCACATCCTTCAGAAAATCCATGCTAATGCAAGAGATCTAGCAGTATATCAACTGTCTAAGTTTGTAAGAGCAATATTTAAAATCTGCCCCCCCCCCCATCATTTTAGGGTTTGTCCAGAGGTTTTGCTGCAAGAAGTTGAGAGGTATGCCCACCACAAAGCAGAAACCTGATAAAAGTACATGGTTTAGCATTAGCAGGGATATTCTGAAGGGTATAGCTAAAATAACACAGCAAAACTTTTTTT
This sequence comes from Protopterus annectens, assembly GCF_019279795.1. Classification (NCBI taxonomy): domain Eukaryota; kingdom Metazoa; phylum Chordata; order Ceratodontiformes; family Protopteridae; genus Protopterus; species Protopterus annectens. The sequence continues at coordinate 953,132,952 of NC_056735.1, read as the reverse complement.
TATAAATGCAATACAGTTTAAGTGTAGCTGTGTGGGTGTTCCCGTTGCTTAGCTATGCTTAGTCCAGCTTAAATAGCACAAGAAGTTAAACAAAATCAGCAGTATGGCAATAGTGTACTGGTTAGAGTGTATGCTTTCCAAGCAGCCATTCCTGGTTTGATCCCCACTTTAACCAACATTTTAAATGTGATAGCAGTACATAAACATTTTTTTGTATTACCTACTAAATAACATATATTTGTTAACCAGAGTACTGCATTAGGTCCAGATGTGAGGTTTCAGTGTAATAAAGTTGTAAAATCCCCATATAAACACAAGTGCCCCATACAGTATAGTCACACATGAATAAATGTAATGAAAGCACATTGGGGGATGTCAGGAACAGTAAACAAATTTATAATATGTAATGAATGATGAATCCATGCCATACAGCAGATAGTCTATAAAATGAAAAATTAACAATGTTAAGCATTGCACAGCTCTGCTTGCCAGGTATAAGCATTGTGTAAATATGACTGCTAAGCAATGAGTAGCCACAAGAATCAGTTAAAGTGCTAAGTGTTGACCCATGTGATTCCATTACGATACAAAAAGGGCAGTACATCATAAATAGCACGTCATTTGAGCTATAAGACAGCTCACATGTATGTCAGCTTGAAACTTTTGGGCATTGCAGTAGTACAAGTAAGTATATTCTGAGATGGGGCAGGAAGATATGTGCAGCATAACAGAGACCAGGATGACTGCAAGAGCATCTCGCACAGACTATTGCCTAATAAATCATCTTCACAAAAACCATGTATTACACACAAATCTTCATTTTTCACTGTTGTTTTCTATAATGACCCAAGTTAATTGTTTCAACAATATTAAGTTCTGGGACTTGTTCATTCATTTAATGTGCAGTCCCTGAGCAGAAAATGCAATGCTACAGTGTTTAATGATACTTTAAAGGCATATGAGCAGAAGTCTCAAACATGAGAACTGGCATTCCACCATTTATGCATATCCTGCTTAACTCTTTTAAATATATGTAAACACACACACACACACACACATTCCCACTTGTTTCTGTATATCTTGCTGCCCCTCCATTCATCAGACTTCCCTCCATTCATGATTGTGTAATACATGGCACTTTTGTTTGAAAACTTTGTGTTTTTCTACAGTGAATTATAAATATTAATAGATAGCAGTCAAGCCAAGCATTTTCTCATTAGTTTTTACTTTCCCTGGGATTCAGCAAGCAGCCATGCAGGATTAAGTTATTCCTGCATTGCAGGGACTACTCCTGTACAGCACGACAGCGCACCTTGCATATTCATGAAGGCGTGCTGCCTGTGCTGTTAAATTTACAGGAAGTTGTGTGCGAGTGCAGGGGATGTTTCTGAGAGCAGAGCTGTCACAATACACACACCTCTGCACTCCAGGATTGCCTTTCGGCAATTAAAATGAGCGAGAATGCTCATAACACCCCCAACACGTCAGGAACATACCTCTCAACTGTACAGATTTTCGTAGAATGTCCAGAGATGTTTTTGGTGTGTTCTCTTGCATTAGCATGGATTTTCTGAAGGATGTGGAGTCTTTTAAATTCAAATGTTTGTCATTATTTAACTACTTCACTCCTCAGCTATTTTCCAGAAAGGTACAGATTTTAGGAGGAACACAATAGTATTACAGAACAACATTTTTATGTTTGAAGACACCTTGTATCTGCAGAGGGATGGCGTGGCTAAGTTTGTATGAGCAATATTTAAAATATGTCCCCTCATCATTTTAGGGTTTGTCCAGAGGTTTTGCTGCAAGAGGTTGAGAGGTATGCCCACTACAAAGCAGAAACCTGATAAAAGTACATGGTTTAGCATTAGCAGTGTTATTCTGAAGGGTATAGCTAAAATAACACAGCAAAACTTTTTTTTTATAAATGTGATAAAGTTTAAGTGTAGCTGTGGGGGTGTGCCTGTTGCTTAGCTATGCTTAGTCCAGCTTAAATAGCACAAGAAGTTAAACAAAATCAGCAGTATTGCAATAGTGTAGTGGTTAGAGTGTATGCTTTCCAAACAGCTGTTTCTGGTTTGATCCCCACTTTAACTAACATTTTAAATGTGACAGCAGTGCATAAACATTTTTTGTATTACCTACTAAATAACATATATTTGTTCACCAGAGAACTGCATTAGGTCCAGATGTGAGGTTTCAGTGTAATAAAGTTGTAAAATCCCCATATAAACACAAGTACCCCATACAGTATAGTCACACATGAATAAATGTATGAAAGCACAATGGGGGATGTCAGGGACAGTAAACAAATTTATAACATGTAATGAATGATGAATCAATGCCATACAGCAGATAGTCTATAAAATGAAAAATAAGCAATGCTAAGCATTGCACAGCTCTGCTTACCAGGTATAAGCATTGTGTAAATATGACTGCTAAGCAATGAGTAGCCCAGCTAAGTGGATTTGCCCATTGGTAAGCAGTACTGAACCTGTCCCTTTAAGCAATGCCAACCTTAGCTAAGCAGGTTTGCCCATAGCTTAGCTTAGCTTAGCTCAGCATATTCAAAACCATCCAAATCACGGCAAAGGGTGGGAAATCATCCATATTTAAACCCCACAGGTAGGAATACAGCTCATAACTGGTTGCAGCTTTCCACTGCAGGCAGCATGGCTGGAGTCGGAGAGGGATTGTGCTTCCGGCCACAGCATTGGGGCATCCAGGAGTCCAAGGTCATGGTAGGACTCCTGGTAAAAAAAACATGATGAGAGACTGCTGCAGGGCCAGTACCAAGGCTCCCAATATAATGCGGAAGCCTGGGGACCATCTCACCCGTGACCTCACCAGTGCCACTGGTATCCATCGGACTGGTGAGCAGGTCAGACATCACTAAACTGACCTAAAACAGAGGAAGATGGAGCTCTTGGACCAGTGGATCCAAGAATCAAGGCAGAGGGGTGATGTCCCAGCAGCGTGTAAGTACTCATACTAGTGACTGTTTAATAATGTCCAGCCTGTGTATATGATGGATAGGTATGGCTAAATATTTCTCTATTTCCCTTACAGCTGCAGCTGAGTGGGCTGTGAATCAGAAAGCCCATGCGAGTAGGCTGCAAAGGCTGTATCCTGAGGCTGGTGAGTAACAATCCTGCTTGTAGTAGTCATACCAAATAAATATGAAGTAGTAGAAAGTCAGCTGCCAGTATAAAAACTGTTTTGTGTATGGGTTGTACTGAATAAACCAGACAATATGACAGTAATAGTCCCATATAGGTCATATTTAAATAAAACTGTAACTGCCTGGCAATAAAGCTCTAAATCCTGGACTGGTTGTGTTTACTCTGGTATCGTATGGCATTTTTAGTGTTGCATTCTCTTTATAGTAATGCTGCATTAACCACTGTTACCCACACTGTGCTACATAATAAAAATGTCTAGGAATGTCTGCATAAGACTGTTGTAATTACAAGGTCAGACTGTACAACCGAGAGAGACTTAGACAGAAAACAGTGAAGAGATAGACAGCATTATCCAAACAGTGCACTCTACTGTGACTTAAATTGTTGTCTTTTTAGCAGACACAGCCATGGTTCGAATACTGGGAGTGGTAGTAAGCTGTATGCATAATCATACCTTTCAACTGTACAGATTTGTTCGGAATGTCCAGATAGTTGGCTCATATTTTCTGCCTGTTATCCTGTCCCCCTGGCAAATCAGTGGGATAATCTCAGAATTTTAGGCAGCAAATAATGGCATACATCTGATTTTCAGACCTCAAAACCTTCAGAAAATGTATATGAAAACAAACCTGTCACTCTAGAAACTCAACATAAGTTTTTGAGAGCAATATTCAAAATATGTCTCATTTCTACCCCCATGTTGTCAAGCTATGACCAGAGTGTGTGCATTAACAGATTGAGAGGTATGTGCATAATATTAACTCGGAATCTGGGAATGTGTGTGGAAACATTCAGGCAGTGTTAAACATTCTACCACAGCTCTGTCAGATAAGAAAACTGTGCCTGCCAATAAATATTGAATCCTGGACTGGTAGTGTTTACTCTGGTATTGTATGGCTGATATGTAGCATTCAGAACATCTGATAGCAGAATAGTACTGTTGTGTCAACCACGGTTTCTCATACTGTGCTACATAAAAATATGCCTAGGAATGTCTGTATGAGATTGTTGTAATTATAAGGTCAGATTGTACAACCACGAGAGACTTAGACAGAAAACACTGAAGTGATAGACAGCAGTATTCAAACAGAACACTCTGCTGACACTTAAATTGTGGTATTTTTATCAGACACAGCCATGGTTTGAATCCTGGGAGTGGTAGTAAGCTGTATGCATAATCATACCTCTCAACTGTACACATCCTTTCAGAATGTCCAGATAATAGGCTCATATTTTCTGCCTGTTCCCCTGTCCCCACGGCAAATCAGTGGGATAATCTCAGATTTGTAGTCAGCAAATAATGATATACATTTGATTTTCAGACCTCAAAACCTTCAGAAAATGTATATGAAAACAAATCCTGTCACTCTATCAGCTCTCTAAGTTTATGAGAGCAATATTCAAAATATGTCCCATTTCCACCCCCATGTTGTCAAGCTTTGACCAGAGTGTGTGCAATAACAGATTGAGAGGTATGTGCATAATATTAACTTGAATCTGGGAATATGTGTAGAAACAGTCAGGTAGTGTTAACAAACATTTCCTCCACAGGTATACCAGTTAAGAGATGTAGAATTTAGCTATAAGACAGTTGAAGTATACACTTGTTTACAAACATACCAATGAACAAACCAAGGCCAAAGGGTAGTGTAATAATACCTGTACCTTAATGATTAGAGCAATGATCATTAAAGTTGTGAGAACTACAAGGATATATAAGTTGTTAATTGACATCTCTCTGCCCCCCCCCCCCGCCATATCTGCAACAGTAATCTAAATACACAAATCAGTGGGTATCTTTACACCAAACCTACTGTTGGAACATATGTCCTATTGTTCAATAAATATTGAAATGTGTTTCTATTAATGTTCCATGTTGAAATACTATCATTGGTGGCCTGTTGCTATCAAGGTAACCTGCATGCCATTGTAATGGCCACTGTGGTTCCATATATGCATGTGTTCTGTTTGCTATGCAACTGTTCCATATCTGGTGTTTTGGGTTAATGGGAATATCTATGCATGCTGTTATAACTAATCCTGGATTGTGTTGACTATTACTAACCCACATGTTTTAAAAGTGCAACACCATAACACATTTGGGAAGACCGGTCGCAGCCGACCCAACTTTCCCATCTCATCTGGCCATGGCACTGGGCTCCAGTACATCTGGGACCCAGCCCAGGACCTCCTTATCTGCTGGTCCTGCACCACCTTTGGGTGGAACCACCTCAGAGGATGGGGCTCACCCCCCCTGGGAGAGGGGGCAGACAAGAAACTGCCACCAGTAGTCAGGTCTGGGGCTTGGTGTGAAGCGAGCTCTGCAGGGAGTTTGGAGGTCTGCTACACCAGCTTGAGAGCAGCGTGGCACATTTAGAGGCTCAGCCTGCCCCTCCTACCCAGCCCTCAGCACAGCCACCTTCGGGTCTGTGAAGGTGCAGTGGTGACTGCCCATGGGTGGAGACCTCAGTTATACTATTTCCATTTGGGGGATCATGGGCTTCCGATTTCCAAACATCCCTCCCCATCCAAGGTGTTTACCCCCCACATGTGTCATATACCACCCCTGTATACTGTCTTGTCTGTCTTCCTACACAACCTACCTCCCCAAATATACCTACAATCCTTCCCCAACATCCCACTCTCACCTTAAAAAAGGGCAATCTGTTCCCAAAAAAAAATCTCGCCCCATATAAAGCTGTCCATTTCACACACATGTCCATTGGACACATGTAATCTGGTCTAATTGGCTTCACAACATATTATCATTGTCCTCACCCCTCTCTCAGGGGTTTGAATGTCCAAATCTACCTCCAAATTCAGTTTATATGCACAGCTGTTGCTGTAGAAGAAACGGACAGCTATGGACCTTCCCTACACCCATCCTGCACACCCCTAGCTACTTTCCCTATTGTCTTTCCCTCTGCATGCCTCTTTTTTCACCACTTTCCTATCACCCCTTTTTTTAAAGAAATTAGTGTGGGGGTAAGTGGGAGTAAGCACTTTTAAGCAGTAGTAAGTGAGATTAAGCCTGTTTGCATGACGCTAAGCAATGCCTAAACAGATTAAGCACTTTTAAGACTGTCAGTAAGCATATTTAACCAGAAGTTAGCATTGCTTTACCTTCGTGCAAACCCACTTACAACTGCTTAAAAGTGCCTTAGTCACTCTGTATCTAACAGTCCTTGTTCTGCCCAGCTACAAAATAATTAGCCCTTGCACGTCTTGAATCCAGGACCTTGCACACCATAGCCACAGTGATTTACCACTACGCCATTTGAGCTATACATAAATGTGATGTTTTCTCAAACATATCATCAGCGCAGTCATTCAGGCTACGTATTACCACATTTATCGCATGTGCCACAGAGCTTATTGGATGGATGTTGTCCCAATGTACTTCTAAGGTGAGGAACATCACCAGCCCTTGTAAATACTGGCATTGGGTGATATAGTGGGTGACAGATCCCAAAAATAATTTTACCCTAATCACACATTTACATTTGCCAGAGGTGAGGTTCAAACCTCTATCTAACTATCTTTACAGACCATTATGTTTCACATTTACCACATGCACCACTGACCTGACATGGTATAGGGTTTGGCAATAGGTACTTGTAAGGTGGATGATATCTGCAGGACTGCTAAAGTCAGGCTTTGAGCTGTGTACTGGCTGTAAATGGGACCAAAATCTTTGAGGTACACACATAAACACTTGCTACAGACGAAATTCAAACCCATACATGTGTAGTTACTGCTACTATATTGTTCCACATTTATGGCACGCACCACAGAGTTTATAGGGTTGGCTCTTGTACAAAGGGGTATTTCAAAGTGACTAACATCAGCAGGCTTGCTAAAGAAGGGCAATGGGAGGTGTAGTGACTGTAAATGGCCTTAAAATAATTAATCTCTGCACACACACACACAGAGTTTCACAGTTGCCATGTCTGGGGTAAGAACTTCTACCTGACTAGTATGTTACACTATAGCATTACACAGTTATTGCACATGCCACAGAGTTTATAGGGTTAGCCCTTGTCCAAAGGGGTATTTCAAGGTGACTAACATCAGCAGGCTTGCTAAAGTAGAGCAATGGGAGGTGTAGTGGCTGTGCATGCCCTCAAAATCATTAATCTCTACATAAACACACAGTTTTACAGTCACCATGTTGGGGATTAGAACTCCTACCTGACTACTATGTTACACTATAGCATTATACATTTATTGCATGCGCCACGGAGCTTATACGGCTAGCCCGTGTCCAAAGGGGTATTTCAAGGTGACTGACATCAGCAGGCTTGCTAAAGTAGGGCAATGGGAGGTGTAGTAACTGTGAATGGCCTCAAAATTATTAATCTCTACACACACACACACACACACACACACACACACACACACACACACACACACACACACACACACACACACATACACACACACACACACACACACAGTTTCACAGTTGCCATGTCTGGGAATTGAACTCCTACTTGATTAGTATGTTACACTATAGTATTGCACAGTTATTGCACATGCCTTAGAGCTTATAGGGCTAGCCTTTGTCCAAAGGGGTATTTCAAGGTGACTGACATCAGCAGGCTTGCTAAAGTAGGGCAATGGGAGGTGTAGTGACTGTGAATGGCCTCAAAATCATTAATCTCTATACACACACACACACACACACACACACACACACACACACACACACACACACACACACACAGAGTTTCATAGTTGCCATGTCTGGGATTAGAACTCCTACCTAACTAGTATATTACACTAAAGCATTACGCAGTTACCGCACACACCACGGAGATTATGGGGCTGATAATTGGCCAGGGGGTTATTTCAAGGTGATTTACATCAGCATGAGTGCTAACATGGGCTATGGGAAGAGCAGTGTGTGTGAATGGGCCATAAACCATTCCTCTGGGAACACACACACAACACTCAGTCACACACAACTTTACATTTGACAGGACTGGGTATACAAATGCTAGATGAATACTGATTTGTACTATCATGTTACACAGTTATCACAAGCACCACAGACACTATAGGGCTGAGGGCTACCAAAAGCAAATGTCTATAGTGATTGACATTGGCACACCATGTGATATTGGCCAATTGGATGTGTGGTAGGTGGGACATGATGGCAATCTCTTTGTCACTGTCTGCCTCTCTCTTATCCACATCTCTGTGTGCGTATGTTTGACCTATTATAGTGTGTTGCCTTGGATATGTGTGAGTATTCCTATCCAATGTGTGTACAAAGCATGAATGGTGTACAATGCGGTGTATGTGCACAGACATCTGTGACTGACAGATATGTATAGTCCACTGTTGTTGTCAGATATGGGCTTTATTTCTCTAAGTGTTGGAGCATGCCCAGTATGACCTTATGTAATGAGTGTGTGAATCCATTCCAGGTAGGTTGTACTCTAGTGCAGGAGTTTGTGTTCTACACCTACAGCTAGCAACTTGTTTCTGCAGGATATCTGTAGATAGGTTAACAATATGGAGTCACAATGGGTGACAGATAGTGGGATACTGTAACTATTGCTGTCTGTGCTGCTTGTGTTACATGGTTGGTGTTAGCAGAGATAATCAGGCATGTACTATTTTACACTGTGATGTATTATGTCATCAACTACCAACAGATATACTTATTTTCTGACAGTTATTTCCTGGGAAATACAAAATGAATGAAGTTGTGTCCAGTATTATGGTCTGCAGCCTACATATTCTTGCACACTCATGCCATTCTGGACGGGTAGCTGCAGACACTTGCTGATGGATCTGTGTAAATGGTCCAACACCCTGGTACTGTAGTGGCTGAGGATTCCCTGCTTATACATCTATTGACATAACAGAATGGCCATATCCTGCTGTGGCCGTACCTCTCAGCTGTACAGATTCACCCAGGTTACCCAGAGGCAGGGCTCATATATCTGGTCAGTTCTCCTTCACATTGTGGTTTACGAGTGGGTTTGTAGCCACCCATTACTGGGTTTGCAGTCAGGGGGAGTATGGGCACACATCAGAGTTTCAGACTTCACACACTCCATGGCGTCCATGCTTCTACACCCCCCTCTGTTATTCTATCCTCTTCCTAACATTATGCGAGTGATATCTGAAAAGTATCCCTATAGTTGTCCCTTCATCCCAGCGTTATTTAGAGGTTGGTCCACAGTTCATGCAGTAGGACATGGTGGGCATGCTACTGGGATTTGTCGACATGGCCTTGCATTTGTGTTCTGTGGACTCTGTTATGTTGTTATTTGGGACTCCATGAGATAACATACATTGGCAGTACGGGTGAGGCACAGGCCTTTGACAGAGGACTGTAGGGCATTTGGTAGTGATGCAGGCCATCTGTAGCAGGCCAGTGCATTCTGCCACTCCTACAGTCCCAAGGTGTGAGCCACTGGATTCCCCTGGGGTGACAGGGTAAGTGTGTGAGGTGTTAATGGCAATAGTTCCTGTCCATATTAACCCATTGGTCTAGATGCTGGCAAGCTGCTGATACAGCTAGGGTAGGGACACACCTGCATGGGACACCTATTCAGCATGCTGCATTCTATGAGTATTCTCATACAGAAGTGGGGGTCATGCTGTACTCATTCCCAACAGCAGGGATATGACCTGTGATAAACCTGTGGATGATGGTGGGCTGAGCTGAGTGTATGTGTGATATGGAGGCTTCTTGCCACTGACTCACAGATATACCTGGGACATTCCCCTTATGCTGCCTTGTGTGGGGAAATAAGCATTGTCTCAGTGCTTTATAATTGTGCCTTTTGTGGTCTGCCAGTGAATGGCCAGACTACATCAGTATTCCATACTACACAGACAACTAATGTGCTGCTAACCTGTATGTACAATTCCAAAGATGTGTGCAGTTGACAGTTACATTTTATGTACTCTGTCTAGGGTACTTCCACCTGTGTACTGTGTGTATGTTTAGGCCCACATTCATGGCACATCCATCTTTCAGATGGTGACAGATATTGACATCTGAACAATGAGTATGGATGACTGCTGAACTGAGTCCTGCTGGAATGCATTGTGGTTGGCACTGCAGTTGTCAGAACATGGCCCTGTCATCAACGGTAGTGTCCATAGGCCACCTGGACACAACCCTCCATGCCCTACATGCTGGCCACTTCCACACAATGTACAACACACAACAACCTAACACAAAGAGCCCTGCATATTGCACACATGCATTAATCTATCCTGTAAATTGGGCCAGCTCAGGCAATATGTGCTCTACTGTTATTAACCCCACTTGTACATGTTACTGCATTTCTACATAGGATTGTGTGTGTGTGTGGGGGGGGGGTACCTGACAACTGTAAACATTTGCTATGACTTACTGGTATTTCAGGTACTCTGTTGGCTTCCATTTCGTTTTGTATTCTGACCTATCATGCAGACTAGAGGCATATCAGTAGAGTACAGATCTTAGGTTTTATTGACCTACATTTCAGTTTCAGACTTCATACCCTGCAGAACTAATATACAACTGCCTGACCTGTTGTAGTCTGTCTGTGTAGGTCTGGACGGGGGCTGTTATCCATTGCCATTAATTGGAGGCCTTAGCACAGCCTTTATTTATGGTCATCTACACCTGCCCTGCTGGCTGAGGCTGTTGTTGGGTATGTGAACCTCACTGACATGCATGTGTGTGTCCTATGGACACACATTTGGGCCACCACATGTACTGCAGTGGGATTTGTCACCTTGTCTAGTACTGCCTACTTTGTTGACACCAGTATTTGTTATGGATTCCATGCTGCCCATATAGGTGTCCACTATCTGCTGCCATCCCATTCATCCACCCGATTCTCTTGCATGCTTACATCCATACCATAGCTACAACTAGCAGAACATACTACTCCATTCTGCAAATGATAGGAAGAGTGAGTTACTTGTGGCTGTGCCAGTATTGAGGATGGTGCTGGAGGGCTGATTATGTCAGATGCACATAGTACACTCCCTATACATGGTAAAGCACAGGTAGTGTCATGTTTGGCATCCCTTTTACTGTATGTGTGAATCAGAGAGAGGTGTCATACCCTGGGTTCCCACCTTGTCAGTGTATGTGCTATGCGTTGCCTCTTTGCCAAAGCCTGGGTATACTGGGCATACCTCCTTCTGCCTACATGGGCAGATTCAGGTTGTTCCTCCTCTGAGTCACTCTGTGCCTGTGCTGGCCTTGGCAATGGTGGAGGGCTGTGTGGCCCTGCCCCATGCTGTTCCTGCTGCAGCTGTTTCCACAAGATCATATTGTGTAGCATGGCACATACAATGATAATTTGTGTACATGTAGCTGGAGAGTACTGCAAGGCTCCACCGGATATGTCCAGGCACCAGAACCGTGACTTGAGCATCCCAAACACACACTCTATTATGATTCTCGTTAGTGTGTGTGCTTCATTATGGAGTTCTTGTTCGGGTGTGTGTGCATTTCTATTGGGTGTCATCAGCCATGGCTCCAGTGCAGAACCAGCATCCTCCACTAGGTGGCCATATGGGATGTCCCTACTGGCAAATCTCTGCTACAGCTGTGTCATATGCCAGATGTGGGAGTTGTGATTGCTTCCAGGGCTGCCAGCACACACATTCATTATAATGCCCTGGGCATTGCACATGACCTGGCAGTTGATGGAGGGGAAGCCCTTGCGGTTTATGTAGACACTACCCTGCTCACCAGCTAGTGCTTTGATATGTATGTCCGTGCAGTCTATAGCACCCACTACCTCAGGGTATTCTGCTATTTGCTGGAAGAGATGGATATTGCTGGTCAACACCTCACTGGTGTTGAGGAAATATATGTGCTCACTAGCATGTGCTGACATGGCATCCAGGAACTGGTGGAGTACCCTGGATGCTGATGCCTGTGAGATCCCCATGATATCCCCAGTTGGCCTTTGGAAGGTACCTGTGGCTAGTATTCTTAAGCCTACACATACCTTGGTATCCACTGGGATAGGTTCCCCTCTGTTGGTTCTGTGTGTGAGGTGTGGCCAGCACAGCTCAACAATTTGCTGTAGAATGTCTCTGTTCACCCTATTGAGCTCCACTTTCTCCAGCTCATGTAGCTCCTGGTAGGTTACCCTGGGTCTGTACAGTCTTCTTCTTCTTCTCCTCACTGTGGGTTGGTCATCAGCATTCTCATCCTCACCACCCTCAGCCTCTTCCACATATTGATGTATGAGAGCAGCAGCAGAGTTTGTGGGAAAAAACAGAGTGAAAATGTATGCATAGTTTATAGTAGTGTGTTGGGCTGCTGCCCATGTAATTGGCTGATTCTGTTACCCAGTGCTCAGATGTGAACAGAGCTGCTATTTCCTGTTTTATTTTTGTTTAAAACCTGGTGCGTGGCGTGCACACCAGTTTAGGCAATGTAAACACTGCTAGGCAGCCTCAGATACACCCCTTCCTTAGCTGTGCTTAGCTAAGGGAAACACGGGCCACAGAGCTCCAATAAGCTTACAGCATGCATGACACTCCCCCTTATGATGTCATCTGCCTCTTAGGCTTGCACCATGGTGTTGCTGCACTTACACTGTTGGGTGCTAGCTAACACTGAGGGTAAATCTGTGATTCAGTATAAATCCCCTAATTTGCATAAAACTGACTGCTAATGCATGGTTGCAAGACTGACACTCAGCCTTCCCCTTTAGCAACCACTATTCAATGGTATTGTCTTCTGTATGCCATTGATTATTATGGCAGAATTCTGATTTTGGTTTAAAAGCTTATTTCCAGCTTTTTGGGGTTTTTTTCGGGCCGATCCCGTTTGCGCACTGCTGCCCTACACTTAAACGGCCAAAATCGGCCAAAAAAAATAAAAGTTATTTTTTATAATTTTGCAACTATTTACCATGCCAGTGGCCATCTATTTGGCAATTGGCATGCCTACTACATTGAATACATGCTTTCTTTGGAGCTGTCATGCCTCTGTATTATAATTTGCAGAAATGTATTTGGTTGGTAGCCGAATACATTTCTGCAGTTTACACTATTCCTGCACAGATACCTGCCTGCTTCCTGGATCGCTAATTCACCTCATTTGCATGGTTTTCACTTGCAAATGGGGTAATTAGCATACAGGAGCTGTGTCCATGCAGGAATAGTGTTGGCGAGTTCGTGCACATCCAGTGAGCTCATTCCTGGATCGCTCGTCAGCCATATTGCGTTCAGCAGCTCTTGCACTATTCCTGCACACCGTGCAGGGCTTGCTGAATCCTGGGGTTTGTTTTTCTGTTCAGAGTTCAGACTTTGAAAAATAAGCATTTTAGCAAACACTGAATTTATATTTTCAGCAGCTCAGCCTCAGTCCCAAGTTTTACCATCAGTAAATGCAGTGTAGAACAATAGACAAAATGGCTAAATGCAGACTACTCTGTTTGGGCAGAATTTATTAGTTTATTCAGATAAGTAAGGTTTCATTTAATGACTTTTGTCTATAGATAGACATCTAGATTTCAAAACAATGGTACAGCACTGCATTTTTTACAGAAAGTGGCAACACACTATGACCATCATTACAATAAGGAATACAATTAAACACCCTAATGAGCATTTAAGTGACTACAGTTTGCCTGCAATATAAAAGAAATGGTCAAGAGTCCTACAAATATTGCATAGTCCATGAACATGGCAAAAATGTAGCTATGCTATGAGTAACCAGCACTGTATAAATAGCATGGGCAATGAAGCTAAATGCACACACACTGCCAGTGCATAAAACAGCAAAGACTTATAAAATAAAATGACCATGGGACAACTGTGTGGTAACATTTTTTTGTTCAAAACATGAAAATAAAATTAGGCACATCAAGAAAGATATAGCCAACATATACATATAAAATATACTAACACATTTACAAATGTATGTATGCATGTAAAGTGCAGAATATGCGACTACTGAGACATGTAGGATGATGTGAGTGTGTGATATGG